>NC_139678.1:34589348-34624348 GCF_964106915.1 Podarcis gaigeae | reverse complement strand
TGTAACTCTAGCAATCCATTATGGCTAATAAAAAAGTATGTTGATGATGTTTCTAAACTCCACTTCATAAAACAAATAGAAAGGAGAAAACTCTAGGCTATTTATAGACACTTTCTGCTTCCTTCATGAAAAATCCCCATAAATATAATTAACACTTTCAGAATGGCACGTTTTGAAGGCTCATTATCCTACCAAAGAGGCTGCTCCTATTCGGCTGAAATGAATATTCCAAGAAACTTGAAATCTGACAAATTATTAATTTGTCTGGCATGTATTGAAATGTAGAACAGGATAGCATTATGTACTGTAATTGTGTAAAGCAACTTGTTCTGTACTGTAATTATGTCTCCCAGCCCACTGCTCTGTCTCTAACTCATCAGCCTGTGGGGAGGGGCCACAGCATCCCCAGGTAGGGATGAGGAAGATCGAGAGGCAAATCGCCGCCATTTTAAATAGGCAACACTGGGCTAGATGGACCTATAGTTTTACCTAACATACATTTGTATGTTTTTCACTCAATTCTGATTTTATAGTTTTAACTGATTTTTATTTTTTATTGAGTTGAGTTACTTGTCTACTGCTTAGAGATGACTGTACTTAAGTGGTATATAAATTGTCTAAATAAATGAATAAATAATCTCTGGCAGCCTCTGGTGGTGGATGAATCTGTCAGTTTCAGCTTCTCTCATAGAATTGGAAGGGACCCCAAGGATCATCTACTCCAACCCCCTGCAATGTAGGAATCTCAACTAAAGCACCCATGACAGGTGGCCATCCAACCTCTGCTTAAAAACCTCCAAGGAAGGAGAGTCCACAACCTCCTGAGGGAGTCCGCTCTAATGTTGAATAGCTCTTATTTTCAGAAAGTCGGAATCTCCTTTCTCCAGAGCAGGAAAAAACAATCTTGCTCCATCCTCCATGTGACAGCCCTTAAGATATTTGAAGATGGCTATCGTATCTCCTCAGTCTCCTCTTTTCCAAGCTAAACATACCCAATGCCCTCAACTGTTCCTCATAAGGTAGCCCTCCTCGGCACACATTCCAGCTTGTCCATATCCTCATTTTCAATTTCTCGTACCAATTTCTCATTTGTCAAGTTCAGTTTGTGATTTCATCATGGAAATTAGTCAGCATTTTAAGTGTGCACTCCTCCTAATATACACATTCTTGCAAGAAATTTTGCTTAATATTATACATTGTTGTATCATTATCACTAATATATTTATTTTAATGCACACTATCCCCTAATGTATGCATTTTGTACAAATATTTTGCTTGGAAACTGCATTGCAAAACTTTTGGTTCATATTTTATTTAGGGTTGGATTTAAGGATATCAAAGAAAAAAAAATGTTTGCTCCATTTTCCTTGGTAAATTTTCATTCATTTTGTTTTTGTCCCCCCCCCCCCTTCCAAATGCTAAACGGATGCAGAGCCAAATATTCTTCTAAGTAGTCACTGGGTACTTAGTGGATGTAATTTTCTCTATAGAATTTAGACAAAATAGGAATAAATTGTCATTAACTGTAGCCTCTTTTTCATAAACCTACAGCAATCTTGGAGTCTTCAGTCATGTGAATTCAAGTCTGAAAGCTATCAAATGGAATAGAGTGGGGAATGGGGCAGATGGAACTGGTATCATACTCTTCCCCGGCTTTCCTTGCTGGAATTGTTCTTAGGTGGTCTGCTCAGATATGAGCACCCTACCAAAGGGAGGCCCTCTGCTGGGTCTTATGACATAGGAGGGTAAAGGTAAAGGGACCCCTGACCATTAGGTCCAGTTGTGGCTGACTCTGGGGTTGCTGTGCTCATCTCGCTTTATTGCCAAGGGAGCCTCTTTACAGTTTCCGGATCAAGTGGCCACCATGACTAAGCCGCTTCTGGCGAACCAGAGCAGCGCCGTTTACCTTTCCGCCAGAGCGGTACCTATTTATCTACTTGCACTTTGCCGTGCTTTTGAACTGCTAGGTTGGCAGGAGCAGCGACCGAGCAACGGGAGCTCACCCCGTTGCGGGGATTCGAACCACCGACCTTCTGATCGGCAAGTCCTAGGCTTTGTGGTTTAACCCACAGCGCCACCCGCATCCCCCATGACATAGGAAACATGGGTCCAAGCCTTGCAGTTGCTCAAAATTTGCATTCTGGCCTTCAGGGCAGCCCTGACTTAAGAATGACTGAACTGGTTCTGAGGGTTGATCGTTCCCCATGCTATATGCAGCTAAAATGAAAAGTATTTTAATCTTCACCATGGTTTATTCAATGCAGGCTTCTTGTTTCATGTTGCCTGTCCCTAATATATCCATTCGTAAAAATTAAATTATCATAGATAGCCCCCTTTTACACACCTACATGCACACATACACACACACACACAGTATGGCTGCCTCCTCCCTGTAATCAGGACTTTTTTCCAGATAGACCTTGCCAAAATCAGTTCTGGCACCTCTCAGGTAGGCGCCATTGCCATTATAAGAGAACAAGGGAGGTGTTCAGGGTGAGTTCCGGTGCCTCTTTTTCTATGTAATATTCCATTGTGCTACATAACATATTGGTGGGTGGATTGGGTGTGAAAGACCCAAACGACTGGCTTTATCTAAGTCATACACACTTCCCCAATAAGGTGTGTGTGTGTATGTGTGTAAGAGAGATAGAGAGGCAAAACTGTACAAGTTAGTTGTAGCTGTTGGGCAATTTTGCTCTTTTCCCACCTGGTTACAAAAACCTTAGTCTTCGGAAATTGAAATTGAAATTGGTGGAGTTTGTAGTGAATGCTGAAACATTCACATATAATTGCATCTAGCTGCACTAACTGAACTAACATCAGCAAGGGAATTCTCATGGAAGATACGTCTTCCTCACAGGGAAATCTCCAGCCAGTTTAAAGTGGATGGATGAACTTCCGCATCAGGCCTGCCACCCATTTTTGCAGTTATCATTAGGCAGAGGTGCAAGTTGCAATGTAGATTTTAATCTTTGCTCATAAATCAGCTGCTCCAGTCTCTTAATCTTTTACAGCCTATCTCAGATTCCCTCCACTTTATTGGCATATATCCAGTTTTGACAGGCCCTGGAGACTTTTGACGCTAGTCATGCTCATGTACTTTTTGACAACATGCTTTCTGACTAGACAGTACAGGACTGCCTGCCCGTTGCACCCCCACTTTGCTGCTTTCCAGATCTCTATGAAAGCACTTCTTAATAAAAAGTAGGTTTTTAATATTTTTTAACACTTCCCAGCCTGTGTAAATCAGTAAATCGTAATCATTCTAGGGATGTAATTAGCTGGGTAATATGTACACACAAAATATTGTCTTGTCTTTTTCTCATAACCACAATGAAATCATTTTCTTTTGTCAAGGGTTTGTTCATATTCCAACACCTACAGTGTTTCTATTACTATCTGCATTGGCAGTGCAGGCCCAATGCAGCAGCCTGGCAGCTATAAAAGGTCTTGGAAATATCATGTTGTGGTGGATGCTTAATACAAGGTAACTCAAGAAGAGATGATTCTCCAGGAATGGGAGATTGTTTGTCTGCAATTATTGCAGGTAGCACATGACCACAAGCACCGCCTTCTCTTTCATCTTGAACTGTTTCTTTGTGAATATTATGTTGGTCTTATTTTCCTCACAAATGTCTTTCCTTTGCACTTTTTAAAATGGAGCCTGTTCTTAGCACAATTCAGTAATGTCCCCTAAGGACAGACACTGTTTCCCAGACTGAAAAAAAACAGAACTAGAAACAAATTTATTCTTTTCATTTAGAAGATTACATTTTCAATTTGCCCATTTTAACCAATTTTTCAAGTCTGTGTTATAAGTTATCTTCTTTTCCCCATGGGCTATGGAAATTCCCTCTAATAAGGGAAGGGGTTTCATAGGGGTTCTTGATAAATGCTGGATCACAGATCTGGAAGACTTGCACAAGCTTTTGGCTGTGGGGTGTGTATGTGTGTATTATTATTATTATTATTATTATTATTATTATTATTATTATTAAATTCAATTTATATACCGCCCCATACCTGGAGGTCTCAGGGTGGCTCACAGAACAAAATCAGAATATAAAACCACAAACTATATAAACAAAACAAATAACCCCCCTCCTTTGCAGCGTATTACAGCAGCCATGGTTGCAATTTATCTCCTTCACTTTTTGCCCTGCTTTGCATGATTAGTGTTTCCTAACCAACCAGAACACAGGTGGCATTTCCCGTTTCACCGCCTGAGGCAAAACAGGATTGTGTGGCAGTGGGCTCCAGCCAGATCGCTTGGAGCTAATGAGATCCCATGAGATTTTTGTGAGATCTTGCAGAATCTTGCTGAAAGCTGCCCCTGCTGCCCCCAACACTCCTCCACCAGTGGGGTGGGCAGGGGTGATGATCTTGCAGTTGTACCAGCTTAGTGGCTTTCCCAGTCCACCTCATGGGCGAGCTGACCTTGCTGCAGAATTTTTGGTGAACCCAGACACAGCTAGTGTGGCCCGCTGTGACAGTCCTCAGGGCTGTCCCTGCTACTATACTATGCTATACTGTCCCTGCTACTATAGAGGCCTGCTTATACAGTGGTACCTCGGGTTCAATACTTAATTTGTTCCCGAGGTCCGTTCTTAACCTGAAACTGTTCTTAACCTGAAGCACCACTTTAGCTAATGGGGCCTCCTGCTGCCGCCGCGCTGCCAGAGCACGATTTCTGTTCTCATCCTGAAGCAAAGTCCTTAACCTGAGGTACTATTTCTGGGTTAGCGGAGTCTGTAACCTGAAGCGTATGTAACCTGAAGTGTATGTAACCCGAAGTACCACTGTACTAGCATATACGATGATGGTTGGGAATCTGAGCTTATATAGCCATGTAGCAGAAGTTGCCCCCAGTTCCAGCTACTACGCAGAGGCAGTTTAAGGTCCAAAATAGTTTACTATTGTAGAAAATACAGTGGTGCCTCGCAAGACGAAAAGAATCCGTTCCGCATTTCTCTTCGTCTAGCGGTTTTTTCGTCTTGCAAAGCAAGCCCATTGACAGTTTAGCGGATTAGCGCTACAGCGGTCTATTGGCTTCTAGCGATCAGCTGTTAAGCGGCTTAGCGGCTTAGGAAAAAGGGGGAGGAGCGAAAAAAACCCGCGGGGACTCGCAAGATTTTTTCGTCTTGCGAAGCAACCCCATAGGGAAATTCATTTTGCAAAGGGCCTCCAAAACAGAAAACCCTTTCGTCTAGTGGGTTTTCCGTCTTGCGAGGCGTTCGTCTTGCGGGGCACCACTGTAAGGCTTCAGTAATACAGTTCCAGACAATAATATATGCATGCAGCTAATAATAATAATAATATCCCCACCCATCTGGCTTTTTGGCACCAGCAGAGGGAAGGCATTTGATGTTGGATCTCCCTCTCTGAGGATGGAAGGTCTGGTGGATCCTGTTGCCCCAGAGACACCCACCCAGAGACCACAGAATGAGAAATCAGAAACATTTTGCATAAGGTGAACCATATCCATGATTAAAATGGTCTTTTATGTAAAATTGTGTGTTCCCATTTGTTATGAGCGCCTTCTTAACTCTGTGAGTGGCTTTTCAGTACTCCTCATGCCAGTCTTTCCCAGCTAATTTTATGATTATAATGAGGCAATAGTATGCTGTTTAACGGAGAATGACCTTTTAATTGAAAGGCTATAAATTCATTCTCTGTGGCCCACACTGTAACAAATTAAAATAAACAGAGTAGCAAGCCTCTCTGTGTTGCAGTGCCTTTCTGACCAGGTCACTACCAGAATCCTAGCTGGCTCCTTTGTCATCTTGCACTGATTTAAAATGTTCAGGTGTTATTTTGTAGGCTCTTTACATTACTATTGTCTTCAAGTCAAAACGAGAGACCAATCTTTCACTGGTTAAATTGAAAGTAATCAACATTTTATTTTATTTTTAGCATCTGGCACTCTGCCTCTTAACAAATGCTTCCTAAAATAATAACAAGAACCTGGGTGGAATAAAGCACAGCTCAGATGGATATACTGTATACAGTATTTAAAAAATCAGTCCCACAATCACAAACCATATGCCGTTTAATTTCCAGATTATGATAAAATAAAATTTGAGACCAAGCTGTTTTGCTAGTTTTTCTTGTGCTGATCATGGGCTCATAAGCTGTGTGTATGTTACTGTCTGGAGGAGAAAATGCTTAGAGAGTTTGCTTCAAATGAGCACTTGAGATATATAAATACCTAGTGAGAGACAAACTAATACATTGGTTTACATGGGATACAAACTGCAGGTATCCAAGCAGGACTAGAACCACTACAAAGCAGGGCCACTCACCCCAACTCAGACAGCTGCTCCAGAAAGATATACCGTATTTTTTGCTCTATAAGACTCACTTTTTCCCTCCTAAAAAGTAAGGGGAAATGTGTGTGCGTCTTATGGAGCGAATGCAGGCTGCGCAGCTATCCCAGAAGCCAGAACAGCAAGAGGGATCGCTGCTTTCACTGCGCAGCGATCCCTCTTGTTGTTCTGGCTTCTGAGATTCAGAATATTTTTTTTCTTGTTTTCCTCCTCCAAAAACTAGGTGCGTCTTATGGTCTGGTGCATCTTATAGAGCGAAAAATACGGTATTTATTTATTTATTTATTTATTTATTTATTTATGCATACATACATACATACATACCCTGCCCATCTGGCTGGATTTCCCTAGCCACTCTGGGCGGCTCCCAACAAAAGATTAAAAATATATTAAGACAGGCATAGGCAAACTCAGCCCTCCAGATGTGTTGGGACTACAATTCCCACCATCCCTGACCACTGGTCCTGTTAGCTAGGGATCATGGGAGTTGTAGGCCAAAAACATCTGGAGGGCTGAGTTTGCCTATACCTGCATCAAGACATCAGTCATTAAAAACTTCCCTAAACAGGGCTGCCTTCAGATGTCTTCTAAATGTGAGATAGTTGTTTATTTCTTTGACATCTGGTGGGAGGGCTTTCCACAGGGCAGGCACCACTACCGAGAAGGCCCTCTGTCTGGTTCTCTGTACCTTCACTTCTTGCAGTGAGGGAACAGCCAGAAGGCCCTCGACGCTGGATCTCATTGTCCAGGCTGAACGATGGGGGTGGATCTGAAGAAGTGTGCATGCACACGAAAGCTCATACCAAGAACTGACTTAGTTGGTCTTTAAGGTGCTACTGGAAGGATTTTTTTGTTTTGTTTTGATGGGGGTGGAGACGCTCCTTCAGGTATACTGGGCCGAGGCCGTTTAGGGCTTTAAAGGTCAGCACCAACACTTTGAATTGTGCTTGGAAATGTACTGGGAGCCAATGCAGGTCTTTCAAGACCAGTGTTATGTGGTCTTGGCGGCCGCTTCCAGTCACCAGTCTAGCTGCCGCATTCTGGATTATTTGTAGTTTCCCGGTCACCTTCAAAGGTAGCCCCACATAGAGCGCATTGCAGTAGTCCAAGCGGGAGATAACTAGAGCATGCACCACTCTGGCGAGACAGTCCTCAGGCAGGTAGGGTCTCAGCCTGTGTTGATGGTATCAAATGGTTGATGATATCAAAAGCGGCTGAGAGGTTGAGGAGAATTAACAGGGACACATTTCCCCTGTCTCTCTCCCGACAGATGTCATCATACTGGGTGACCAAAGCAGTTTCTGTGCCAAAACAGGACCTAAACACCAACTGAAATGGATCTAGAAAATCAGTGTCCTCCAAGAGTGCCTGGATCTGGTCCACAACCAGAATTACTTTCTCTGGCATAACCCCAGTGAAGGCATTAACTCTCTCTCTTTTAGTTTAACATATGAAATCAACAGAGCTACTTCAGATTTGAGTGCCCAGTTTGCTGCTGTGGTGTCTTAAAAGTTGTTCAAAAGCATGTATGTAGTAACACTTAGCCACAGAAATGCGTAAACAGCTAAAAAAATTTTCGGGATCATAATCTGAATGCTTGATACGGGCTTTCTGAAGTCTATAATACTGGGTTGGACTATGATAGGAATAACCAATAAAAGCTGCAGTCTCGTAAAATAGAGTTCAGCTTTGTGCTGTCAGCATCCTGCATCTCTATCATGAACACATCACACGCAGACAGTGGAAATTTTCCATATCCTTTAAACTTTTGCATCCTGTATATTTGGTTGTTAGACAAATAGAGCAAGCTTTGCTGACTTCATTTTCATTCTTGGCAGCATGTTTTTATCATAAGGCAGATAGTCATTAATTTACAGAATCAACGCTGGGAACAGCTTTTGTGATCTCATATTAAATTTTCCCCTGAATCCGCCCCTTGGCAAAAATTACTCACATCGTTAAAAAATATTTAATTAGGCTGTAGTTTATACCCAGCTCACTGGGGAAATGTTGGAATTAATATGATTTGCATGAATTCTGTTTCTCTTTCTCTGCTAGAGATTAGTTTTGAATTCAGTTCAGAGGGTCACTGACACTGCCAAGGACTCACAATCGTGAAGGTCAAACAGGTAGCAAATACATCCCATGGGTTGTTTCCCTGAAAAGACAACTCAAAATTGCTTTTAATTATGGGTTACCTAAAAGGCCATTTGCCGTTTTTTAATTTTTAACCCATATATCTGAAACATTGTATGGGTGGACGTTCTCCTCTAGGTCTAAGCCAGCAGCACTTTAATATCACGAGGGAATCTATTGTTTGTATGTTTACTTAAATGATATCCACTTAAAGTTAGCACTGTGTGGCATAAGCTTTTTTGACAACAGGAAACAGTATCCACCTTGATTATAGTTGCAGAAAATGGGAAAAGGTGGTCAGAGAAATCAATGGATATTTTTTTAGGGACATGAGTTATGATTCTGTCTTTCATAGCAGAGCATCCTAGTTGATCAATTATCCCTCACTAGATTAGATACAATGTTTAGTTATGCATTATCTTATTTATTATTTCAAGGGTAGGGGGAACACCCTAAGGAGTTACACTCCTCTGCTTTATAAAAAGAGAGAGAGAGAGAGAGAGAGAAGAGGATTTAATGGAATATTTAATTAATAATCTAATCAATTAATCTCTGTTACATAAATGGTGAAATCTAATTCCTCTTTGCAGCTATATCAATAAGAGAAGAAGCGGAATGGCTGCCCACTTATCAGGATAATGGGAAACCATTACAGATACAAAGAAAAAGTGAAATTGTATTAGTTCTGCTATGCTAGCAGAGATATCAGCAGCTTTTAATAAAGAACTTTTGTAGCTAGGACAGACCACAGTATATGACTGTAATATGGGCAGTTCATCTTGGTAAATTTATTTGTTAGCTGGAATGATGATGAAATGTAATAGTTTAAGAATTTTAATAGTGATTGTGCAGGGTAAATCAAAATGTGTTTGATAGCAGAATTGATATGGAATGTTTGGAACCTGCAAGTAAATAAAGATCTCTAGGGGGAGAAATTCCACAAACCTTTGAACTAGGAAAATTTGTTTGCTTGCTGCACAAATGGTGATTTCTCTCTTTCTTTCCTGCCAACATAGCCAGCGCCCCCTATAACTTTTGTCACATGTCGAAGGTGTGTTTCTATACCCTGTTCTCTGAAACCTGAGGTATAGGGTATGTTTTTAGGACCCATCCTATTTCTTTGATTGTAAATTGTTTTAAGTGGTTTTTAGTAATGTGTTTTTACACTTTTGTAACCCGCCCTGGGATCTCATGATGAAGGGTGGATAAGAAATCTAATTACTATTAGCAATATCCAGGCTCCTAAAACTTAAGTAAGCATCTTACCAGGGATATCTGAAATTCTGGCTGTGATTTAACTGATAGCAATGCAGATTAATTCATTTTGTGGATGAATGATTTCCTAAATGTTCTCCCTCCTCTCTTTTGTAGTTGTTTTGCTTTCAAATACTCCCCAAATCCATTTTGTGAGCCTCACAGGTAGACTTTCTTTGCAACAGATAAGTGGTCTTTTTATTTACTGAATAAAAACAACTTTGTGACCATTTTGTGCAATTTAGCAGTTGTGGGTTCTTTTGCGTAAAAACATAGTGTGTTCAAATTTATATTTACAAGGAAAATGGAAGATTCAGAGAAATATTAAAGTTGAGCTTCATACTGTGTTCCAAAGTCAATGCACCTAATGCTCATAAATTGGAAATGTAAGAGGTCAAATTATGTACAGTAAATTAAGGATGTGCACAGATAAAATTGAGGCTATTGGCACATTTTTATTACAGAAGGTTGTATCAAGAATCCTATTTCAAGATACCTTAAACTGTAGCAGATTTTTCTTGTAATACAGAAAAGCAGGACATATTAACCTACCATTTGCCTCTGAAATCCAATTCAACCTCTTTGAACAGAATCTCATTGCTTGCCTCCCCTCCTTTTCTTTTATACTGGTAGGTTTTATTTTCACATCCTCTATCAAGATCCTGCTTGTAGTGATTCACTATTATGGATTCTGGCAAGAAAAGACCACAGTTTTATTTGCAGCACAAAATTGTCCACACACAGAAGCATTAATTATGCACATTATGTACAAAAATAATGCTGCTAACCTTGCCAGCAGGCAGATTTCTTAGTCAGTAAATAGCATCCCGCTCCAACAGTGAGAGATTGAATTCTCTTCCCTGTAGGTGACAGTAATGCTGCCCACTCCCACAAAATTACATTGCTGTGAAAGGTAAAACAAAATGCCATTAGTCTTACCAAATGTATATTAACAAATGTGAGCTCTGCTTGTTTAATGATCCCCTCTTTTTCTCTATATCTGTTTTCTCCTTTTCTTGCCTTCCTCACGCCAGCTATCTTTTATGTCGCTAGGATCCCCATAGACTTATTGCCTGAGATCATGATCTTTAAAAATCCCCTGAATATTTTCTTTTACTTATTAGCAAAGGGGGGTACTCCTGTATGAGACTTTTCATGGAGCACCAGCCATGCACTCTACTAGCACATTCTGATTTCTCTATGATTCAAACAGCCTCTTGACTCCTAAAGTAAATCGAACTCTTTTATGTGCTGTGTCCACTCAGTACAAAATTGCTGGATTTAATAATGTCAGAACATCTACATCAGATGTAATTTCTTGCATTCAAAACAGGCTTTAGTGATGCAGCCAGTGTAGTCGGGCCAGGATTGGCATTACATGCTCAAACCCATCTTTGCCCGGTGAGCAACCTGACTGCTGAATTTTGCACCAGTTTCTGAACCTTCTTCAGAAGTAGCCCCATGTATAACACGTTGCAGTAATCTAGCCTGGTAGCTACCAGAGCGTAAACAACAGAAGTTAGGCCATCCCTGCCCAGATAGGGGCACAGCTGGGCCACCAGCTAAAGCTGATGGAGGGCCCCTGAGCTTCAAATGATTATTCATACCCCACCTACTAACTGAAGTTCTGAAGGCAGTTTGCTGTGTGTGTGTACACACGTACACACACACACACACACACACGATACAATAGTTATTACAGCAAGGCAAAGATATATATAAGTTTCTCCACACACACACAAACATCTTCCCTCATTCTACGATGTTTCAACAATTGCCATCTTGCCGTTGAATCTCCTGGCTGCTGAAGCAGCTACAGTGGTACCTCGGGTTAAGAACTTAATTCGTTCTAGAGGTCTGTTCTTAACCTGAAACTGTTCTTAACCTGAAGCACCACTTTAGCTAATGGGGCCTCCTGAGGTAATATTTCTGGGTTTGCGGAGTCTGTAAACTGAAGCGTATGTAACCTGAGGTGTCAGCATCGCCCTTGAGCCAGTGTACCAACTGGACTCATGCACTACAGCCCCGACTGGGCTAGGCGAGCTGGGTAGCACTGCCAGAGACCTCCTTTCCCACAGGAACAGGTCACAGTGCTGTGGACTCACAGCTTGGAGCTGAGAGCACCGGATTCACTGTCTCAATAATACAGTCGTTGCGCAGCAGCGTTTTGCAGAGTCTTGCAGAGTATAAACCACTCGGAGAGCAGCTCTGTAAAATATCTTCCTTTTATTCTATAACTACAGCTATAATATAAAACTATATACAGAGCTAAATATTCTGAGCATAAATCAATGCTATACTCTGAGTGCCTGCAGCTGCTCTTAGCAGCAATCTTATCTATAAACACGATCTCTTGCACTCTCTCTCCGACACACTGACTAGAGTCGGACATGACTAAACGACTAAACAACAACAACAACAATGTTGAACGTTGAGTTTGGGTGATATGCAGAGTGTTGGTTGAAAAATAAGAGTTTTGTACCTATGTGAGTGTGGCTTTGTGAGGGAATAATATATATGAGAGACAGAGGTTATTTATTTATTAAATGTATATGTTAGTTTTCCTTAAGGATCTCAGTGTAGCATACGTAGTTCTCATCCTCCACATTTTATCCTCACAATAACCCTGTGAGGTATGTTAGACTGAGGGACAATGACTATGTCAAGGTCACCGAGAGAGCTTCATGGCTGAGTGTGAATTTGATACAGTAGCCATACTACATGGTTGTCCACATTTTGCCCAGTTTCTACCCATGCTACTTGATGCCTGTTTAGACCATTAACTGACCCAGATTCAGACATGGGAGGCTGAGATGGGAGGCATAATGTGGAGGCATTAATCTTTCTAATTGTTTTGTGAGGTATGATATTGGTACTTGTGGGAGATTAGCAGCCAAAAATAACAAATGCATATTTTTGCTAGTTAGCATGAGAAGATGCCAAGTCCCCCGAGCTGTATTGCTGATTGATAGACAGATAGAGATGCAGTTGGTAGATAGAGCTCTGTGTGATGTCACTTCCGCTCCTCTCCTGGAGAGGAAGGAGCATATAGGACTTCCTCTCCCCTCTTCATTTGACCAGTGTGTGTTGGATGCAGACATGTGTCTGCTTGTTGCAGCTTCAGGCGCATGCCTGAAGCTGGTTATACTGTAAATATAGTATTTTGCTTTCATAGATTTGCTGCTACCTTTGCTGTGAGCCAATGCATGATTATAAAGTAAGTTGTTGCCTGATTCTTTCTTAAGTGGGGTAAGAAGGGGAAAGCCAGCTTACTTCATAGCTGGATTTGCTGAAAACGAGGTTTTACAGTCTAATTCCTATGGTTTTAATTTTGCTGCCAAGAATGGGGTTTTGAAATTCTGTTCAACTCACTCACATGGGTGCCTGGAGGGATGAATTGCAATTAACATATCATCTCCTACCCATTAAAACCCATCCTGCACTACTACCTGTCAGTATTCATAGCCAATGACTTAAGTCACAGCTATGATTGACCTTTGGGCAGAGGAAAAGTGCAAGCCATAAAGATAATAAAGAATGGAAAAACACACCAAATGCCTGCAGAAAGGACTTCCTGGTCCATTCTGATTATTATTATTAATTATTATTATTATTATTATTATTATTATTATTATTAGTCTTTGCTGATGGATAAATTATTGCTGCTCCGTGACCGGTGGGAAGGGATATTCAGGGTTTTAGTACAGCTGTGACAGATCAGCATTTTTTTTTCTTCAAAACAAAAGGTCTCAGCAATGTTAGAAGTTCATGCTCTTTTTACTTAGTTCTTATTCGTTTAAAAAAAGTGTGAGAGAGTTTGTAGAATTTTTTTTTAAATCCCAGCCAACTTAAATTAAGTTCACCATTATATCCATAGTGCAGGGTAGTTGTGTCCATTCTGCAAAGTAGTCCTGTGCTATTCCTATACTGTTCAGGAGTGGGGTGGGGTGGGGTGTGTGCTGAGAGAGAATGTATGACAACCCTGCAGTGTTGTTATCCAGTCTCATGGAACATTGGTTTTTCAATGCATTTTGTCCATTCCAATTCTGTTATTCTATCTATGTGGATGGCATTAGAAAGTCGGCAGTACAAATCCCCGCGATGGAGTGAGCTCCCATTGCTCGGTCCCAGCTCCTGCCAACCTAGCAGTTCGAAAGCACGCCAAAAAAAAGTGCAAGTAGATAAATAAGTAGAAAAATACCTCCTGCGGGAAGGTAAACAGCGTTTCCGTGCTTCTCTGGTTTCGGTGTTCCGTTGCGCCAGAAACGGCTCAGTCATGCTGGCCACATGACCCGAAAAAACTGTCTGTGGACAAACGTCGGCTCCCTCGGCCTGTAAAGCGAAATGAGCGCCACAACCCCAGAGTCGTCTGCGATTGGATTTAACTGTCAGGGGTCCTTTACCTTTATCTTTTTTAGCTTTGCTGCACAGACTCCATGTGTATTCCAGTCAACAAATCTGGGACTTGAGGCCACCATTCTAACAGTTAGTGATGAAGATGGAACTAACCACAGGATAAGATACCATATTCATATACCCTAATTAATACATCTGTTAAGAGTATGGGCTTTAACAGCTGCAGCTTCCCAGCATCTTGGGAGCTTAATAGGACATGGAAGGCCCTTACTTAACACAACATGTTAAAACAAATATGTTTTGTTAATTGAACAATATTTTTAGGTTGAGGTTTTGGTTCTTTTTCATGATTCCTTCCTATGCAATGTTATGGTGGCAAATTAATCTGCAGTAGTAGCCTCTTCATCAGCTTCTGGCGGATGCTACTGCACTGTTGCTGAATACAACATAGCATCAAAGTTCAAAGCCATTATGCTGCATAGAAATGGGTTAGTTGAAAGGAGTTGAGGACACACACCATCCTTTAACCCTTTTCCTCCACCAAAGAGCCAGCTGCATCAGCAGCTGCCTGTGTGCCTGTCACTTAAATTGAAGTAAGCTGTGATAGGTGAATGGAAGCGAGAGATAGCAGGATGATGTTGCCAACTGCAAAGCCAACTAATAGAATTCTGCCCCTACCTATATTCTGCTATTTGCAATGAAAGAAGTACCCCGGTCTGGTGGTATATGTACTATTGTTAAAGGTGAGCTGAATTGTGGGGTCCAACATCTGTGATAATTTTTGTGCCCCTTTGACACATACATATCCCATATTTTTATTGTGAGTTTTGCAGGTGGAAAAAGACAAAAAAATTCCTGGAGCGAGAGTGGGGGCTGTAGGGTTTTTAATGTCTAGGCATTTTTATACAGTGTATAAATATATATATTGCAGTAATAAGACTTTATAGTCTTTTAGTGTCCATTAGTGCAGATCAACCGGTTTTTAAAATGTGTATTTTGTTGACCTTTACACAGTCTCTGAAATGACAGGTTTTGCCTCAAAAAAATCAAACACCATGACAATCCACTGCAGCACTAAATGTTATATTAGCTGTTTCTAGTGCCTAGGCACTGTACAAATAGGAAGATAGTAAGACAAGGCCTTTGGGTCAATCTATCAAAAAGATTTAAAGCATAGTCTAGACTCCATTGATGTCAATGGGAGTTTTCCAACCTGACTTCAACAGAGTTAGTATTATAGCCAATGCAATACACAGAAATTCGATCATGAAAGGAACTAAACTGATTTTCTGCAAGAGAAAAGTAGTTTCTTTCTTTATCAAATATAAATTGAGGTGGACAGTCCAGGTGCAAATGTGATGCTTGTCTTCTTGGCCAGCCCAGGGGATACTAAAGAGGGATCGCGTTGGGAGGGAATCCTGAACAGGCTATGCTGGGCTAAGCAGAACTGTCTGGCACGGACTTGTATGCTTACCAAAGAATTCTCATGTGGATTCTATCTGTTCAGGCCATAATACCACAGTGTGCTCGTGAACAGTTGCAAAGTAGTTAGAGGTTACCACCATGCATATGTACGTGGGTATGCACACAAACTCACACTCCTCTACACACAGTGAAATAAGGATCTTGTACCTTCCCTCCCCTTAAATGCTGTTATCACTGCACGTTGAAGGCTATTTGAATATGCCATTTCCCTTGCTCCTGTATATTGAGACTCCTTTTTGTAGCCTTCTCTCCTGTCTATAACTCCATTGTCACCTACATCAATAGCATTTCCATTTGATATGACAATTACAGTTTTACACTCTGCCCTTGGACATTGCCTGAGAAAAGCAAAGTTAAATCCAAATATGTTCTTCCACTTGCACAAGTTTTTATATGTGGTTTAGCAAGTGGTGTTCAGTTCCCCCACCCCCTACAGATAAGCCTCCGAGGAAGGCTCTCTCAAGCAGAAAGATGTTGGGCTAGCATAGTAATAAATATATTAATGTATAATAATAAGCATCCAGCATCCCTCGTTTTGTTTACATCAACTGGATACTTCCCATTTCAGCCTCTTGTGCAAGTACAAGAACCACTGTTGAACTGATGATAGTATCATACAAGCCATTGTGCAAGTGTTTGTGGAACCACGCTAGCAGTGGTTTTTCTTCTACTCCCTGTTCTTTGGATCCAGCTCAGGAGTTTTTCAATGAGGGATGATCTGGGTTACATTCCAAGCACACTGAAGTCGGAGCTCTCAACTAAACAAGCATGCAGTAATAATAATAATAACAACAGCAATTTATTATTTATACCCCACCCCTTTGGCTGGGTTTCCCCAGCCACTCTGGATGGCTCCCAACAGAATATTAAAAATACAATAAAACATCAAACATTAAAAATTTCCCTAAACAGTGCTGCCTTCAGATGTCTTCTAAACATCAGATAGTTGTTTATTTCTTTGACATTTGGTGGGAGGGTGTTCCACAGGGTGGGCACCACTACCAAGAAGACCCTCTGCCTGGTTCTGTGTAACCTCACTTCTCGCAGTGAGGGAACTGTCAGAAGGCCCTCAGAGCTGGACCTCAGTGTCCAGGCTGAACAATGGACATGGAGATGCTCCTTCAAGTACCAACACTTTGAATTGTGGTTGTCAGTTGGGTACTGGGATCAGAAGCAGATAATTTCTGAATTTTGAAAAACATAAATAGTAGCTACCAGAATCTGCAGTTTCTTCTTCTTGATGTGTGCTGCTTTTAACATACAGTGGTACCTCGGGTTACAGACGGTTCAGGTTACAGACGCTTCAGGCTACAGACTCCGCTAACCCAGAAATAGTACCTTGGGTTAAGAACCTTGCTTCAGGATGAGAACAGAAATTGCCCAGCGGCAGCAGTGGGAGGCCCCATTAGCTAAAGTGGTACCTCAGGTTAAGAACAGTTTCAGGTTAAGAAAGGACCTCCAGAACGAATTAAGTTCTTAACCTGAGGTAACACTGTATTATTCTCATTTCTTTGCATTCTCTCATTCAAAAGCCTTGAAGTGCTTTTTTTTCTCACTGCTTTTACATTGCTAGCATCTAATTTTTTTTCTCGTAGTTTAATTTTTTTCACTTTTTCATTTTTTTTCATATCTTAATGGATTCATACACCTTGATACTTTCTCCATATACAATTATTAGCACTTCATCTGTTAGCAGCCCCAATCTATATGCCCTCCCACCTCCATACAGATGGTCCCAGCTTCAATCCCTGGCATATTTAATTAAAAGTAGCAGGCAGCAGGTGATGAAAAAGATGTCTGCCTAAAACTACTGCTAGTCAGAATAGATAATACTGGACTAGATGGACAAATACTCTGACCCGGCATATGACAGCTTCAGATGTTCCTGCTTCCCTTGAAATTTCTACACATTTTTGCAGAGCTGAAACCAAAGCTTTCACTTTGTTGGCTCAGAATATGAACATCAAAAACTTACAGTTTCTTCCTCCCACCCACAATTCCTTCCTTCCGTTCCTTGTTAGATCAAAACCAGATGGGCCAGTGGGGAGAGATAATTTGGAGACTGACAGATCAGTAGCCAGAAAGGAAGAGGTTTGGAGTTTCACTCATGAAAGGAGGAAAGGGAGAAAGGAGGAAGCCATCTTGCACCCCAAGTGATGTCAAGGAGGAGGCAAAATAGGATCCAATTTGTCTCATGTTTGGCCTTTGCGAGTACAAAACTATTTCCCTAATCTAGGGAGGTGTCTATAGGGAGGTGTCTAAAATTTCTTCATGGTAGAGCATAAGACTCTTCATCTCAGGGTTGTGGGTTCAAGCCCCATGTTAGGCAAAAGATTCCTGCATTGCAGGGGGTTGGACTAGAAGACCCTTATGGTCCCTTCCAACTCTACAATTATATGAGTCTATGAAGGGGAACCTCCAGATTTCCGTAATGTTTTGCTTTTAGGCTAAATTCAGTGACAACGGTGAAGACATTTTGTCTTATTTATTACACAGGACAAAAAGCCCTTTTGCTTTCCTTGAAATTCCTCAGATATTCTGCCTAGCACACATACTTTAAAAGTGCTTTAAGAGTAAAGTTTGGTGGCGTCTATTTTGCATACCTATAAACAATAAGAGAAGAGACCAAGACTGTGGTTAGCTGTGCTGCAAAAGCGGAGTGTCAGGTTGTGTTAGAATTCTATTATTATTATTATTATTATTATTATTATTATTATTATTATTAAAATGCCGCCTTATACCCAGAGGTCTCAGGGCAGTTCACAGTGAGATTTACAGTGGCACTAGAGAAGAGGTCCTATGAAGTACAGTCCAAAGTGTGTGGGTTTTTTGGAGTAAGAAGTGGATGAAAAGGGGGATAGGGCACCCCATATTCCAAAGAATGGCATTCTAAAGGATGTGAAAACAGCCACATCTCATTTGCCCTGGAGCAAATTTCTACCAACAAATGAGTGAATTAAGGAGGGCTGAGGCTATTTCCTTACCTTCATTGACACATTATTTGTTGTAGTGAAAAACTGCTTCTTGTGCCACAGCTACTAAAACCCTGCCCTATCCTTCTTCATCTGTTTTCCTCTCTCACGTCTAAAAATCAGCATTCATTTATTCCTACTTCACAAGATCAACTTTTTGCTGATAGCACTTATACTGTTTTCATTATCGGCACCCGTTATCTACCACATGCCATTACTAAATTGAGGTAAGTTTTCTGCAGCTGATCTGCAAATTCGAGAATTTGTGCTGGAAATTGTGCTTCTTTACAGAGAGCAAGTTCCATATTGCTGCATATAGGAATGAGCAGAAACTTAAGGAGGAGAAAGCTGACAGGCAGTGCTACCAACCTGGGCAGGCTGTAAGTTAGAAAAGCGGGTAGGTGTGAACAGCTGAGAGCAAACTGAGGTTGGTGGGACAGCAGCCTACTTGCCCTCTTAGCCTCCACTGCTAAGAGCCTTGGTGTCATAAATGTGACTTTTTGAGCAATACAATAACTAGCCCCCACACCCTGTTGGGGCTTTCTACCTGTATATGTCTTTACTGTTATTTACTGCGTTTCTTTACTTGGGTACTTGAGATCTGTTAGACCAAAAGAGGGGTAAGGATAGCAGTCTGTCTTGCCTCCTCAGACTGCTACCAAACTTGCACAGCTAACTTATTCAGATGTTACCTTGGCACCCTGTCACTGAGACCTTAATGCTTCATCAGCTGGGAATCCGCTTTGGGACAGAATCATAATTCATGCCAATGAGAAGTCATACCTTCAGTGTTGCAGGCACTGTGGAACTCCCCCGCACAAGAATTAGATAGGCACCATTCCTGCTTAGTTTCAGATGTTTTATTTCAGGAGACCTTTGCACCCTGAACGCTTCTCAGGAGTTTTACATTTTAATTTTTTTAAGCTTTTAAATTCTTGAGGTTTTATATTTTGGAAGTTTAAATTGTGTCTCTATTGTGTATTTTATTGTTGTAGGCCACTTTGAGACCTATGTGGTGAAAAGCAGGGTATACATTTTTGAGTGAATGAATGGATAAAGCATATGGAGTTGAATTCAAAGGTTGCATGAGTGGAAGGCCACTTGCACAACTGAACATTACCCAAGGCCAGCGCTTCCATGAGGCGAGGCGAAACAATTTACCTCAGGCAGCAGATCTGACCTCACCTCACCTCCTGTTGCACTGTTGCCAGTCCCATTGTACAACTGCCAGCCTTGCCACAGCCCATGCCATCACTGCCACAGTCCCCATTAATGCTGGTCCCTCGACACTGTGTTGTGGCAGTAGCACGGGTGCAGCTGTGGGTGAGAGCACAATTGTGGTGGCAGATGTGATGGTGGGTGCAGGGTGGGCGGCCTACACCAGCAAAATGTCCTGGCCGACCCTATCATTGTCTCACTAGTTCTTTGCCCTCTGCCACTGCACAAAGCCCCAAAGTCTTCATGGAGGACCTTCTGAATAGCATGGGCAGTTTCAAAGAGGGTTGCAGCAGGGAGTGAGAATAGATCAGAACTGGATGGAGGAACCTTATGTGACAAGGGGCGTAACTAGCTGCTGCGGCACCCAGAGTGGCGGGGGCAGGGCAAGCCACCCATGGGGGCGGGGGGCGATCTGCGCCACCACGGAGTTCACCTGGCAGAGACAAGACCCACACTGCCATTTCAGGCAGCACAGGGCCCCAAGCCACCGCGTCACTTCCAGGAGAGATGCGTGGCTCAGGTGCGCTGCAGGCCAGGCCCCAAGGTAAGTGCCGCCCCCTGCGATGTGCCATTTTGTCACCCCCACAGGGATGATACCCAGGGCAGACCGCATCCCCCGCACCCCCCCTTCCTATGCCCCTGCTTTAAACTAATCCCAACCTTTGGATCCAGTTCATTGCTTTATTTTGTATTGTTTTCTTCTTTCTCTAAAGCTTTGATTTTGGAAAGAGCACCAGGATGCAAGGCTGTGTATGTAAATACTTAATAAATATCCACTTGATGCAGTTCTTCTGTCTTGCTTTAAAGAGCCTTGCTTTCAGCTCTCAATTGACTAGATCAGTTTAGCAGTGAGGCTGACTAACAATGAAGGCGGTGCATTTTTCCCCCTAGCCTTAGAGATACATTTCAAACATTTGTTCTTTCTTTTCTGTAACTTGTCTGAGATGGAAATTCATCTGTGAACCCTTGTTTTTCCTTCACGTTTTCACAGAACCACATTTGCATGCCCCTGGAAAAAGAATCAATATTATGAATAAGTCTTCCAGAAAGCCCTTAATTATGTGTCTGTGTATCAGCTTGTAATATTTTGTATTTCTTCAGATTCGTCTCCTTTTTAGCTGACACAAGTGGACTTTGAAAAGAGGAGTAAAATCAGCAATGCAACATGGAAATGCATGCAAAGTTGTTAAATGTGATAGCAAAATAAGAGAAGCTTCAGTCAGTATGATCAGAGTTGTTAAAAAAAGAGAGAGAAAACCAGCAAACTGTCTATCATGTGATGAAGTTTGACAGTAGGGATTATAGCTTTGATGGACCAGAACAGCTAATAGAAGAAGCTGACATTTTTGAAACCCTGCTAATTAAGGGTTCCTTCCTTAATATTAAAATAAAGTCTTTGTCTGGGTTTTATGGTTGGAGAATCAGGTGTTTTCATTAATATATGCCAGTCAGTCTTAATAAGCTTGGAGGGCAGAGGAAGTTATTATTGAGTGACCTTCTACAAAATAAGCATGTTGCTAAGGGCTCTAACCCTGCCCTGTTCAGACTGATGAATCTCATTTCCAATGCAAAAGCTTCACAAGAAATCCAAGCATTCTCTGTGCAATCACAGAAAATAATCCTTGTGTCTCTTGTAATGTCCAGAATTGCCACTTACTATACTTCTACTGTACAATGAATATTACAATACATATTATTTTTCCGGCACAATTGTCTACGTTTCTGAATTGCCAAGAATAGGAAAAAAACTTATTGTCAAGATACCTGTATTGAAAAGTCAGCTCATTTTAATACTTCTCAAATAGTCATCTACTCTGTTCATGAATTATAATGCACAGAATACATCCAACAATGCTAGCTTTATAAAAAGAGATATGTCTATATTATTACATATTCATTTTCAAATAGATTTTGAACAGATTTTAAACCATGCATTGAAATTCATTGAAATGATAAATTCACAGTTGGATTTTGATTTGCTTTTAATCCAATTTTAGGCATAATGCATTTTCACCTTTTTTGTACTAGTTTTGCTTTTCTGTTGCCTTGTGAAGCAAATGAAAATTATGGTAGATTTTTTTTTTTTAGGGGGGAGTTATAATATCTGCAGATGAAAGCTAGAAAACGAGCTGGTCAAACATATGAAATCAGTCAAGCATCAACACTATTTGTGAACATCCTTATATTCATTCTCTGAGCGCTGGATCATTGCCAGCAAAAAAGACCCCCATTCAGATATTTCCTGTATACAGAGATTTCCTGAAAGCATATCCTGCTTGCATGATTTAAATTTTATTTGCCTTTTACTGAATCAGATATGTTCTCTTTGAGGTATCCCATGCAGAATAAATGCATCAGGTAAAAGATGGGAGTCTACAGAACATATCAAGCTTAATGGGTTGTGAGCAATTACACAGTGCGCAGGCTTAGCTGAAATGTTGGAAGTGGGCAGCATTGGTATGTCATTCCATGTATTTACACAGCAACAGCAGCTGAATAACTTGCATCATAATTCAAGACCTGTTTAAATGCAGCTACATGTGTTTAAACTGCCATATCTACTGTTAAACATTACTTGCTGTTCCTTGGGAAAGCATGCGTAGTCAGACAGTATCCATTAATTTTTCAGTTAAAAAACCCCTTGTGGTGCCTTAAAGCAGGGAGGTAGAACCTGTGGCTCTCCCAGCATTATTGGACTTCAGCTCCCATCAGCCCTGGCCAGCATGTCCAATGATCAGGGATGATGGGAGCTGAAGTCTAGTAACATGGGGAAGGCCATAGGTCCCCCAACCCTGTCTTAAAGACTAAGGGTGATAGTGAATGAAGTCGTTCTCAGAGTAGACACATCAAAATCAATGGATGTAATTCAGTAAAATAATAGATTTCTATGAGATTACGCTGGTTAACATTGGATACTGCCTAACAAGCGTAAGCTTTCATGGAATACAGGCTACACCATCAGATGCATGAGGTGTTTTCCAGAGTTGAGAGAATAGGGGAACTGTAAACAGTGAAGTCAGAAGGAAGTTAAAGGCAGAAAAGTATAGGCTGTAATAACTGCATTGTGACCCACTGATGTTATGGTTGACATTAGATTCCAACATAGTGCTGTCAGGGGAGTCCTGGGGACAGACCTGGCATATGCCACATTTCTGTTGGCACATATTGGGCTGCTACCCATGGTCTGCAAGAGACAAGTGTCTAGGATGGACTATAGATCAATGGTGAAATGTTTGAGTAGTTTCAGCTGGGAATTAAAAGGTAAAGGTAAAGGTACCCCTGCCCGTACGGGCTAGTCTTGCCAGACTCTGGGGTTGTGCGCCCATCTCACTCAAGAGGCCAGGGGCCAGCGCTGTCCGAAGACACTTCCGGGTCACGTGGCCAGCGTGACATCGCTGCTCTGGCAAGCCAGAGCTGCACATGGAAACACCGTTTTACCTTCCCGCTAGAAAGCGGTCCCCTATTTATCTACTTGCACCCGAGGGTGCTTTCGAACTGCTAGGTTGGCAGGCGCTGGGACCGAGCAACGGGAGAGCACCCCGCCGCGGGGATTCGAACCGCCGACCTTTTGATCGGCAAGCCCTAGGCACTGAGGCTTTTACCCACAGCGTCACCCCTGTCCCTGGGAATTAGATGACAACTAATGGCAGTCTTGTTTTCTCTTCTAGGTCTGTCCTACATAAGATTATTCCTGAATCCCAATCTGATTTTGTAGTTCCGTTCTGCTTTGTTTTTCATTTAGTTGGCTGGGATTTGAGAACAACTTGATGTATATTCTTTAGTTGTGAGCTGTGAATCTTAAACTTGCAAGTTAAATATGAATATATGAGGCTGTTTTGTAGGATTTAGCACCGTATTCCGAGTGGAAGTTAGAAACATGCAAAAATGTATAGTGGTCAGTGGGTTCCAATATATCCATTATGTAGATGCACCATTGTTTCCACAAAGTGAATACTAGTAATACTATTACTTGTGGGCTGAATCAGGACAAATTATTTTTTTTTAATCACACTGCATATGTTCATTGGCTAACTTATGCCAGGATGTCTGTGTTACCCAAACCTGCTTTTTGTCAATGCTCACTATTAGTCATGTGATTTTCATAAACTATGCTTTTCCATATCTCATTTTCTGATGACCTCACTCTTTACAATTTCCCCCAAACTATATGCACACACACTCTCACATACTTGCAACTCCTCACTTCATGCATCTGATAAATTGGACTGAATTAGACATAAATTTAAGGCATCATGTATTTTGGGTCCCAGCTTTTGTTGCAAGCCTTTGTAAATACTCAATGTCACCCACATACCACCTGGATAGTGGTATTATTGGGTTTTGGGGAGAAGGCTATTACATCCTGGCAGAGTTCTTCCCCACCCAAGCACTGTGCCAACATGAAGAAACACTCAGTCATACAATCCCATGTGCACATTTTGAAATAGGCATAATCCAGGAATGTTAATCTGAAGTTATGAACTGTTTCTCGAATCCATGGATAAAGTGTGAATATTATTTTAATCATCATCATCATCATCATCAACAACAACAACAACTTGTAAAGCATAGCATTACTGGATGATACACCTATAAGCTAATATCCTTGTGCACTAGAGATAGAGCAAAACAGGCAGTGAGCCTATTGTGTGCTTCTGACTGGTGCTCTATCTCTCCTTTTACCCTCCATAGCATTTAGTTCTATAAAATATGTAGAGGCTGTGTTTCCAGATCAAACCCTCTTAGAGCAGCTTGCAAAACACCATAGAAATTAATAAAATGCCAATTAGCTAGCACTTCTAAAACATTAAACCCTGTTACATTAAGTTTATTGTCGTAAGCATATAATAAAGTATTTTAATAAAGTATTTCTCCCCCCAGCCCTGCCAAATAGCATTGAAATGTTCATTAATTAACATTTCAAACTTTGTCAGATCACAATATAAGTTGACATTCCTTATTGTGATTGTTCTAAAAAGATTCCTTATTGAAAGGTATGAATAAAACTCTTTCTGAGAGTAATAGCAGTGCAACTTACAGCAGCTTATTTAGTTGTGGTATTAAGGCTGCAAGCTTTGACCACTCACAAGGCAGGATAGCCCCAATGTAATTAGTAGGTATCTACTGAGCAAATATGCGCAAGATTGTGCTGTTGTTATGTATACCAGTACTGATCCATGTGTTGGATCACTTCAGCAAAGGAGGAAATACCAGGTGCTAGTTACATACTGTAGTTATCCCACATTACCAATCCTGTTCTAACAACAAAATTATTGCTAGAGTGCCCCCTCCCTTCCCCTACACAACTATTAAAAGTAATGCTTAATGTATATATTTCTGGAAATAAACAGATACCTATGGGACCTCCAAAGGAAACATCACAAATCATCTCTGATGTCATTAATCTATGCTTCAGTGCTCTAGCATCCAGCCAGCTAGACAGAACTACTGTAGAATATTCCAGATACCACTATACAGCTCTTGTTTGCAGCAGGCTCTGAGTAAATCTCTACATTGCTCGGGTTCTGAATGGAACCCCATCCTCATGGTGACACAATTAGGTTGTATGTAGAACTGCAACTGCCTTCCAAATGCTCAGCTGCCCTCTGCTATTCTCAGCTCTCTCATCATTCACACAAAGTCATTTTCAAAGAAAAGGGGTGTGTGTGAAAAATAGGGTGTAAAAAATAAAAGCAAAAAAGTCTGTTTCCTCAAATAGGTTTGTGTTTGCTAGTCTGTGGCATCACAACATAAGCCAGCACATATTTCCTTTTCCAAATGTCCATTTTGAATGCAAGGCGAGAGTTACGACAAGTGTGTTCGCACTGCTGAAAGTGGGCTGCAGTGAGTTGCCGGCAAAGGGGGTGATGATTTATAATTGGGATAACTGTGATACAAAATCAAGCGATGTCTGCTCAGCTTGACAAATTCAAATCCCAGATCTGAAGTCAATTAATCTGAGTTTGATGCTTAATAATTTAATTTAAAACTGTGATTACAGCAATCGTATATGAGCTGTGAGCAGATCATTTGTCAGCGTTTCATATGTCATCACATCTATCCTATTTCCAAACAACTTCTCGTGTGGATGCATTTTAATGCTTTGGTTCCTGGGTGGTTTGAAAGCTCAGCTACCTGGGCCAAAATGGGAGAATAAGGCTATCAGTGGCTGCTGAATAACTCTGAATACCAGCTGCTGGAGATCTCAAGTGGGAGGAGTACGGTGCATTCAAGTCCTACTTGAGGGCTTTCCATAGGCATCTTGGCTGGCGGAACTCTGCTGCTCTCCTGACTTCCCAACACTGATTGTAACTACTGGTTACCAAGAGGGAGAGTGAAAGGACAGCAGGGAGCCTGGCCTGGAATGGGCACAGCATTAAGAGCATCAGACTGGCTTCTCTGCTGTGCTGCACAGTGCCAAGCTCCCTGCTTCCTTTCGTTCTCACCCTCTCAGTAACTGGCAGTGGCATGCAGTGTTGGGAAGTCAGGAGGACAACGCAGCGCCACTGGCTGCTACTGGCTATATCTGTCTTGATCTGTAAGGTGCTATGGCAACCAAACTCCAGTGCCATACTCCATGCACTGCTGAACAGCTGAGTCAAAGAGAGTGCTGCGGGTATACCAAGCAAGCCACCTGTCACTTTTGGGTGCCACTGAAATAGTTGGCTGGAACACAAGATTGTAAACACAGTACACCTGTGTCAGCAGTTTGTCAGATAAGAGAAGCAACTGATTACTTCTCAAATTGCAGGGGGCCTGGCATGCCATAGTCTCCAGCTGCCCCGAAAATGCCAGGACTGTCACCAAAACCCTTTGCTACTACAGCTTCTCACTTTGTCACTCAGAATCCTGAATTCCCAAGAGATCTTCCCTTCAGTACAGAGTTTCAACGTGTTACTGAAAGTTCAGATCTGTGCATCCCTCTACAACATTTCTTAAATTTATGCCTCTGGCACTTCCTGTTTTTATGAAAACAAGATCCAAGTCACCTGAATGCCCCTAAGAAAGTCTTTTGCCATTTCCCCACTCCTCAATTGGCCGGTTTCCCATAAAGCAAAGTGGGTGGGGCCTGTCCACGAGGCCATTACGGTCGCTTGGCTCCAGCTTGCTTCGTTCTGCTGCTGAGTTTGTGTCCCTGCCCTGGAGGAGGAGGAGACGGCATGGGGAGGCGATGAAAGCTGAAGGATGGCCCAAGCCCTGGGACTGCTGGATTCCAAGGTTGTGATCCTGTGGGAGAAAGTAGCTGTGCTGAAGGTGGAGCTGGTCCCCTGCCAGATCCACCTGGAACAGAAGAAGCTGCACCTCAAAGCCCAGGCCAGCATCTGAGGAATGTTGGGAGGGTAGGGTATACTAGCCCTTTGTGTTGATATTCTTAACACCTGTTAAGGCATGGTTTGGCCAAAATTGGGATGAGTCAGGGATAGCACTTGTGTATTTCATTAAGAGCCTCCACTTTCCTCCCCAGCCACACAATTCAAACATTGGAACAATGATACGGCACTGCCGGTCTCAGCCTTTAGAACCTACCTCTGCTTTTCATTCTGAGCAACTTGACTCTTTGAAAACAGCTAGGGTAGTCACGTGTGTATCACCAGAAAAGAGAGCAAGTGTATGTGTAGATTCATCTTTAGAAATCAGAAAGATAATTCCAATACACATACAACACATCTCACCGCAGTGGAGAGTGTAGCCAGCATGGTCTAGTGGTTAAGAGCGGTGGACTCGTAATCTGGTGAACCGGGTTCGCGTCCCCGCTCCTCCACATGCAGCTGCTGGGTGACCTTGGGCTAGTCACACTTCTCTGAAGTCTCTCAGCCCCACTCACCTCACAGAGTGTTTGTTGTGGGGGAGGAAGGGAAAGGAGATTGTTAGCCGCTTTGAGACTCCTTCGGGTAGTGATAAAGCGGGATATCAAATCCAAACTCCTACTCCTCCTCAAGGTGCTAAGTGTTGATGAGTAATTTCAAAGTTTCTGCTCCCCCTTCTTATGGTTCTTTAAACTACACTTGGACTGACCAGCCCTTCAAAGAGAGGACACCTTAAAACAGAGAGCATTGTCCTCTCTAAATGAGGGCACATGGTCACCTTAAATGCAACATTGTCCTCCTGTCCGTTCTCTATTTCACCCTTCCATCCCTACAAGCTACTTACTTAGATGAGACTCGCTGCTCAAGTTCCTTTTCTGTTTCCCTTTGGCAGCCTCCATCTGCGATCTCTGCGCTTCCTTCTCCAGCAGCCCTAATCCTGCTGTGATTTAGAAATTTCCTTTTCACTCAGATTTGACACAAGGGCTTCATATCCGCAGAGCATCGCAGTTTTGTATTAACAATCAATATTCAGTATGCAGTGACTAAGAAGTTAAAAAGATGGTATTAAGATATTTATAATTCCAGGAAAGTGTATATATCTGTTAAGAGATGCTGGAATAATACTCTAATCTGTCACATAATGTTCTCTACTGACCATCTTGGCTTTGAGTCCTGGAAGACCTGCTCCCTGCTTTGAGAGCCTTTTTTCCAGCTGGCCTGGGAGTTCAGAGCGCTGACTGACTCCAACTACAAAAGCTGAGGAAGCTGGACAGATTGTTGGGCTGGGGTTTTGTTGGGGGGTGGGTGAAGGAGGTTGTTGCTGTTATTGGTAGTAATCTTTTGCATAGCACTTACTATGATTTATGAGGAAACTTTAATTTGGTTGTGTATTTTTGTTGGTTTATTTATTGTTCATGACTACTTTTGTTATGTTTGTAATGATGCAATATTTTTAATTCTGTAAACTGCCTTCAGCATGATTTTAACTATAGAAAGGCAACTTACAAATAAAAGGATGAGGTGAGATATTTTTGTGATTAGGCTACATGAGGTATGCGGCACAGAAACTGATTACCCATGCATTTTTTCATAGCTTTATTTTTATGGATTAAGAAGTATTCCCCCCCCCCATTGTTCCCCTCTCATTACAAAGAGTCTAATTTAATCTTAATCTAAAGTAGACTTTAGATGCATCTTTGAATTTGAGAGTTAAATAGGGAGAGTAGAAGAGACATCAGCTTTATTGGCCAGCCGTTTCATACAGAAGTATGTTGTACCAATTAATATTGGGCTTTGTTTTATGCCTCCCACTTTCCAGAACTCAGTGACTCCAGGTGTAGCAAAAGTATTGCCCATGTTGCTATTGTTAAATCTGCATTGATAATATTTCTGTGTAGTCATTAATAGCAGCCTGGTTTATGGATGGTTTTGATTTTTAATCTATTTATTTATTATCCGTTTAACTGCCCTGAGATCTGCGGGTGAAGCGTGGTATACAAATTTAATAGATAATAACAACAACAACAATCTGCAATCAGCTTGTGGGTGATATTAGTGTTGTTTTTATTCTACTACTGCAGGTGCATAATTCGGCTTAACTTTCTTTTACAGCTTTACACAGCCCTTCTAGTGTCACACACTTATGCAGCCATTTATTCTCCATCAAAAATTTCAAAGCTTCCATTTTTCTCCTCACAGCAAGAACTAGTTCAGCATTCAGTAAAATTCAGTTTTTATATGAAAGTGATCCCAACTTAACTTTTCCTCACTTCTTGCTTAGCCTCCCTCCTGGTTTGGAAGTTTTGTATATGAGATATAATTTTAAATACTTTCATCCACATGACTTATAAATTATCTGATGCATTCCTGTGGAAGGGCTGTGCCATATTGTAATCCCTCTTTTCTTCACAGCACTTTCTAAAATGCCACAGCAATTTGAGAATCCACCACAGAGCTTCTCCTCAGCAAATGTTTATCAGACCCCAACGATTGTCATATATTTTTGCACAAGAATTTGGACCTCAGAGCTGCACCAGTGTCCAATATTGGCACGGTCAACACAGTGATGTTTTTGATTGCATCCCCATAGCAAATCTTTCAGCGAAACAGGCCAGGAGAGATCAAGGCAAATGGCTTAGAGAAGTAAATGACCACCACCATCAACAGCCACAAAAACAAATGCTATACAGAAGCTCATTTCACGCCCCCCCCCCCCTTATTTCCTTGTCCTTCTCTTATCTCACTTGCTTACATATTACAGCAGGCTTCCTCAACCTCGGTCCGCCAGATGTTTTTGGCCTACAACTCCCATGATCCCTCGCTAGCAGGACCAGTGGTCAGGGATGATGGGAATTGTCGTCTCAAGAACTTCTGAAGGGCTGAGGTTGAGTAAGCCTGTACTACAGTCTGATTCTCTTTGCTCAGGTGTAGATAATTACATCCACCCTACAAAACTAATTAAAGAAAAAGGCAATTTAAGGCAAAACCACATCCCACTTGTTTGGATGAATATAAGAAGCATATAAATTTTGTATGTATAAATAAATAAATAAATTTAGTGTTGTTGACTGTTGTTTCATGAGATCCCTAATATGGCGCTGTACTCCTTATCTCATTTTCCTTTTAGCTTAGCAATTAGCTTTCCTACTGGTTAAAACTGGTTAAAATTCAGAAGGAAGCATGATGGATAAAAAGCACGTTGTTCATCTCAATCAAGCCAATTGAAAAAGTAAAAATGGCCTTCAGTGTGAGTAAATTTGGGGTTGTGCTTGGAACCAAAAGTTTTTATTTTAAGCATATTTCAACTGCAAATATTCTTATAAAATGAACAATTTTGCAAGCAGTTCCATTTAGGTTCGTCTACATGCTTTAAAAAAAAAGTTCACATATAAAGTACTGGAGTCTGTTTAATTTTACTGCTAAATCATGGCTTCATATTATATTACTCTTCCATCAACAACTACATTTCATTCATCTGGTATTGTTTCAGAGCCTAAATCAGGATTCACAAATGATCGGTTCATTCATACCCCTTGGGAGGGAGGGATTACATGTAAATAATCCTGTTAATGGTAAGCATTGCCTCTAAGCATTTCACACTGCAATAATTTGGTAAACTGAATTTGAGTAATTAAGAAATGAAATGAAACTAATAAAATGCTTATTTTAATATTTCCTGATCATTATTATTTGTTTGGGAATTAGTGAATATTAAAAAGTCACTCTTGCTTTGTGCGGAAACGCAGTTCAGCACTTCACTAAATTATCTGACAGTGTCTCGCTATTGTGTTTCAGTCAAAATTCTTTCCATAAAATATTGCAACAGTCAATTTGGTGTGTGCTTGCTCTGGGTTATTAACTCTGTCAACTGTGAAGCCCACTTGCCCGCATGGCCTTAGTGCACAGTTGTATTTATATTACATTTGCATAGTGATTGGCAACAAATCAAAACAATACCCACTGTGCCCATTCAGACTTCAAACTGCTGCTTCTATATCACCATAAATGGTTTTAAACTACATGTTTCCACCACCCTCCTTTTATATATTTATTAAAACATTTATATCCCACCATTTTATCGAGAGCGTGAAGTTGGTTTATAATAAAATTTTTAGTAACGTTCACAATATCTTACAGCCCAATGGAAAATGTAAAGCAACGAAAAGAAAAATTTTGGGAACAACAACAACAGCAACAAAACATCAGGCCAACAGAGACAAGGGTACAGAGCCAGGGGTCAGCAACCTTTTTCAGCCATGGGCCAGTCCACCATCCCTCAGACCATATGGTGGGCCGGACTATATTGGGGGGGAAATATATGAATGAATTCCTATGCCCCACAAATATCCCAGAGATGCATTTTAAATAAAAGGACACATTCTACTCATGTAAAAACACGCTGATTCCTGGACCGTCCATGAGAAGGCGGGCCTTTGGTTGCCTACCCCTGGTACAGACCATCATGGGGAGGGCATTCCTATCCAACTGCTGCATCCCTGACCAAATTTCACATTGTGGGGGACAGACAGACAACAAACAGGGCCTCACTTTTTGTGTGCCAGGTGGACTCATGGAAAGAGGCAGCCCTACTAGGTATCTTGACTCCAAGTTTAGAGGCTAAGGCCTTTAAACTGAGCATGGGAGCAAATTGGTAGCCAGTGTTGCTGAAGAATTAATGGGATGATATAATCAAGATGTTTTGTGCCCCATCAACCCAGGTGGCATAGCTCAGTCAATAGAGCACAAGACTCTTAATCTCAGGGTTGTGGGTTTGATCCCCATGTTGGGCAAAAAAATCCTGCATTGCAGGGGGTTGAACTAGAAGATGACCTTCCTAACTCTTATGATTCTGTAAAAACAGTGCTTTATGAACTAATCGAAATTGCCAAGCACTTCAGAGGTAGAGCCCCAGATGTTATGCAGTAGTCTACATGTGTTGCAGCATATTTGAAGCAACAAGAGCAGAGTCGGTACGATTTCTCCTGGAAGAGATGCAAATGGCACATGAGGTGAGGCTGCAGAAAAATGCTCTAAACTAGATATATGGGAGTCATATATCCACAGCCTAACATCTACCCCTTTCTTCACCTCAGTGCTTCAGTACACACCCCATCCAGTACAGTGGTGCCTTGGTTCTCAAACTTAATCTGTTCAACTCCGGAAACCATTTCAAAACCAAGGTGCGGCTTCCGATTGGCTGCAGGAGCTTCCTGCGCTCAAGTGGAAGCCTCATTAGACATTTGGCTTCCAAAAAAACACTTCTTGGTTTGCAGCATTTGGGAACCGATTTGTTCAACAACTAAACTGTTTGAGAACCAAGGTACCACTGACAGAAAAGGGTTGGCTTCTATCTGGATTAATGTATTATTATTATTATTGCAAATTATATCCCACCCTTCTAAAGGAACCTAGGGTGCCATATATATCCGCATATATATGGGATGGGGAGCAGCTTTGAAAATGAAACTTCTGAAGCTTCAGTTAGTGCTGAATGCAGCAGGCTGTGGGCTAGTCACTGCCAGGGCCTAGCCAACTTTGAAGGCTTATTATAAGGATAAAATGGGGTAACCCATACATGTCACTGTGAGCTCAATGAAGGAATAGTGATATACAACACAGACAGCATTAAAGTACCACAATTGTCTATATTTAGTTGTACTTTTTATTGGTTCCTTTTATTTTCATAAATTTCATTTAAAATAAAAGAAAAAGTATGTTTAAATGTTTAAATAAGCATAAATAATATAAGCTTCCCAATGTGCATCTCACTGATTACTATCAGAGAGAAAATACTATTTTAAAGTACATTCATTCAAACCGCATTTCCATCAAATAATTATGGGCACTGCTACCACTCACAGAACAACAATTTCCAGCAACTCTTTTAAAAAAACTATCATGCCCAGAATTCTTTGAGGAGAAAAATGTGCCTCAAATGTGCTTTAAAAAATATTGTGTGTGTGCAGCCGCAGAGCTCTTTGTTGTTGGCATCTGTCTGTCTTGAGAGACAATGGAGTACACATCCAGAGGTGAAGACAAATACTCTGTTAGAAGCACTGAAGTGGCCTCCCTGGGGCGCAAGCCTGGGCAGTGAGTAGGGAGGTCCTGGGCTGCCCAGGCGACAAGACCCCAAACGCTCCATACACCCCGCCACAGAGCTAGTGGAAGAGAAACAGTTATTTGTTGTTGCCAGAGAACTCTCAGAGTCCTGGTCTGTGAATGCAGACGATTGAGATGAAGTAGTAGAGCAGGCAGGACCACTTTAGAATTCCAGTGTGTGTCACCTTAATGGTCACCCAAATTTGAGGGAAGAAGGAAAAGAACAGCACCAGGGAGGAAGTTTCTGGTTCAACTGTCTTTCTGGTTGGCTTGTTTCAACTTACATGATGAGCATCCAGAAAATATGAACCACAGCTGCACTCTGAAGTGGCACAATCTATTTTTTCTCCTCGGGACTTCAAGACCTCATTTCTGCCGTACCTCACTCTTCCAAATTTGCTGTTGTATTTCATCCTGGATTTCCCCCTAATTATTAGGGTTTAGTAACTGATGGGATGAGTGTTTTATTTGTTTCTGAAAAGATGCTACTAACACAAATTTAAAGGATGAAATCTACCACTAAGTCCTCTTAAGGCCAAAGCTCAGCAGCAGAGGTTCAATCCCTAGCTTCCCCATTTATAAAAATTGGGCAACAGGCAATAGGAAAGGCTTGTTTCTGAGAGCCACTACAAATACAGCATTGGATTAGATGGGCAACAACTGAGCTGATAAACAGTTGCTTGATATGTTGCCTTCTGGTCCTGCTTGCTGGCTTTCTATAGGCCCAGGTTTGGCTCCTATGAGAACAGGATGCTGGACTAGATGGGACCTTGGTCTGATGCAGCAGGAGTCTTCATATATTATGGTGGTGGCACTGACACGGATTTGAGAAATAGTGTCTGCTTTTGAAGTGAGAAGAGTGGCATGACTTAATTCTTAATGACATTGTCAGGTCCAGCATCATTAGGCCTCGGCCCAGTATACCTGAAGGAGTGTCTCCACCCCCATCATTCTGCCCAGACACTGAGGTCCAGTGCCGAGGGCCTTCTGGCGGTTCCCTCACTGCGAAAAGCAAAGCTACAGGGGGCCTTCTCGGTAGTGGCGCCCGCCCTGTGGAACACCCTCCCATCAGATGTCAAAGAGATGAACAACTACCTCACGTTTAGAAGACATCTGAAGGCAGCCCTGTTTAGGGAAGTTTTCAATGACTGATGTCTTGATGCAGGCATAGGCAAACTCAGCCCTCCAGATGTTTTTGGCCTACAACATCCATGATCCCTAGCTAACAGGGATCATTTTGATGTATTTTTAATTTTTGTTGGAAGCCATCCAGAGTGGCTGGAGAAACCCAGCCAGATGGGTGGGGTATAAATAATAAATTATTATTATTATTATTAGCTGCTGTTAAATTCAGTACAGTCGTACCTTGGATCCTGAACGCCTTGCGAGTCAAACATATCTACAAACAAATTTATAAAAATAAAATACCTTCAAAGCAGTTTACATTCACTATTTTATTAAAATCTGTACAATAACCCTGTAAGGCAGATCAGAATTATCAGAATACAGGTGGTTGACTGAGAATAATTGGGAATAGCTGGCCTAAGAGAGAATATCAGATTGAGGACTTGATTTGTAACTCAAATTGCAATCCTGTGTAACCTTATCTCTACACTGCTATGTTATTTATGATGCATGCTATCCTTTTGTGAATTGCTTAGAGATTAAGATTATATTCACACATATTTTAAATAAATAAATCCCCAGAAGTAATCTTGATTGAACACAATTAGGCTTACTTCTGAGTAGGCATGCCTATAATTGTGCCTTTTCTCTGTTTAGCCAGTAGGTTCACCAACTCTCAGTACAATACATTGGTGGTTTTATTATGATTTATGAAAGATGCT
>NC_139678.1:34219348-34584348 GCF_964106915.1 Podarcis gaigeae | reverse complement strand
GGTTTCAATTTGGCAAAGACTGATGCATGCAAATAACTTTACTTAACATAAAGTATTATCAGACTCAAGCATGTAATTTTTGGTCTGTACTTGAATGTCACCCTCTATACCGTCAAGTAATTTTTCTATAGAATAAACAGATTTTTAAATTAAATAAATCTAAAAACAGAATGGTAGGTAAGATTGCCCGTTTTGTGCTTGATTTGAGCTTTCAGATGTAGAACCTATCCAGGAGATTCCCAGGACAATATAAGCTTGGAACCTCTGGACCATACTGGCTGAATGGTTAATTTACTTTTCACATATCTGCTTGTGTCTTTTCATTACTTTTAATGGTTCTGCAGGCTTGGGATTATGATTGCTCTACTCTCCTTTTAATAAATTCACTGTAGCTGCTGTTAAGTGCTCAGTAAATGAAAAACCAGCCATTTTCAAAGACACGGCAAAAAAGAGAGTGGGAAGAGCTATGTCTTATTATTGAGGAATTAGGGCAACTGTTGTTAAGTTTTGTTTCTATTTCCTTTAAGGAAATGTGGCGTTTTTCCTTGCATAAACTTTTGCAGCTGTCAGTTTCTAACTGTAGGATTATTGTCAGGAATAACATATCTCCACTGTGTCTTGGCATGGGGTCCTTCGAGCTTACCAAATAGGGGAGAACTCTTAAAGCTAGAAATCAATACTACAGCAGGATTTAGACAATTTAGCAAAATATATGACAGTACTTTAGGTGAAGAATAACTACAACAGCAAGTTAGCCCTATGGAATTGCTCAAGTGCAATCTATGGCGCTTCTCTAACGCTTTTGGCAGAAAATCAGAGGACTTAATATGGCAGGCGCAGGAGGCCCTACTGCTAGAGCAGTGGTTCAAGTTGGATAAAAATGCAATTTTAAATGTCAAAAGCATCTTCAGCTACTCGGTGAGAAATAGGGCTAGTTTCGTTATTTCCCCACCTGCACCTCAACCCCATCATTTGTCATATACCATTTTTTGCCAGCACTGTTCACTCACTGAAATTAAAATTTGGATCCAGAGTGGCTCTCCCACAAATGGAAGGGCTCCTTCTGTTTGCGGAAGGGTCCTTGACGCAGCAGACCTTCCCAATGGCTATAGGTAAAAGGTAAAGGTAAAGGGACACCTGACCATTAGGTCCAGTCATGGCTGACTCTGGGATTGCGGCGCTCATCTCGCTTTATTGGCCGAGGGAGCCGGCATACAGCTTCCAGGTCATGTGGCCAGCATGACTAAGCCGCTTCTGGAGAACCAGGGCAGCGCACGGAAACGCTGTTTATCTTCCCGCTGGAGTGGTACCTATTTATCTACTTGCACTTTGACGTGCTTTCAAACTGCTAGGTTGGCAGGAGCTGGGACCGAGCAACAGGAGCTCACCCCGTTGCAGGGATTCAAACCGCCGACCCTCTGATCGGCAAGTCCTAGGCTCTGTGGTTTAACCCACAGCACCACCCGCGTCCCTTAATGGCTGTGGGGGAAGGAAGGAATTTTCGCCAATCCCTCTTATAACCTCTCTGCCATCTTCCACACTCTCCAGGAGAGTCTCCCAACTCTTCGGAGCAGATTCTTGGGAGACTGCAGGGCAAAGGGGGGACATCTGAAGGCAGGCCTGTTTAGGGAAGTTTTTAAGGATTTATGTTTCTGTTATGTTTTTAGATATGTTGTAAGCTGCCCAGAGTTGCTGGGGAAACCCAGCCAGAAGGGTGGGGAATAAATAATGAAATAATAATAATAATAATAGGCAAAAATTGCCCATTCACATGCTAAACCCCTGGTTTCCCCCTCCCATTTTGAAAATGGGAAAAATAAAATAATTTAAACTTGACACAACACGGAGGTGTGGCAAAGTCCAAGCATCTGGATAGATCACGCCTCCCAGAAATTATTGATTTCTGGGGGCCACCTCAGTTCTTTGGGTTTGGGAAGCCCAATTGGAAGATGAGACAAGCAGTATGGTAATAAAGATTAACTCAATCGGTAGGTAAAGCATGAGACTCTCAATATCAGGGATGTGGGTTTGAACCCTACATCGGGCAAAAGATTCCTCCATTGCAGGGGGATGGACTAGATGACCCTCGGGATCCCTTCCAACTCTACAAGTCGATGATATTCTGATTCTGTGTTTGCTTGACGTACTGATTTGAAATAAAATGATATCTTAAAGCTTATTCTGTGCACATTCAGGGGTGTGATGAATCTTGGAAAAAAGGGTTTTGGCCAGCCCTGCAAGCAGCTTCTATATGAAAGGTCGTTCCAGTCTTAATTTTGCTGTTTCTTATGTGTGCTACTAGCCTTGAAGTCAAGGTACTGATCCCTCAAATCAAAGCATTGATGAGAAATGAAACTATAGCAACATTGTAGACCTACTATTCTTTCTGTAAATCCCAGAGTATGGTGCATATATATTAAAGAATCCAGATTCCACAGATGATAGCTTTCTGGAACAACTTGTACTGAACTCCTTAAGGGGAGAGACAGACTTTGATTTAGCCCTAAGTGAAGCTGAGGATGTGGTCCAAGATATAAGTGCATTTGAGACTCTGGAGGGTAACAAATATAATGTAGTCAAATTCAACTGCATGATATAGTAGTTGAACTCCTTCACAATAACATTGAACTTAAAATGGGCAGCTATGCTTGAAATGAGAAGACCAGTTAAAGGGGCAAGGATTAAAAGGTATCCAGCTTTGGCTCCAGTTAGTCAACCTTTCCCATGCCATCCAGTTATTTTTTTACTCAAAGCTTCATCATCCCTGACCACTGTCTGTGCTGGCTGGGGCTGCTGGGAGATGTAGTGCGAAGCATGGGAGATCCTGCTGTGACCCAGTTCGTGTTTTTCTCAAGTGGAGCACCGCATTAAGCTCTTGTAAGGATTGTCAACATAATATGAAGCACTTTCAAGAAGTTATTAGTTTGCGACAAGGTAGTATTGAAAATCTTGCTTGCTGACAGCAGCCAGACCTCTAGATCAGAGATGTTTTATCTGTACAGTGCTATGAAATAGTTGTGTAAGTTGTTTTCTTGGTAGTTCTATTCTTTATGCTGTTGAGGATGTGAATTCTCCTTCAGATGAATTCTGCTACGCTTTTCAAATCTTTCTTTCTTCATTCTACATCTAATCAGGAACTTCCAAGTTCACTTTGAAATTTTGCCTACAGCAAAATTCAGTGGCAACTCTAGCTTTTATGAAAAGTGCATGGAGTTTTCAAACCTATTCTGTGGCTGCCATGTGTCCTCTTTTTCCAGGACACGTCCTTTTTTTCATGGGTAGAGTTGTCATAGTGATCCATAGTTAAAAGTAGAAGTTGGCAAATGTGTCCTCTTTTTTGCTCTTCAAAATGTGGCAACCCTAATTCAAACATAGGACATAGGCCTCAAATAAATCACTAGTAAAGACGTTTCCTTGAAGATACTCAGATAGGTTTTATGATACCTGTTAGAGTCTCTAAACAATATGACAATAAGTGAAAGCTGAATTTGGTTATTTATTACAGGAACTGTAGTATTGTGAAATTCCTGAAGTTCTGACAAATGAAGAATTACAGTAGTGTGAACATAGCTGATTCTTACTATCTGTGAGATGAAGTGAGAACTCATTTCGGAGAAGCAAGCCATTATACTAATTGCAACATGAGGTCCATTCACAAGTCAGCAAGACTGTATATACAGTCCTTTTTCTCCACTGCATCTGTCAAACAGGATAGTATAATGGATATAATATTAGTGCTAGGCAAGGTGTTGAGAGAGCTGTTAATATTGTCATTCCTTCATTGATCCAGAGCCTTTAGAAATAAAAGAAAGGTGTAAGATCTCCAATTGGGTAGGACAAAACGTTTGTCCCTGTCAATATACTCATGTACACACATGAATGCATTTCTGTCTTTTATTTATATACCTCAGTTTTCTGGAGTCATCCTATATGTCTCTCTCATCTTTTCAGTACAGATTAGGCAGACATTACAGGGGAGCAAAAGGAAATGCAAATGTTGTCATCTAAATGAAGCCATAGCCTAAGTCAAATTGATTACAGTGTGGGAGTTAAGCCCATGTTTAATTTTTCACATGGAAATCTATAGGTGTTAAAAGACATCCTCAAAGCAGAATGGACATGGGAATGAAAAAAAAATTCCAAAAAATGCTTATTTGTATGAATTTGAAAGAGAGCTATCGAAGAAGAAGAAGCTTATAATACATTCAGAATGCAATAAAAATGATGGATATGGCAAATAAAAATAGATGTAAAAGTAGAAAAATAAAACACAGATACAGAGGAGGAGTAAAGAAACCAAATCCAAAAAGCAAACAAACTACTGAAAATAAATTCAGTTGTTGCATATGAAAAGAAAAAGGTGGATCAATTCAGTTCTTAATAAAACCTCTCCACATACTTGCCTGTAGAGCAAGGGGGTTAGTGGGCTGTTCAGTTAAGTTAGCATGGGAGATAAATTTATAACATATCGAGTAAAAATGATCGATTTCCGATGAGCCATTAAGGACTCTCCATTTATATGTCGTGTTCGGACAAGGCAATGTCCCATAATTTCACTAGCCACTCCTCCTGAGAAGCAGGTGATTTGGACTTTCAATGGACAGCCACTGTCAATCTGGCTGCTACAGGAAGCATGAGCACAAGAGATTTATGCATGATAGATGAGTTGGTCCAACACTCCAAGGATTCTTCTTCTTCTTTGGCAATCACTTGTAGCCGAGTAAGATTGTCACAGTTTTTAAACACAGTTTTAACAATGAGTCCGTAAGTGACTGTGGAGGCCAATTCTGGATCCACACGTCCTTCCACAGTGCGGACATAGGTTCCCGGGTGGGAGTTGATCACAGTGTGGATTTGCCAAGCGTGCCTTCCTCTTAGCACGTTTCTCTCTTGCGTTCTGAGTTCGAGTGTCTTCAGAGTCCATGACACCTTTGGTAAAGGCTGTTCTCCAACTGGAGCACTCGCAGGCCAGTGTTTCCCCATTGTCGATGTTTAGACTACATTTTTAAAGATTTGCCTTGAGCTGGATTTCGACACTGTAAATCATAATGCCCTGTGGACTGTCCTTCTGAAAATTGGCTGGCCAGATAAATTGGTAAACATCATTTGGCTCCTCCATGATAATATGACAGCAACAATCGCAGATAACAATGGCTCTCAAAGTGAACCATTCACAGTGGGTTCAGGTGTTAAACAGGGTTGTGTTATTGCCCCAACTTTATTCATTATTTTCATTGCCATGATCCTACACTCTGTCAAAGGGAAACTCCCCACTGGGGTAGAAATCATATATCAAACAGATGGAAAGCTCTTCAATCTGAGCAGGCTGAAAGCAAAAAGTAAGGTTATCGTAACTTCCGTCATAGAGCTTCAGTATGCTGATGACAACGTATCGTGTGCACACTCAGAGGATGACCTCCAAACCATCCTAAATATCTTCACAGAAGCTTACGAAAAGTTTGGCCTGTCGCTCAACATCCAAAAAACCAAAGTGCTGCACCAACAAGTACAAAATAACTCCTCTGCTGCACCACAAATCCAACTCAATGGTGTAACGTTGGAAAATGTTGATCACTTCTACCTAGGCGGTTATCTTTCCACAAGGGCCAACTCCAAGAATAGGAGTGCCAAAGCACAGGGGACACTGTGCCTTGAGGTTCAGAGGTATGTGTGGGTCTTTATGTAGCCAAATTGGTACCATCCACACACCAGAGGGGGACACTGAGGCTTAGAGAAGTACATAATCGCTTTAGGAGGTGATAATCCCCCAAAACAAGCTAATGAGGACTGAATAAGTTAGTCTGGAACCTTCTAATGGCAGCAGAAATATTGAAGGAAATAAACGACCGAATAATGAGTTACTGTACTGAAAATGTGGTTACCAAAGTGTGGGGTTATTACAGGGTTTTTAAGGATAAGGATTTAAGGCAGAGATAGGGGAAACTCTCCAGTTCAGGGGTGAGGAGCCTTTTGGACCTGGTGAGCCAGACCTTTGTTTCCACCCCCTCCCACCTTGTGGGCCAAATTTGACATGTGTCAATCACCTAATATCATTATGATGTCAAGGACTGACAGGTGGGTAGCCTTCCCCACCTGTCAAAGTTGGCCCACAGAGGTTGGTGGGATAAATGTCCGGCCCCCTGCTAAGGCCTGCACTTCTCAAGCATCTGACAGTCAGCTCGTTGTCAGGCATTTGAGTGCAAAACACTTTGCAGGCCCTGTGCTCAGCTCTTTCAAAATGCAGAACTTGGGGATTGCAAAGCACTTTGTGCAGCACTTCCAAAGACCCAGCCATCATTTTGGGTGGTCGGAAAACTTCATGCAGATGGGAAAAAGTGAACATTTTTTAAAAAAAATTATGTGTTTGATTAGTCTTTTGGCTATAGATGGGTAGGTGTAATCAATACATGTAATCAAGAATATAGGAAAGTGGCTGCTTTGGGTTGATCATACCCCCGAGAATCAGTTATTCACCACAAATAAAAGGACTTAAAATCTGGAGCATTTTGCCTTCATTGGATGCCACAAGTTCTTGACATTGCTCGGCACTCTCTGTATTAGTCATGAGAAACCGAGGGAATGACACTGCAGATCTTTCTAAGAAATCAGAAGCATTAAAACAGAAAAGGCTCTTAGAATGCTATTAAGCAAGTGCAGGTAGTAATAGAAAAGCACCATCAATGGCACTTGAATAATAAGAAGTTGTGTTCTGCAGTATGTTTGAACTTCACTCTGGGAATAGTGAGCACCTTTGTGAGAATTTGTATACCAGAAGCAGCCTGTCCAGTCCTGATTCTGAAGGAGGCGGGTGAGGGCAGCTAGGTTTGGAACTATACAGAAACAAACAAATCTAAAAATCAAAAGGAAAAAATCTGTGACACAACCACAATATTCTAGCCTATGCACTTTAGTCTTAACATGCAGGTCTTCTGTAAATCTAATGTATAGATGTTTGGAGAGGCTTGCCTGGGTGGGTTGTGCAGGCAAGGTGTAATCCATGCTCCTAGGTATAACCTCTCCCCGCTGCATTCTCACCTGAACCAACTCCCTGCATCTTGCTACTTTGTGTAACAGCACCTTAAATTCCATTGTTCCTGCTGTGTATCTCTTCGTGTTCTACAAACGTCAAAAGATTTAACTTCAAGAACTCTTGAACGTATTTCACGAGAAACCCTGCATTTTTTTCATTATGTACATAAAGGTCAGAATGATACCTGTCCAAGAAAATTGTCAGATCGTGACTGGCGGTCCCTACTGTTCAGTATCAGCGCATTTACAGTTTGCATGATGGAAATGTGACTTCTCAGCCTCAGTTCTCTGTGAAATGGGAATAACAGTTACCTGTTTCTGTTGTGAGAGCAAAACAGAATGACAATAGAATGTTGTGCAAATTAAAAAGTGCAATATAAATGATAAATAGTCCTACCATATTGCACCCAATTTTCTACTCAGGTGCAGCATAATGGCTTTTCCCTCTGAGTATCACCTTCAATAGTCTGCTTACAATGGAGAAACCTCAGCTGTGTGTAACTCAGTTAAATATCATCAGACCTATAGCCCCAGCAGGATAACTACTATTAATTTAGTATAGGTGAATCAGCTGAGACCTACATTGCAGGCAATCAACACGGTCCCTTAATCAACTGGAGGGAATGCTGCAGAACAGCAATAGCTTGACCCTTATCACAAATGTGATACAGTCTAGCAGGACTAAGGGAGGGAAAACCATTCCCGTAAAACTAAAACGCCATTCCTAGATAGTACATCTGCTTTAATTCCTTAAAGCAACGGGGTGGGGGACTTGCTTAATCACAGTGCATTGTTCTTCGCTATTTGGTAGGACACTGAATTCAAATGTAGCTGTGTTATTATAATCAGTATGAGAAAGCAGCCTTCTATCTCTTAATGTGAATTTTGTGCTCGTGAAAGTTTCCAGATGGGGACAGCCCTGGGGATCTAAGTTGTTTATTTTCACAACATGCTGCAAATGGGCAGAAGCGATGCTGATTTCCCCCCAATGTTCCCCTAGGTTCCCTCAACGCTGAAACACAAAAGATGCCTTACCTGTTGTGGGCAATTTCTGTTTCGATTTCACCTCCTATTCAAATTCTGGATCCTCTCTATTAAACTCAACAAGTGTGCACATCTGTGACTACTTTGATAATTTCTGTATATGCAGTGTGAATATGGGCCCATTAAGAATAGTTAGGAGATCAACAAATCATTTCACATACACCCACACACCCATTGACTTACAGCAGCTGCTAACCCGGACCAGTTTCTCATCAGTGACCCAGCCGTGTAGTGCACCATATCTCATTACTGTCCACCGAGATAGCTAGTCTCCATATGATAGGGAATCCTGTCGTTCTGAATAATACAGTGAAGCTGAATAGCATTTAATGTGCCATCAAAATAAAGAGCATTTGAAAATATATATATTTCAAGAATGTCTGCAAGAGACTTTGCTGTGAACAACAGAGGGAAGATCAAAACTCGGGCACAGGAAGCAAATAAGAAAAGGAAATTACTTTGTATGCACAGTTAGACATTTTTCTGCACATTCTTAAATAATATTAAATGGATAAAGCAATTAATATTTTATAATTTATAAAAAAAAATTACAGTTTTATATTTGTATTTTAAGGGATTGAGTCATCCTGTAGCTTTCTGCCAGCTTAGTCTCAAGTGTCAGAAACAAATGACTTTAGTGTCCCACAAGACAAATGTTCTTTAATCATCTAATGCACTCATCTATCCTAAGCCTTAACCCTAGTCCTAAATTAAGTCTCTTGCGAAAACATAACTTCATCAAGAAACTGCCATCAATCGTATATGATTCTGATAAGCACTTTTAAAAAACAGAAACAGCCGGATAGTTGTCAGTCTGGACAAAGTTGCATCCCATTTAAAACTAGCATGTTTCAGTGATGCACTGGTAATAGAATTTTAGAGTGAAATGGACAATGATCTCATATTTTTATTGAAATTATTTCTCCCCCATTTGCTTCAGCTCATCAAGGGCAACATCAAAATGCAGATCAGGCAAAAACATAATCCTCAATTTGGATCCAGCAGTTTTTATTTTAATATGTTTTTCTGGAAATATTAAAATTTATTATAGTTTAGTTTCCATTAAACTTTAATGATGATGTGTGTAGTGAAGCCTGTATCATGTCTTCATTTTAATTTTGTTTGGTTATTGACTTCATCATTTGCTGAGGAATCTCACAGATCCAGGAGGCCGTGTGCTAGGCAAGGAAAAGTTGCTAACAACAAAGATGGCAGATAGAAACAATGCGGCCCTAAAGTCAATTTGTGGACATGATTTCAGTTGGGCCACCAAAGGGAATAGGGAAGGCCCAGAGGCAGTTAGCTCCAGCCCTTGGAACTGTGTCCAGACCACACACACACACACACACCACTGGTCCTCTTCTGCACTCTTCTCTGGTGGTTTGGCCAGGATGGAATGTGCCTTTCAGCACTGATTACAGCTCTTGGCTGTCTGGATGGAGAATGGGCCTGTGTGGGTGTGGCCAACATCCACTTTCGCCACACCCACCTTTGGCGTCCAGCCCCTGGAAGGTGACCCATAAAACCTTCTGGTTAAAAACCCCTTCTTCCCCATAGTAGACAGAAGTAGAATTATGGACTGTAGTAGAATTATGGACTGCAACAGGGATTCAACATTCCCTCTATTTCCTTGTCTTGAAGAAAGAATGCCAAAATGGTACCACTCATACACATGAGCAGACTTGAGGGAGACGTATTTTTAAAAAATTTGTAACAAACATCTCCATGAATATCTCAAAATAGCCCAAACATGATCAATGGCCACAGAATACTGACTGTTGTGGAACAGGGAGACCAACAATGGGCCAAGAAAGGAAATGGAATGGTGTATCATGGATGATACAACAAATCAATGATTCACTGGAATACTTGTGAACAGGAACAGTCCATGCTGAAATATTTTGTTGTGGTTCATCCTTCCATCATTATTTATTTTGCGAAACTCAGAAATAGAGAAAAAGCACCCTGCACATAGAAACCTAGCACATCAGAGAGATGGCTATACTAAACATTTATCAGGTCGAAATGTTATGGAAGATATGTGGCTGCTAATGGAAAAAACCAACCCCACCTCTTTCCCACTCCCCCGTAGATTTCAGTTACACAAAACATGTAATTGCACTCATATTCCCTGCAAGTGGCAGCCAGTGTTGTGGGGTTTGGACGGGGAAACTCAGTGCCCAGTTACCATCCCTTCACACACTTCACATACAATGTTCTGCCAGTGTGCAGTATTATCCACAAATTCACTACATTGGTACCTTGGTTTAAGGACAGCTTAGTTTATGAACAACTGGGATTAAGACCACTGCAAACCCAAAAGTAGGTGTTTTGTTTTGTGAACTTTGCCTTGGAATAAGAACATGTTTCGCTTCCTGTTGAGTGTGTTCCATTTGTAAATTGAGTCCCCCGCTACTATGGGAAAGCACGCCTTGGCTTTGGTTTAAGAACGGACTTCCAGAACGGATTCAGTTCATAAACCATTGTAGGTACCATTGTAGATTGCTGCCAAGGGTTGCCATATTGTTGAGCTTTTTGGGGGGAGCAAACCAAAATTGTTGAGATGGGGAGGTAAGCCCCCAAAGAAGTGGTTTTTAGCTTTTGGAGCTGTTTCCGCTGCATTTTCCATTGCGTTGCCATACTTTCGGGTTTTCCCTGACATTTTGCTGTTTCGGCAAAATCCTCCCCGATGCCATTTTTATACCCGGAAAACAAGACATGTCAGGAATTTTCCTGACGTATCAAACGCCTATAGCTGCCTCAGTTTCCTATCCTTTGCACACACAATAAAGTTTTATCATTGGCAAGTAATGTACAATTAAAGCATCATGTTGGGATATGGAACTCTGTTATCACACATGAACCCAGAATAACCTAGAATTTACACAGTATTCTTATTACACTGCCTCCCTGCCCCCCCTCCCGGGCACCCACCCCCAAATCGAGGACTCTGGGTATTCACACAATTTCTCCTCCTCCTTTTAGCTTTCCTTTAGGACAGGCAGAAATAGCATTAGTAAACTCCCTGGGATTCTTTTCTCACTGCGGCTTTAAAGTTCTAAGGGAGAGATAAGCGCCAACAGCAAATAACTGGATTTAGAATAAACTCGGAAATTATCGCGAAGGCCCTTCCTTTGCCACAATTTGTCAAATCTGCTGATAGGAAACAAATTCTATTCATAAAGATTTTATTTTGGGGGGCTCTCTTGTGACTTGGTAGCAATTCAATTATAGTTTTGTGAGATAGTGAGCCCGGAGAGGGAATCCAGACTGACAAGAAATATGACAGGACAGTTACAGAGTGTTTATGCAATTAAACTTTCACTGACAATACCTGCGGAATGATGAATGCGTGGGCGGAGGTATGTGTGCACAAGCAATGCCCCACAAGTATTGCACATTTTTCATTATTATACAACTGCTCAGCCCTTGCAAGAATAGCCTGGAGTGCGATGGAAAAGAGAATACCCTTCTCCAGCATGTTAACCAAACGCTTTCTTTTCTCTCTTTCTTTATCCAGTGGGTCTTGACGTGCCGGGTGATAAAAGAACATCTAGTTTAGTGAAATGCTTCTGAAAGATTAAGATTTAGCGTGAGTTTGACATGTATTAATTTTGAATTCTTAAACAGGTTTTATTCTTTTTCCACCTGAAACTTTATATCATTTCAAAAACTGAATGAATATTGCATAATTAAACTGAAAGGTTATTCATTTTATGCATATAAGTGCAAAGGCCACGATAAACGTGGGATTTTACTGATTGTAGATTAAGAAAGAAAGGAGAAACTTAAAAGCCTTTTGTAGGAAACCACAAAAGCTTACAGACTAGATTAATATGGTTAGTCATCATCACTATTATAGTGTGCCTGTCTTCCAGGGATATATAAAATCAGAAGGCTTATTTCAAAGGTGCTAAAAGATTATGCTGAGTTTCCCAAGCTATTACAATAGCTATTTTCAATTTTCATGTGAAGTGGCTGGTTTGTTTTTGATTCTTAAAGTCTGTTGACCTGGCCCAGTCTCTTCATTAAAAACCTATGTACAGTGTTTAGTTAATTTATACCAGTCTTATCTTCCCCCCCCCCCCCCACAAAAGGGAAATTAATAGAGATGGAAGGTGCTACTGTAATGGGAATTCATATCATAGAGGCCTAATCTACACCTAGCTAGTGCTTTGAGTTTATGTAAAGTGCATGCGAAATGGCGTCTTTGACAAGAGAATCCAAAAATATATGATCTGGCATATTCCACAAGCTTTTGTGAGTTGTCACGAATGGCACTAAGTGTTTGAATCGCCCCACGTGTCCAAATTCACATGCTGTCTGCTGACTCACTTTGGTTTCAGCAGGACTTTCATCTATGTAGCTGGTCTCCAGTGCAACCTCTGGACACAGCCTTGCAGTCTGCATGAATTGATTAGATAGGTGCAGGTTTCTTATCTGTCCAAGCATGCTTCCTTCATGTGGTCTCTAGCATAGCTGCTTTCTTGGTTGGAGGTGTTTGGTGCTCAGGAAGTGCTTCATAAAAATACGGCCCTAGCCATTAATGGAGGAATGGCGCAACAGAGCCACCCTCCAAACATCAGCGTTGCTGCTACTTGCTTGTGGTGGGGCAGCCATGTAGCCCTGCCCTTGTGACACCCAAGTTAGTAGTGTCCAGAGTTTCAGCTGTGTAGCGGCACTTTGATCCTAAATGGAGTTGGCTCCACCCTGCCAAAACCACCCGCGGTCCCCATAAATGATCGAGACTCATAAATGCTTCGCTGAAATGAATGAGGCTTTAAGCAACTGCATCATGGTACCCATTCATCGCAATGGGAGCTATTTAGGATTGGAGAGGTCCATCATCAGCCTGGCAGACAGGAGCATCTCTTCCCGCACCCCTGACCCTCTTTTTCTCCAAGTCCCAAGTAAAGGTTGTGTCTTCTGTGGCAATCCATCCCCTACGTATTGTATTTCAATGCATCTTTAATTTACAGTGTGATCATATTCAAAATCAGTTTGTCCTTTCATGCTTTTATTTCCTTAATGGCACATTTTCATCCTCATTTTCTCCTTGTTTGTTTCAAGGATTTAACTTAATTCTGTTGCCAGATTTTAGGTGGCTGCAACCAGAGAAGGGACGAAGATCTCCAATGCATGCATCGCTACTGCTCTGAATCAGCTAAGGCCATAAGGTGCATCAAATATGCACTCATTGTACTTGGTGGTGTGTCCTGATACTTAAAGCTGAGCATGTGGGAATCTGCTTACATGTGTGAAAGGTTCCTTATAAGCACCAATCTTCTTTAATAAACTGGTGGTTCAGGCCATGAACCATTGTTGTTGGCACCCATCTGTATCAGGAGACAATGAGCGTGTGCCTTTGGTAGTAAAGTCAAATCACAAAGAAACCAGTAGGAGAACACTTCAATCTCCCAGGACATTCTATACAAGATCTCAAAGTAGCTGTTTTACTACAAAGGAATTTCAGAAATAGACTGGAAAGAGAAGCTGCTGAATTGCAACTTATTACCAAACTTAAAACCATGGAGAGACCTGGTCTGCACAAAGACATTGGATTCTTATCTCATTATACATGACAAAGCCATTTTTCACCTTCTCACCCCTTGCTTTTTCCTGTAAGACCTATTGCAGTCGTTAAGAGTCATCAACAGGCTCATCACAGCTATCTGCCAATCACCCATTCCTACCACCCTTCTGAGTAATACCCCTCCCCACCTTCTCACTATATAGAAGGGTCTGGTAACTTCTGTTTCAGTGTATCTGAAGAAGTCTGCATGCACACGAAAGCTCATACCAAGAACTAACTTAGTTGGTCTTTAAGGTGCTACTGGAAGGAAATTTTTTTGTTTTGACTATGGCAGACCAACACGGCTACCTATCTGTAACAAATCACCGGAGAGTTACAGTGCCTGCCGTGGTTCTAGAAACCAATATGGGAGAGACATTTTCCATTGCAGGTGGGGCAGACTAAGGGGTCTGGTTGTGCTGCTGCAGGTGCACCATGGCTTTTCTTCTCTCTACACTTCTCCCAGTGGTCCTTTCTCCTCCAGTCACTGCTGTGCATACATGACCTGACTGTCTGTCTCCAGGCTCTGCGGTCATCTGCAACGTATTCCCATATGAGGGGGTTGGTTTGGCCAGCCTTTATGTCACATTTGCAAAAGGATGTACACTCCGTATACACTCCATGAAAGGTCTGAGCTGCGCTATATAATGGTTAAAGTTTTCACAGGGTGCTCAGAGAAGCGATGCCTCTCTTTTGCCAAGTACACAATGGCAGGGTCCACCTAATTCAATGTGGTCTACATTTATTGGCAGCAGGTCTTCCTGGTTTCAAACGGGTGTGTTTCCTGTCCCTATGAGATGCCAGGGGTTGAATTTGGGTCCTAGCACGTGCTCTGCCCCTGAACTTACAGCCACGTCCCATGCGAATGAATTGGAGATGGCGTCTCTATAAATGCAGCTGAGCTTGGCAAATATAAAGGAAGCTCCTCATTTTACATTTGCTGCAGTACCACAATGCTTTCTCTTAACAACCATTTCAATACTGTCCTCCTGGAGTATAGCTTCATACAGACTCTTTTCTAAAGGAAGATGATACCATTGAGCCCTTTATTCAGAGTAAAAATTTGCCTTAGGGCCAAATAGTGATAACATATTTAAAAAGATTGGGTTTTTCCCCCTTCCAAGATACAGTTTGTATTATCCACTAAAACTGATACCCCCAAAAAATATTGTTTTCACATTACTTAGGTGTTAGAATTACATGGCAGTGTTCCTTTATTTTCAAAAACCAAACCTAATCCTGTTAATTCAGAGTGAATAACAAACAGGACTAAGACTTTTCCCAAGTTGTTACATTTATTCAACCTGCTTGTGTTTTGTTCTTCATCATAATTATTTCCAAGTCAAATCTGTGCTGATTTCCTTGTGGACTCGCATACCTCTGACTAACTTAAAGAATTGAGCTGGGATAATTCACACTATTCCTCGGGGGTCATGTTCTCTGTTTTTTTTCAAGGACATTTTTATTACAAAGCTGATGAAATTTGCATATTAATTCATTTCTTTCAATTTTTTAAGATTAAATGTTGTCAACATGTATCAGTGCAAGGCTCTGACAGTGCTGATGAAATGGGTCAGTCAAGCTTGAACATTTAGAGTAATGCAGCCATCTGCAACTGCCAAGCCCCTGGTGTAGTTTAGTGCTACCAATGCAACTTGATTAAAAAAAAAAACTTTTATTCAATGCAGGATATTAAAACATTATCTGCGAAATGATATGTGTTATTCTTGCCATTTGCAGGAAAAGTATATTTGACAACAAAATGGATCTCAGGATCTCCTTGCTGACTTGAAGTTAGTGCATTGTCAGTCATAATTAAACTCTGGGTAGGGAAAGTTCTGTGCGCGCCTGCGTACAAACATGCGCTTACAAAAGAAAGAAAAAGAGGGAGGGAAACTTTCTGTAGCAGGGCTTAGATGCCATTAAACTCAGCTTAATAACTCCTAGGCTTCTACTGTTTGAAAAGCAATGTTATTTACAAGAACAGAATACTCTCAACTCTTAAATCTCAGGGGTCCTTGGAAGCCGCGAAATCCCACTGAATACTTAATAGAATAATAGAAATCTGAAATGGAAAAGACCTACTAATGTCAATTGAGTTATCCCCCTGCTAGTACCAGGTTTGTTCATTGCAGAACTACCGCTTTATTTTAAATAATCACGAATACCGAATGTGGCTATTTCTGAACTTCTCGATAACTACTTTCAGTAACGGCAGAGGTTATGCTGGTGATATATCTATTTAGCTATATTATCATCTGCGATCTAGCAAATGCATCGTCAAAGAGGGGACAAAAGGGGGTACAAATCTGCATATACTGTGTGTTAGCTTAACAATGGGAAATAGCTATTTTAATAGAAATATCTCTCTCACTATAGTAGGGAAGACTATACCAGGTAACTGAGTGCCTTCTCTGTTAGCTCTCCAGGTGCTGACTGGTACATTGGACAGCTCTTCAAATACAGGACATCTTTGAATAGAGGAGTGTTATAACCCTTCAAATAGGGCACCGCCCTCTATAACATAGGACACATGGCTACCCTAGGATAGGAGGGAATGCCTCTGCTAAGCTGACTACTAGTACTACAAAGGTGTACATTCTCTAAATACATAGGAAGCATGATTTTTAATTCATACATTCATATGCAATTTAATCGACAGATTAATTAATCAATAAACTAAAACTCATAGGATGACTTTGCTGGCATCCAAATTAATAATCTATGGGTCTGGTCAAGAAAGAAGACTGCTCATAAATTTCTCAGCAAGAACGCTTATGTAAAAAAAAAAAAAAGACGCATATGTGCTCTTGATGTTTTTCTCAATGGGTTATTTCTAAAAATTATGTGAACAAATTGTTGTAATGGATCAAAAAGTGAGGTGTTCTAGATTCCACAGCCCTCTCACTATCAGTGCTTCTTGTCCATTATGATCACTTCCACATATAATACTCTGTAGTGGTTCATGCTTAAATAGCTCGTGATCGTTCAAAAGAGACAATTATTTCAATGTTTCAGCTCCCATAACAATGTAGCTGTGTCACTGATGAGTGCAGCTAATTTTCTGGGCTGGTTGCACATCTACAGTGCTTTCAAAAGGCATGTTGCTCACATTGGGTAATAAAAAGAGCTTTTAAATATTTGAATATTTTTACTTTAAAATTAAAAAAAGCACAGGTTGCATCTGTATTTTTTAAAACCTAACCTACCCCCTCCCCAAAGGAATATTGGATTGGAAAATCCAGCTTCACATTGTAGACTTTGAAAATGTCAGTTATGAAATATTTAAACTGCAACATAGTCTTCGACTTTGGTTTATAAAACTTTAATTTTGTGAGTTGCTAGCTCTCCAATTGTTCAATATTTTTAATTCTACAAATCTATGTTTATTAACTTTCAAGGTTTAAACAGTATTACTGAATCTATTAAAAGTAAATTGTAGTGACTTTGCAGAATTAAAGCCCTACTATAATTTGCTATCTATTTCTGCATTATAAAAAACATTAACTCAAAGATCAAATAAAATACATTGATTTCACAACTATTTGTTTCCATAAATCACCCCAAATATACTGCTATATGCTCATACAAGCACTACAAAGGCAGTTCAAGCTTTTTTATTTATGAAAAGGTAAAGGTAAAGGGACCCCTGACCATTAGGTCCAGTCGCCGACGATTCTGGGGTTGCGGTGCTCATCTTGCTTCCGGATCTGACAGCTTCCAGGTCATGTGGCCAACATGACTAAACCGCTTCTGGCGAAACCAGAGCAGCACATGGAAACTCCGTTTACCTTCCCGCCGGAGCAGTACCTATTTATCTACTTGCACTTTGACGTGCTTTCGAACTGCTAGGTTAACAGGAGCAGGGACTGAGCAACAGGAGCTCACCCCGTCGCAGGGATTCGAACCGCCAACCTTCTGATTGGCAAACCCTAGGCCAGGGGTCAGCAAACTTTTTCAGCAGGGGGCCATCCACTGTCCCTCAGACCTTGTGGGAGGTGGTGGACCATATTTTGAAAATAAAAATAAAAATGAGTGCATTCCTATGCCCCACAAATAACCCAGAGATGCATTTTAAATAAAAGCACACATTCTACTCATGTAAAAACATGGTGATTCCTGGACCGATCGTGGGCCAGATTTAGAAGGCGATTGGGCCGGATCTGGCCCCCGGGCCTTAGTTTGCCTACCCATGCCCTAGGCTCTGTGGTTTAGACCACAGCGCCACCCGCGATTAGCACCCCTAGTAGTGCAATCGATCCCATGCATGTCTACTTAGAAGTAAGTCTTGCTGAATTCCGTGGGACTTGTTCCAAGGACATGATTCTAGGATTGCAACCTCAATTTACAATCAAGACAGAAGAAAGTGTGTGTGTGTTTTGGTTCACCTACAGTACACTATCATCCATCATTATCCTAGCCCTTGAAATTCCAGTACTAGTCTGCTTGCTCCCCCTACCAAGGAGACTGTTTGCATGTTTCCTGTCCACCCACTATTCACCTAAGGTAACATGTAACTCAAATGGATGATAGAGTTATAGGGTTGACTCACATTAACTGTCTCCTGGAGGAAGCAACAAAGCAAAATGCTCTTAATCAGTCATTGTCTTATATGCATGATGGAGGTACATGAGATTTTCCACAATGAAAAGTTGGGGGAGCAGGGTGAGAATGTAATAAAAGTAACTTTTGCTGACGTGCTTTGCCTCCTGATGTTTTGAACCACAATTCCCATCAGCTCCTGCCAGTATGGATGGGCTGATGGGAGTTGTAGTCCAAAATATATGGAGGGCGACAGTTGATAATGGTGGTGCCACCACTGAAAAGGCCTGTTCTCGTGTTGCCACCCTCCACGCCTGCTTTAGGCATTGGCTTGCGAGGATCTGGCCTTAGCAGCCCACCTGTGTCGTTGATGTCAACATCTTAGCCTCATAGAGCTTCCTCTCAAATAGTATTTCACATAGTGATTCAGGTTTGTGTGGAAGCTGACTTTCTTTGAACCCTAGATTGAATTATGAGTAATTATACATGTGCTCTCATTCTTGTTTTCTCCTAAATATTTCCTGTAAATGCTGTTTGATTTCTCCTACTCTAAAATAAGGCTCCCCGTAATAGGAATAAAGTTCAAATATACACCAATACATTCCATAGTCTCCCCACATTCTATTAGGCAAGTGCCGCTGGTGGTGCTTTTTCAATATCAGCTATGCTTGTTTATAGCATTCAGAGAGCATTCGCTGTTCTAATGCTTCTGATTCCTTAAAAAAATCTTCAGTGTCATTTTGGCTGCTTGTCGTGACAAATACTGTGAACACTGAGGAAAATCAAGATAGGAACTCGTGGCACGTTAACAAAGGCAAAATGCTCCACGTTGTAAGTGCTTTTATTTGTGGTGACTGTTTCTTAGAGGTGTGTTCCTCCACCAACAGCTAGATCTGGATAGTTTAACAAAGCTTTGATTAAATGTATTATTCTCTGTCAAACATAATTGTTTTGTTAAAGACTTGTTACTTGGGATGAGCAAGGGAAAAATTACTTGCAACCTAACATCCTTCATACTAGAAAGGAATTCCAGAATTTGTCTTATTATTTGCCCCGTAAATGGGACGGAAATCAATGCACTGAATACAATTGGTCTTTGCTGCTGCTGCTGCTGCTGCTGCTGCTGCTGCCTTCAGGCTGCAGGTGGTACACAACTGATTACGTCCCCCAAATTTGCATTGTCTTTCTTTTACATTGAACTAAGTAGAATGCAATAACATCATGTCATTGTAATTCTGGTGGGAGACCAACTGCAGCAGAAAGGAAACTGTGCTGTATGCAACTAACACAGGGTGGAATGAGAAACAATGCCTTCTTACATTCCTGCATCTATAGTGTCTTCTTTTAAGGAAGAAGAAAAAGATCTGTGGGCCCTGTTTATCTAGGGAGAAAAGAGAAGGCTGTTCTTCCACCTTCTGAGCAGAGGCGGACCTTGAGGTCTCAAAGTGCCGCGCCACCCTGTGTGACGCCAAAATTTGGCGTCCTCCGCTTCTTGCCTTCCATTTCACCTGTTGAAGTGTATTCTACAACTGAATTCTATGATGGTTTTACTTTTTTCTCATCTTCTGTTTACTCCTGGGAGCAAATGGACTAGTGTAGAGTAGCCCTAGAGGCTGCAGTAGGAGTGGGATTCTCCCAATGCTTCTTTTTTGCATCTAAAATAATGCAATGGGGACCTGCACAGAGTAAATCCCACTTTTTCCAGCTCTTACGTCCATCCATCATAATATTGGGTTAATTTGAGATTTCACATTTCATGCTTAGGTTATTTCTTAAGTTCTCTTTTGAGACAAGCTGCAGTGTACTAACATGCTGCATTTATTATATCTTTGGAAACTAAGATCAGTTTTCTTCACTCGGGTGTATCTGAAGGACCAGCACAGTTCTAGAAGAATATACAGTGGAAGTAGCAGTAAATAAAACACGTTTTTTAAATATCCCTTCTCATTAAAGGTAAAGGTACCCCTGCCCGTACGGGCCAGTCTTGACAGACTCTAGGGTTGTGCGCTCATCTCACTCTATAGGCCGGGAGCCAGCGCTGTCCGGAGACACTTCCGGGTCACGTGGCCAGCGTGACAAGCTGCATCTGGCGAGCCAGCACAGCACACGGAACGCCGTTTACCTTCCCGCTGGTAAGCGGTCCCTATTTATCTATTTGCACCCAGGGGTGCTTTCGAACTGCTAGGTTGGCAGGCGCTGGGACCGAACGACGGGAGCGCACCCCGCCGCGGGGATTTGAACTGCCGACCATGCGATCGGCAAGTCCTAGGCGCTGAGGTTTTACCCATAGCGCCACCCGCATCCCTTCTCATTATTGGTTTGCAATTCTTTTGACAATGCGAGTCAGCTGATAACAGAACTGTCAACACACATACACACAAAAATGTAGTAGCTTAACCAAATGGCATTGTATTATATCATATTTCAACAATGTTAATAAATTATATGGATATATATAATATTATTGCTATTACATGGAAAATGTTTTGTACTAAGAAAAAGCCCAAAGTAAAAGCAGCTGGGTTGGCCCATAATAAAAAATCCTAATCAATATTAGGACAGTGCTTTTATTTGACAAAAGGAGATGTCACTAAATACCTATTGTGCAAGCTTTTGAATTACCTGTGCTTCATTAGGGTAGGTGACAGAGGGTGGGAAGAAAAAATCCAGGCTGGTTTTAAAACCATCCAGGTATGCATTTATAAACAGTGTGAGAGGCAGTAATAGACTTTATTAAGTGCTATGCATTTTCAGGTTGTACCAAGACACAATGGCAGATTCTCTAAAAAATATAAAGATCAGTTGTTACTCACGTCTGCCTCCACCTTAAGCAAAAACAAGTTCTTTGGTAGGTAGACAACAGGTATAAAGAAGAGAAATTGGGCAGTCTTTATATTGACAAAAGCAATTTTAGGTGGTGTGCTAGGCTTATAAAATGCATAAGATAAACTAGCTAGCTTTACCTAACATTTCTGGTGCAATTTGTCCTGTCCTGTGTAATACAATACCATCATAATGACACTTGTTCAGCAGACTATTCTATATTGTAACAAAGTGTATTTTATTTCTAAAGGTTAAGAGAATACAAAAATATCCTGAACTTCTATCTTATTCAGAGAGCAACATGCAAACAATTTATACTTCTGCTATTAAAAATGCCTTTATTTATTTGCTATGTGTCCTAACTCTGATCCATAGATTAAATGCTTAATCAGAAGAGACTCTGTATGAAAAACCACTTAAAGTCTTTCCCCGTCTCTTGTTCAGCATACATAAAAAATGGAGCAGTATATTTGTTCCCACAAGTAGAATGTGAGAGTGCAGATGCCTTGCTCCCTCGGAGTAGTTTTCCTTTGTTTCTTTTTTATTCTGACATGCTCACCATATATTTTAAATAAGCAAACTATGCCCAACACCCCATATTCATGCTCAAGTAAACTATCATTGCCATAATTCAATATTTTTTTGTTTTCCCTGTGGCTTCACAGTTTATGTGGCATGAAGTACACTGGTATTAAATTGCAAGGAAACAAAACTTAGCGTGAGACTGGGAAGATACAAGTGTTGGCTAAGGAATAATAGCATAGGCTGGGAGAAAGGGCTGAATCTATAAGATGTGCTGCTAATGATCTGGTTTAAGGACTCTGTACATATATTCCAGGATACCAGAGGGAAGGGAGTAGGCAGACAGGATGCAGGAATTCAGAGGAACTTAGAGTCATTAAGCTGGGAAAAAAACTATTTGATTAATTCTCTGCAGCAACATAAAATAACCTTATTTGAGTAAAACAAGGCTTCACCTACATTAATTCACAGGGAATTTATGCTACCTTAGATACAAACTTTATACTAACTTGTTCACTCCAGGGAAGGTTCATATTTTGGTCTGGTTTTCCACCACTGTTTTTTTAAAGCAATAATAGCCTTGTAGGTTGGCTGCAGTGTCAGCATTTATCTTGAAACTCTTGGATATTAGTTTTGACTGCAGTCACCTTTCTGACAAGTGTTATTGCGAGTGTGGTTTATATCCCTGTTCAGGATGATTTCTAATGATAATGCTGTGTCTACCTCACTGCTTCACACTAAATTATAGATACCACGATGACAGGACAAACTATATTCAAGTGCTAAACTCTACTCCCTTTGTGTGATGTCAGTGCCTTCCACACACTGTGAGTGGAATTAAAAATTAGGAAGGGGAAATATGCAAAACATTTCTGCTTAAAAATAATGTTCTGTCAGTTATTAAACAAGTGATATTTCATTTAATCAGCTCAAGGGGATTATTTTAAATGAAAAGGGAGAAACTACAATTTTATTAACACATTCCTGCCCTAGAGTCCTACTGTAATAATTCCTTACCTGACTAAATTAAAAAGTTATAATTCAGTCTGTCGACAGCATAGAGTTATGAATCATCACGTTTCATTATAGTCTGTTTGGGCATGGCATGCAGTTCAAAGAATCAGGTCTATCTTTGGCATATATATATATATATATATATATATATATATATATATAGTGTAAATACTGCAAAGGCACTAAAATTAGTTGAAATAGATTACTGTATAGTACTGTTAAGAAGGGAGCTCTACAATGGTTGACTGGCACTGGTCACCAAGCAAAAAATTGTGGTCGCCTACCCCCTGCCCTTTGCAGCCAATGAAACCCTCTCCTTCTCACAGAAAAGGTAGTGGGTTCAGAGGACTTGCCCATTTGGTTGCTACTTAGCCAAGGAGCTCCAGGAACATCAGCTGAGTGATCATCAAGGAAATATCCCGTTTCCCCTTCCTGCTATGAGAGGTGTGGCAAAAGGGTTGCTGGGGCAACAGCTGAGATAACAAAGTAGGCAAAACACTCCCAGCCTTCTTGCAAGAATCTTACAACTTCTGGGGCAATTTCTACCCAGTTTTGCAGCTCTAAGGTTGCAAAGAAGACTCAGCTAATCACACTCCTCAAACCATGGTGGTTCATGTACCGTGGCAGGTATGGCAAACAAAGATGTAGAAACCTGATTAAGAACATGGGGGATGGTCTTACTGGATCAGCCCAGAAGTCCATCTGATCCTGCACTCTGCTTCCAGTCAATTGCCCCTGTTCCTCCCCCAGCATCTAGTAATCAGAGGTCTTCTTCTTGGGCGATCACTCGTAGCTGAGTAAGATTGTCTTCCATGAACATTGTCTTAACAGTGAGCCCATAAGTGACTGTGGAGGCCAATTCTGGATCCACACGTCCTTCCACAGTGTGGACGTAGGTTTCAGGGTGGAAGTTGATCACAGTGAGGGTTTACCAAACATGCCTTCCTCTTAGTTTGTTTCTCCTTTTTGCCCTGAATTTGTGGTTTTTCAAAGTCCACAACACGTTTGGTAAAAGCTGTTCTCCAGTTGGAGCACTCGCAGGCCAGTGTTTCCCAGTTATCAGTGCTTATGCTACATTTTTTTAGTTTTGTCTTAAGAACATTTTTAAACCTCTTTTGTTGTCCACCAGTATTTCACTTTCCATTCTTAAGTTGGGAATAGAGTAGTTGCTTTGGAAGATGATAATCAGGCATCCACACAACATGACCAGTCCAACAAAGTGGATATTGAAGAATAATTGCTTCGACACTGGTGATCTTTCCTTCTTTCAGTACACTGACAATAGTTCGCCTGTCTTCCCAAGTAATGTGTAAAAAAAATTGGAGACACCATTGATGGAATCTTTCAAGGAGTTAGAGATGGCATTTATAAGTGGTCCATGTTTCACAAGCATACAGTAAGGTTGGTAGTACAATAGATTTGCAAACAAGCATTTTGGTTTCCCTGTGAATGTCCCAGTCCTCAAACACTCTGTGCTTCAGTCTGCAGTTGCAGAGCTCAGGCAATGCTGGAGGTATGCTGCCATTGAACATGGAGGTTCTTCCTGCAGTTCTTATGGATAATACCCATTAATAGACTTATGCCCCCATTGTCTAATCCACTTTGAAAGCCAGTAGTTCATCCACACTATTGCTTCAACACCTGCAGCAATAAATCCCATTATTTAACATTGCTGTTTTAACTAGCACTTATTTTCATTGTCTTAAACCTACTCCCAGTTAGTTTCCCCAAATTCTAGTGCTTGAGTGACACAGAGTATTCCCCCACCTTGCTGTATGGATTTACATGTAAGCAATTGAGTGTATTTATTTCTCTACCTAGAACATAAATTGCAGCTGAGAACATGTGAAATGGTTAAAGAATAAAATATCTGCTATCCATTCAAGCAGAAAGTGTACTGAAAATATTCAAAGTAAATGATAGGGAAATGGAAGGTAGCTAAATATTATAAATAGATAGAAACTGAAAGAGTGGTATTTTTTATAACATTAGTCCCTGATGATTTTTTTTCATTTATCTTTTGAGAGAGACATTCTTATTACAAGAAGTGTTCACTAAAAATTAATTGTTTATTAAGAATTAATTAAAAAGGTTTGCATTGGCCTAATTGAACTGGGAATATCTTTCGCACTTCTTTGAACTTGCAGGTGCTGCTGTGGTTGTAGTTAAGACGTTATATTATTGCTTTACTCCACTGCAACGGGTTGTGTCAAGAAAATCTTTAATATAAAAATAAAAAGGAGTTCATGCATAAAGCATGACGCCCTGAAGCATATTAGATCTGTTTATCTCCCTGTTTAAAATGAACAGTACCTGGTATAGTTTACATAACAAGGCAGGGATCAGCTTGATAAAGCATTTATATCACCAGGGGAACACACTGGCTCATTTCCTCAACACCTTTCTGTATGACTAGCTTGCCAGCTAGTATAATAGCAAACAAAGTTTTAATAGGTCAAGAACAGAGTGGTCGCTTGTATTAAAGTAAAGCATGTTTCAGATTGTCCAATTGCTCTGGGAGGGGGGAGAGAAATACTGTATATTTTTCTCCATAGCTTTATGAGATTGTTTATTGTGTTAATTATTGGTTGGATCATTACATGCATTAAGACTTCTTAAAGGGTAGCCATGTCTGTTTCTGCAAAAACAACATAAAGTCTTGTGGCCCCTTAAAGACTAACAAGAATATTATGGCATAACCTTGCATGGACCAGAGGCTGCTCCATCAATTGCAAGTAGGGTCAAGTGGTCGTGAAATGTAAACAGATTGTGACATGTCAATTAAAGCTTATATGTGTGCAAAATAAATCCAGTGACTGTTCACAACGGCAGTAAGTGGTGATTTGATGAAGTGGACTTTAACTCACAAAACTGTATGCCAGGGGTTAGGAACTGGATCCAGACAGTGGCTAGATCTCTAATTCCTCCTCATTTCACAGGTGAACTTTGACAGGTGGGCAGGACCACCTATCTGGCATTCACAGGGCGTAATATTGATGCCAAGTGATTGAAACCTATCAAAGTTCAAATGAGGTCACTGGTGGGTGGTTTCCACAACCTCATTTGAAAATGCTGTTTTTTTTAGTGCCAATCAGCTGATTCAAACTGGCTTACTGTAACCACTGATCAGAAGTTACAGGGTGCCCCTTTGAAGTCCATTTTGAGGAAGGGGTTTGGATTCCTCTGCCGAGGGGAAAGTGCCCCATTTGGAGAAAGCAGTTCATCCAAATGGTTTTCAAAGGCACTCTCTGTCATCAGCTGATGAGCAAGCCCCTTTGAAGTCATGCTCCCAGGTGATTGGATTTAAACAACTTCCTCCAAATGGTGCACTTTTTCCGTCTGCAGACATACCCCTCACATACCTGATAAGAAATGGATTCTCAAGAAGAGACTCATCTGATTAAAAACTGAGTAATGGTCTTTCCATTGCCAACCGTCTGAAAGGGGAAATGATAGATATTTGGAGTTAATAAGTGGTGAATGGATGGGCTAGTGTTGTTTCTAGGGATGGGAGCATGATCCGCAGGTCTCACCAGGAGATTAAGGGGCAAGGGGTGCCCAAACTTTTTTCAAAGAGGCTCAGATTTGATGAAGTGAACATGTGTGAGGGCTGGCCACCCCAGGTCATATACTGCTACGGGCGCCGGATTAAATCGAGCGGCGGGCTGGATTAGGCCCCTGAAACGGACTTTGGACATGCCTGGTGCAAGGTATCCATGCAGAAGTCCAGTGAATCGGTGCCACCTAATCTCAGAGTTGGTTGCCTGAACAGGATTGTGTGAGGTTTCAAGACAAGTAATGGTTTGAGTGTGGTGCCCCAGTTATGTATTTTCTACAGCAACAAAAATATAATGGATCTTCCATCTAGTTAGTAAGCAGTATATGACACAATGCATATGAAATGGGCTTGAGAGAAATAATCAGAAGTCTGATTATTTAGATCACAAATTCACACAAGGTTTGGCAAACTGCATACTAGTTTAAGCTTAACTATTATTGTGATTGCTAGATTTCACAATATCAGTACTTTAGCTTCTATTTTCAAGTGTTCTTTCTTACTAGAGTGGAAGCGAATTCTATAAATCAATACTGCTATTCCTCCCGGGAAAACAACAAAAACATAATCTGGTTTTCTGAGAGCTTCCCTCCCCCTTTCTAATTATTAATTCACTTAATTGTCTTGATGTCTGGCTTATGAAGTTGCTGAGTCTTTGTGATTATACTTCGGAAAGCTCCTTACTGTAACAAGGAAATGCTATCTAAATTACTTATGCAATAAGAATAATAATATCTGACTTTAAGGACACTTGCTTTATGTGATATTTCTATCAGCTCATTTGTTTTCATGATTCACTTCTCTTCTAATGAGGAAAGTTGATGGCTCATGATTTTCTATCAAAAATTAATCATTGTGTTGTGGTTGCATTAGTGTTGTGTAAAACAAGACCCTCCTAGGGAGTTTTTTGTAGAAGTGAATGGGAGTGACATTGCACACACATTCACGTATAGTTAACAAAGAAAAGAAAAAAACAGGCAAGGCATTGTTTACATGTTGATCATTACCTTTTGATGGCCTACTGAGATTTTGGTCTCTCTTTGCACTAATCTTATGTTAGTGACTGTCATATTCCATTAGCAAATTTAATCTTTGCTAATGTGATAGAAAGTTGCTAATACAATGAGACTCATTAACAACTTTTGCATCGTGTTAGCAAAAGCCAAATTTGCTAACAGAATGCAAAAATTCTAATATAAGGAAGTCATAATTATGCAAATGCATGATTTTATTAAGTATGCTCCCTATATCTCACTAGCGCTCTTGCAAGATACAACAGTCAGAAAATGGCTTTCATCCCTGCCTAAACCTTGACTTACAGCAGATGCAGAGATTTTATTGTTTGTGTCAAAATGATGGCTATGCAATAAATGAACGTCTTTGTCTAGGCTTTCACATCTATCTCCACAATAACGAAGACTAGAAACTTGAATAAAAGACAGCTCAGAATCAATTCAAAAGTTGCAAGAATAAAAGGGGTGTAGAGATCCGAGACTTTATAGGATTCCCCAGATTTCCAGACTACGTAGCAGTCACAATTGCCTATTCATACATGATCTGGAGTGCCTGTGAACACATGGCATAAATGGTTGCATTCCCCCATTATCTCTTACTCATTAAAGAACATATATTGGTAAGTCTAAGAAATATTTGGCTGTATTGGTGCAGATGCTGAAACAGGCCATCAAACAAGTCATATTAGGTATCCAGTTTAAATCAGTTTTATAATGTTCCTTACTGTGCAATTTGTTTGCTGTGAAATATGTTAATATGATTTCTTTGTAAATCTCAAAGGCCCAGAGATCTTACTGATGCTTTCCCCCCTTCAACTCATGAAGTGCAGAAGTTGTCATTAAGGAGCTCTTTGAACTCCTAAATAACATACTATTGTTAAAGTAGAATAACAGTTCACACTGGTCTGTTTCTGAATATGAAAAACTGCAAACATCAAAAGTGGCATTATGGCTGCAGTCCTCAAACCACTGCATACAATGACCCATTTCACATACCGGTATAACACTAACCAAATTATGGTTTAGTGTGTGAATGTGCAGGCTCCCAAAACACAGACCATGGCCACTTTGCTCCTCCTCTTAGCATGATTTCTGAACCTTGCTCAGTAACCAAGGTTTCTTCTTGGTTTACAGAACCACCATTATGTAGCATAGGGACAGCAAGACCAGAGGAGGAGCAAAGCAGGCAGCGTCTTCCTTCCAGAGTCTGCATGATTGCACATTTGTGCTAAGCCATGATTTAGCTTAATGTTACATGCTACATTTACATTACCAAATCCTGGCTTAATAAGAAGGGGATGTACAAGGTGAATTGCACCTGCCCACAGTGCCTTTTCTCCTGCTTCTCACAAGTGATGAAACAAGCCAAGAAACCACACTTAAGCATAGCTTCCCATTACGTGCAAGCTGGGAAACAATGGTTAATGGCTTCTAAACAACCCAGGATATGAACTCATGGATTAAAGTTGGTTATCAATTCTGGCTTGCTTGGAAGCCCTCGGAAGAAGAAGAAGAAGAAGAAGAAGAAGAAGAAGAAGAAGAAGAAGAAGAAGAAGAGAAGAGTTTGGATTTGATATCCCGCTTTATCACTACCCGAAGGAGTCTCAAAGCGGCTAACATTCTCCTTTCCCTTCCTCCCCCACAACAAACACTCTGTGAGTTGAGTGGGGCTGAGAGACTTCAGAGAAGTGTGACTAGCTCAAGGTCACCCAGCAGCTGCATGTGGAGGAGCAGAGACGCGAACCCAGTTCCCCAGATTACGAGTCCACTGCTCCTAACCACTACACCACACTGGCTCTAGTTAACTATGGCTACCTTGTTTGTTTCCCTACTTGTGTGAAGGGAAGAGAAAGGATGTGGCCCAAAGGAAAGCAGAGTAATATTTTGACACCAGCTTGGCTGCAGGAGTTGCCGGAAGGAGGCATACAAGGCACCATCCAACTGTCTTAGGGACTCCGCTCGGGATTTGTATAGGGTTTACGCCTTAACCTTTTCTTCTCCCTAAGATATGCCACAAGGCAGCAGTGGTTTAGGATCAGAGTTTTCCTTCTCCTAGATGGGCTACCTTCTGAGGTAGACGAACCTCATGTGCCCCTCACTTCCATCTACAGCAAGTGCAGAAACCTCCTTCTTGACCATTGGACACCTCGTTGGTCTCATTCCCTCAATCTGCTGGAGCCTAATCTTCACATGCAAGAGAAGTCTCTAACTCACTGATGGGTCTGGGAGGGATCACTGGGGGAGTCCGTTGTAATTGCTTTACATCTTGTAGGTTTCAAGGAGATTATTAGAAAGTGAGATAACGCTGTGTCTCCTACAAATCTCAGTCTCATCATTTACTGGACCCAGCTGAAGCAGCATATATGATCATATATGATCTTTTCTTCCCAGGTTGTGTTCCTAGTGCAAAGCTGATAATGTTAATTATATCATGGCATCCTAATAAAATAAATGTTGTAGGTAAGGCAGCATCACTCATTAGATGAAATAGTTCTAACACGCTTTAAAACGCCCGGTCAAAATCAAAAGCAGCGCTGCTTTTCAAGGACAGAAGGGTGAGTTGGCACACATGTGGGAGAAGATTTGCTCATTAGGGAAGGTTTTTTTATACGGTAACATATAATTAAGGTAATGGTCACAGCTTGCATGACAATAAACACCCTGGCAGTTGTTTGATTACTGCGTGGGTCAGAAGATCAGGTTTTTTTCCTACAAGACGTATCCACATTAGTGAATAGGTTAGAAAGTAAATTATAGCTGCCTTTCGCAGGGTATTACTGTCAAGTCCCATTGTTTTGGTTCTGTTTCTACTGTACATCACCGGCAATATGGCTTCTGAAGGCTGCATGTGACAGGTTAGGCATTTTATCCTTTGAGTAAACAGTAATCGTGGTGTGAAGAAAGTGGGGCATTGGAGAATTTTTCCCATTCTTTGAGAACTCCACTCTTCCTTTTTAGTTTGCTCCAAGGGCTCTTTGGGGATACATATATTAAGCCCTTTAAATAGTTCATAATAAATCTGTGTCTCAGGCTGATTCTGACAGGTTTTTAAAGAGTCTTTTAAGAGAGAATCCTCAATCATTTGTTAATCCATGGGGTGATCTCCAGGCTTGGAGGAAGAGAGAGAGAAAAATCAACAGTGCAGGCTCCTGTGTAGTGAAAATGCAATGTTGAGGAAATGATAAATATGAGCAAAAACCGAAGGAACATTGTGCTGGAGGAGTTTTAGAAAATGTGGTGTGCCAAAATAGTTTTCTTCTCAATTAGTCCGTTTCCAGGCATAGATGCTACTAAGTCTGACTTGGAGAGAAATATCTTATAATTTATTGTCTGGCATATTCCTCTCCTTGTGTTGTGTCAAGGTGTGTTATAAACCAGAGCTTGCCTGAAGGAGGGACTGACAAAGTGTGTTAAACTTGCACAAAAGCCATTTGTGTGTATAAAGAGAAAAGCTAAAGCATGCGCCATTCAAGACATGTGATAAATTCTGCCAAAATACCTGCACGGTAGGCTAATTTTAAAAGGCCTTTCTTTGAGGAATGTGACAGCTGCTGATTGGTTTTGTCAAAGGTCTTGTGAAAATCCCCAGTAACAAAACAATCCTGTTCAGTTTGACAGGTGGTCTGTGGTTTGTTTGTTTTTTAATTTAAAAAAGAAAACCCACACCAAATAATGTGAATTGGTGTTTTCCAAGAAATGGACAAAGCGCTTACAGCATTTGAAGAAATATTACTGTTGAGATCATCAGATTAATTTACAGTGCATTCCCATACCTTGTCTACTCGGAAGTAAGCAACTTGAGCTATGCAGTCTCAAAACTCCCAAGCATTAGCACAGCCAGGTATAGTGAAGGACTAAGAGGATAATCTAGGAGCCAGGAAGCTTCGAGTTCAAATCTAACCTCAGCAATGATAAACTCATTGGTAAACTGCTTAGCTTTTTGTCTGCCATTCGGTAGTAATAATAATATTGTATTAGCCTACAGGGCTCTTTTAAATATCACTGCAGTTGTTTGTTTGCTTGAGGATTTGTATTTGGTTAATTTTACTTATTTGTTAATTTTATTAAATTTCTATATCACCTTTCATCTGAGGATCACAGGGCAGTAAAAAACATATAACATAATAACAAACAATAATAATCCCCCCTAAGTTTAAAAGGCCATAGATTGTTTAATTAGCCAAAGGCCAGGGAGAAGAGGAATGTAATTTTGCATGTTTTCATAAATCCATTCCAGTGTTCTCCCAGTTATCTGTGATTTTTTTCAAAAAAAAAAATCCATACCAAGCTTGATATTGATATTTAAATATGCCTAATTACATACTGTTTCATTAAAGAATTTTATAGAGCAATCAAAACTGAAAAGCAAACACACAAAAATGGCAAGAAAGCAAACACAAACAGGAAGCACAAATAGAGATTAAGAAACACAGGGAATCGTTTAGACAAACCAATACGTGCTAGAATGTGGCAGTCTTAAAATGTTCGAAATTGTCAAGTTTTGATGTTTTTGTGAATTGTGATATGTGGAAGAAATCGAATGAAGTTCAGGATAAGCCAGATGTATTCCAAAATAAAAGCTTTGTAGCACAATCCTGTCATAGATATGGAGTCCTCAGGGGAACAAGGCATTTGCAGTGAGTCTTCTGCCAGTGCCTTGCACTTCTTATATGAAAACACAGGACAACATTCTTGGATTGAAACAGGCCACAACTTCATTGATTACAGATGAAAGTGATTTGGCTCGGGCATTGGGTGATTTCCCACTCAGTCAGCCTGCCTTCTTCCTAGGGGGTTGATTTTGAGAAAGGGTGTCCCTGTGATTTAGCGAACATCTGGGCGGAATCGACTCCTTGTGGAGTGCTGTGGCCCTCAGCCCGCGATTGGACTTATGGACGAAAACACTTTCTCCTGGATCCCTTTAACAGGATACCCCAATTCCTGGAAGGGAGAGGCAAAGCCATACAACTCCCCCTTCTGATTACATACTATAAATCATACCCATACATCTCCTAAAGCCCACCCACGACTGGCCGATATCATGAGTGGGAGAATTGGAATTCCCCGACACCAGCAGCGAGCTGGTGTGTCACACTGCAACTGCCACCCACCAACAGGTTGAACAGAATTTTCTCTGCGGAACCACTATGACATGGTATTTTAACAATGTGCAGAACAGATCCTGAATAGTGCATGAATAGCCTTGGCAGGCAGTATGGTTTAGAACAGTGGTTCTCAAAGGGTGTGCCGCGCCACACGGGTGGCAGGAGAGGGTGGCAAGTGTGGTGGGAAGGTTCAAGGACAATCCAAGAAACATTTGCAGAATATTTATAGATATCCCATGATCGTATTATAAAGTTGTTGTGTTCTATGTTATAAATCAAGCACTGCTAGGATTTGTTTCTTTGGGTTTTCCAGTGCATTTCTTATCAATAAAACATTCAGGGTGGCGTGAGCAGATTTTTATTCTGAAAGCGTGGCCCAGAGAAAAAAGTTCGAGAACCACCGGTTTAGAATAAGAACTGCTGTTTTTGTTGGATTCAATAAGGCTTTAGGATTGGCACTTTGGTACTTGGTGTGTTGTGGGGCTTCTTCTGCAGAATCCCTCTCCAGACTCCAGACTCAAGGTCTTATCAGCCAAGAGGAAGCCAGCCTAGAGCAGCACTGGGGCAGCGCTGCTGCTTACTGGGATGGGTAGATGGCTGTGCGCTTTGATGAGAGCACCAGAGATGCCCTCTGAATCAGCTGCAGTGATGCTACCGCCAGGAAATTCATGTTGATGCCCTGCACCACCTGCATCATTACCTCTTTTGGTGGTTTCTTTCCCTCTTTAGAAAACTCTTAATCCCCTTTGGAAGAGAGATTGGAAGGAAACCTAGGAAGCTGCCTTACAGTGAGTTGGTCTGCCTAGCTCTTTGTTGCAGTGATGGGACATTGCCAGCTCTATCTGGAGATGCCAGGTAGACCTGGTGCTCTCCCATTGAACTGTGGCCCTGCCCCAAAGGGGCCATAAGCAAAGTAATTAAGGCAGTAGGTATCTAGCTCCTGTTTAAATATTTGCACCCCCACTTAATCTGCCTTTCAAAGAAGATTACAACAAAATCCATCAGTGGAACCTGATGCTAGATGTTTCAAAATGTTTTTGTTGCAGCGTGCTGGCCTTTCTGCATAGTGAACGGTCTCCTTGTTTGTAAGGAGTTTTGAGAGTCTTATACTGCTTGTTCTTCATTTTATTTAGGGAGAAATCTGAAACCCAAACGGTGCAATTTCTTCTGCGATAAGTTTACACTCCCAGCCAGTTTCCACTATTTCCTCTGCATTCTCATCACACTTCAAAATTGCTGAGCTGTTTTTGTTCGCAACTGACATTTTGAGAATGATGCTTTGGGAATTTGAAGACTGGAAATTTAAGCCTGAGTGGTAATAGTTTGAACTATTTTTCATGCTTGAGAAGAAGGCAGATGGGGGGAGGGACTCAGTCTCACATCTTTAATTGTGGTAGTGCTTGTGATAGGGTTATCACAATGGCTGTCGTAAAAAGCTCCACAGTCAACTGTGTTGTTGCTGTTGTACATATGTAGAAATTCATAAAGCAGATACCACAGTGTATTAATCCTTGGTAAATATTTATACCTCAACAGCAGCCACTCTACGCACGTAACATAACCTCTAGGTAAGATATACATACATTTATCAAGTTACTAGCATAAATAATGTGTAATAGAACTCTTTCAAAAATAATACATTATGTTAACACAATTTATGATAAGGTATTTTTTAGCAACAGACGTAGATAGAGGAATCCAGCTTAGATACTAACAGCCAGTTACTGCCCTTGGTTAGGCTACACAGACAATTCATGTATATAAAATAGTGTATTAAAGTAAACTTACAAAAGCAAAGAGCAATCATTGCAAATGTAATTTTTTCCCCTTCCTCTTTGGGATTCTAATTTTAAAAGCATTAAAGAAGACAGCTGCTCATGCTGTGATATGCGCTAAACAGCCTGAAGGATGGAAAAAAATATATTTGTAGCTCATAATAACTATTGACCTTTCTGATATACAATGTTCTCCGTGTTAGCTATTCTGTTCTATCAACAGTGAAGATTGAACATGACTTCTTAATAGAAAACATGGGGTTTCAAGCTGCCTTCACAAAGGTGTTTATGTATTGTTATTTTGTACTGTAGTACAAAGACTAAGTCCTGGTGCCCTTTGTCTGACATCATGTTGTAAAAAAAACTGAGGGAAAGGGTCCTCACTCTTATGGACTGCTTTATAAGAGGAATTGGCCCATAACCATTTTATGATTGCGATAAAAACATTGCTACCCTCGATCCTGCATGGAGGTACAGAAAGTTGAATCCTAGAGCATCCCGAGAGCACGAAGTGCATTTTTCTTAAGAAATAGATCCCTCAAGTGGCAGCATTTATAGATGCTTTGCAGTAAGATGGAAAACAACAATTGTTGTTGCCGTGGTAGTATTCATACTGTTTTGCTCTTTGTAGTGCCATAGCTTCCTGCATAATATCTTGTGTTGGGTGTCATGTACTTTCAAAGGCTAGCTTTATTATCTCCCATTCTCCCTCCTCCTCCACCACCACCACCCCTTGAACTCTTTACCGCTTTAGAGTCCTGTGCAGAAACACCCACTGGTAGCAGCTTGACTTTGTCATTATGCATATTTTCCGCAGAGTGGTGTCATCCAAACACTAGCTGTGTGAGCAGCATGAGGCAGTTTAAATGCTCTTCACTTCCTCAGGGGAGCCCCACACCAAGAAGCATGCTCCTGCTTGGCATATGAAAATCTGGAATGGAAGCTCTTTTAGTATGTTCGGTAAATCACAAGCAGAGTGGCAATGGTAGGCAGCAGAAGCAGGATTTTTGTGGGCTTAAAAAAAGAAAAGAAAAAGACTTCTTATGTTCTTAAGTTGTTCTCTTCTCCCCCCTCCACCTCTCAGTTTATTTTATTTTAATGCCACTTTTAGTGGGCCAGTAGTGGCAGTACTAAATTACAGCTGTTTCCCCAACTCTGCTCTAGTCTAAAATGCTAGTTAATGATTCACAAGATACTAAAGAAAAGCAGCAAAACTTCCCAACAGGATGAGAGTCCCTTGATCCTGTTAGGACAAAGTATATTACCATCGGGGTATATCTTTCAAATTATCTTTATAACCACATATCCGCTCTTTAACATGAAGCAGTTACAATTTATAATAGCATTTCCAAAGGATTTTGCATCCCCATGTCCGTGTTCAAGAAAAATAAACTAAGTTGCGTTAATTTCAAAACATTTATTTGGCTCCTAAATAAGTGGTCCCTTGTGCAGGAACATGATTCACAACAAGTTCAGTGATATCTTTGCCTACAGAGGGTAAATGATGTACCTCATAATGGACATTAGCCTGGTTTGTACAACACACTAAACCAAAACCATGGCTTAGCATGGACATGCAAGCATGAGGGTCCCTAGAAACAGGTTTTTAGGGCTTGTTCCCTGTTTGCTGAATGCTCTCCTCAGGGAAACACAACTCGCACCAGAACTGTCCACATTTAGATGCCAGGCTAAGATATTCCACTTTATCCTGGCTTTAGGGTGTTATGCTGTAGGGTGATTTCTGGTTTCTTTGTTGTGCTAATCTTTTATTTGGATGGGATACCCGTAGTTACAGCTTGTGGTTTGTCTGGTTCATAGGCAATCCCATTTCTGGGATCTGGGTGGGTTCGTATGGGAAAGGGTCGTCTTTCAGGTCTGGCCACATAAGGCTTCATATGTCAAAACCAGTACTTTGATCATCTCAGATAATGCATGTATTTCTGTTTTCCATTTAGATTTATGAAGTGTTAATTTCACTGGATGTTTTCTAGTTTTACCATGATTCAAAATAATATGCGGACCTTTTCACATTTCCAAACTACTCTTGTTTTAAGTATGAGTCTTGCATGCACACCTTTGCTATCATTTCTGTGCTAACAGACAGCATCCCATAACCCTGATAATTTCTGTTTGCCTTCTGCATACACTTGTTTGCTCTTTTCTTTTTTTAAAAAATCACGTTTGAAGGGTTACTAGAAATGTATGTTCTAGTATTATTATCTATTGAATTTATATACCGCCCTATACCCGAAGGTCTCAGGGCGGTTCACAGAACAAAATCAAAATATATAATCAAAATAAAAACAACAACTCAAAAACACCCCCCCCCCCAGAAAAAAACCACATTTTAAAAGAGCATAGGATGTCAATCAAATCAACCAAAGGCCTAGTTAAAAAGGAACGTTTTTGCCTGGTGCCTAAAGGTGTATAATGCTGTATAATGTGTATAATACATTTGAGTTCCATATTCGTATATATACATATTCTTTCCTTAGCTTTTCAGGGAAGTGTCTACTAGGATTGCAAGATCACCTGAGTGCCTGTTCAGAAACCTAAAAAGATCATATAGGGTTGTCTTACTGATGAGCATTTGCTTTGCGCTTTTCAACGGAGAATTTTATCTGCTCATTCATTGCGCACTCTTCCCATATCATGCTATCCTTGAGGATTTAAATGTTGGCCTGCATGCAACAGAACAACTTTTTCACATGCACCTGAGAATTGAAGTTTATAAATTAAGTGCTGCTCTGGCCTGATGCTAAGCACTCTCACCCACTCTGCCATTGAATGCTCAAAGATAATTAGAGCTATGAACCTTCACTGCCAAGCCAGCCACACCTCCAATTGTCTCCCAACCACTGCTTCTCTAAGGAAATGAGAATATGGCAAGGAAAAATGTAGAGAGGGACTGACAACAACCTTTGCGATATTGCGAAAGGTTGAGCTCAGGTGCTGTTCTTTTTCCTAATCCCATGAGAAAACAGCAGCTCCCCCCACCCACCCACCACATGCACTCCCTCCTTGTAATAAATGTAATAATCATAGTGCAATTCTATATGTGCCATCAATAATGGATGCTTTAGTAGAGATTTCTGCATTGCAAGGGTTTGGACTAGATGACCCTTGCAGTCCTTTCCAACTCTGCGATTCTGTGCTTCTATTTGTCTATGCAAAAGTCAGTTCCACTGAGCTCAATTCAACTAACTCCCCGGTATGTGTAGGATTGTATAAGATTGTAACCGGGTGTTGCAGATATCTATCTATCTTTGAGAAAGTCCCATTCAATTCGATTGTATGTATTTGTGCGTATGCGTAGATCAGTGCCGGATTTACGTATAAGCCAAACAAACTATAGCTCAGGGCCCCACTCTCTTGGGCTCCCCCAGAAATACACTTCTTCTTAATTGTATTTCAGTTCAACAATTACTTGGATAAAATACATATTTTGTTTTGTGCAAATGGCTTTAGATACCTTTTAGGTCTGTAAATTACCATATAGCATATATTCAACACAAAAAACAGCGACAATTTGTTGTTGACAAAGGACAGCTGGACATATAAAGGGCCCCATTACCTTCAGTAGCTCAGGGCCTCATCAAAGCTAAATCCAGAGCCCTGGCGTAGATAATTTGAACCCCATGCCATGATACGTAATTTGGCCTGATTTGGCAACCATATCTTGACAGCTAGCCGAATTGCAGATAAATCTAGCATATAGATTCTTCTATAGTGGTACCTCTGGTTACAAACGCTTCTGGTTACAAACGCTTTGGGTAATGAACTCCACTAACCTGGAAGTAGCTGCAACTGGTTGGGAACTTGGCCCCAGGATGCGAACAGAATCCAGGAGGCCCCATTAGCAAAAGTGCGCCTCAGGATAAGAATGGTTTCAGCTTAAGAACGGACCTCTGGAACGAATTAAGTTTGTAACCAGAGGTACCACTGTATAGGTTTGATCCGAGGTATTTGTTTACTCTCAATCAGCCAGCCCCCGACTACCTTTTCAGTGGTGCAGTTCTGTTCCTCTGCTGTTCTTCTGGATACCAGGATCATTTCAGGACTGCTGTGCTTCTCAGCCTTGTCTGTATTTATTGTCATGGTTATTGCTATGGGATGGATATGATTTCCATGGTCTGATTTATGAGATCAGTGTTGCTTCTCATGTGTGCAGTAGTCTACGGAGTGATTTATTGCAGTGATGGGTGGTAAATACTGAATCCCTCAAAATTCCATAAGCATATATTTCATCCCGGCTTCATTCAGATTATCAGACCCTTTTATATAATGGTGAGACATTATTAAATTACTTGAATAAAATTAGCGCTTAGAATGCATTCTATGAGAAGTGCAGCTTTCTGTTTCCCACCTTTTCTCTCTCTCCACAGCATGCTACTGTCCTTCTTGATTAGTACAATAATGAATGCGGACTTATTGTAAGTACAGTAAACCCTCAGCTTACGCAAGGGTTACATACCAGAGAAAGTGCCTAAAACCCAAATCATGTGTAACCAACACACGCTGGGTGCAATGGTGGGTGAGACTGCCAAAGTTTGTTTTTTTCCTGGGCACCCACCTCCTTTAAAAAAATAAAAAATTGAATATGTACAGGTTAAATGCACTTTAGGTTGTGAGTATAACCGTACAATAGTTGAAAAGGAAGAATCAGGGCTGTGTAACTCTCCTCCATATTTAGAAGATTACCATGAACAGCATTTCAGCATATTTTACTTGCTGCCTATGTTAGGTCATAATGTACTGGACTATAGCAACTGCATGTTTTAAGCTGATTCTAACATTTATTCACTCAGCAGGAAGAACACATGCTGTGGTTTCTTAATGTACACTTTAAGCACTGTACTGTAGAGTGTTGTATAATATCAGTAATAATTAATGGTGAGCCTCTCGCTGCCAGATCTGCTTATGACCCTTTTTGTGGTTTCAGGGTTCCAGTAACCTTGATCCTGATCATACATTTCCTTGCTTTGAAAATTTCATTTCTTAGATGTTGCAAACATGATATTGCTGAATGGAACTGAAATGTTGAGGCCAGGTTTGTGGCATGGTTTCTGATGGCTTCACGTTTGTTCAGGTCTCCAAGGACTAACACCAATAAATGTGAAAGAGACAAACAGCAGATTGGCATACTTTTCCATTTCCACCAGGATGGAAGAAAAAATGCACTAAATTAAGTCTAACCTTAAATGTATAATCTGTCCTTGGGAAGGAGAAAGGGGGAAAAAAAGGATATAGCATCTTCGAGCTCTCGGCATCCCTTACGAGAAAAAATTGGTTCTAAGGGTCTCTGATCTTGTGTTTTAGTAAAATAGAACTGCACGGCTGACTGACAGTTCTGATCTAAAGCATTTACGTTTAAGTTTTGATCTCTCTGCTTTTGATTAAAACTAATGAGCTCATTTAATTCAAAATGGGAATCTCTGATAAGAGAAATAAGGTTGATGTGATTGGATTAGAGGGGCAAATTAAACTCTTAGAGCAGAAGTTTGTGCTTATATAGTGTATTAAAAAGCTGTTGGCGTATTATGGCGTGTTAGATGATGAGAAAAATTTCATAGTAATTCATATTTAATCAGAAGAAATGAAAGTACTAAATATAACATGGCTCTGCTTTTCCCTCGAGTGATAAAGAGCTGTACATTTAAAATGACATGGAATTCATGCTCTCTAAAACAAAAAAAAGCCCACTCTTAAGAGAGACACTAAAGAAAGGGGCATTCTTGTTATTGTATTCATCACAACAGAGCTAATGCCATAAACACAATGTAAATGTGATCACATCAGTACAAGGTATATGCAAGGAAATATAACAAGAAAAGTCTTGCCTCATAACTAGCAATACTCTTTAAAGACACTAGTAAAACATTTTTTTGGTTAATTTAAACTCCCTATACAGAAATATTGCCAATATGGCTGTTTTTTATGAAGGCTTGCCCCACATTTAATTAATTTAGACAACGAAAGTGTATATTTACATTTGATATTAAAATGATATAAGCTTTCTGGTGAGCAGGCTATGTTCTTATTTTCAGGGAGACAAATGAGTGTTGCCATTATCTCTCCCCAACTTCCAAACCATTTCCAGCTAATGAAAGAGCAAAGAGAGAAGCAGACCTCAAGAGTGAGAGTTGCAGTTTATTATCTGAAGATTGTCCAGTGCATTTTTTCTAGACGTCTTACTTGAGAGCACTGGAGAAGGCCACACAGGACCAGTATAACTTACTAGGCAGAGAATAAATTGCTTCCATCCGCCACCAGCTTGAGGCTATCCTCTCTTTTTACTCTTCCTTAAAACACACACACACACACACACACCACCCACCTGGCTCCCTCTCTTTCCCTCCTAGTTATAGTCAAAGAAAGAGTTCCTAAGCAATCAGCCCAAGATAGTCTCTTGTTCTTTCCCCCTACCACAATCACCACCATCACCACAACACTGTTCATGCTGATCCTAGGGATAAATGTTAAAAGTAGGAGCAGGTTTGCATTACCTCAACAGTGAGGAAATCAGCAGCTTCCATGTGATCCATCATCTGATGCAGGAGGTGGTTCTGGTTAACATATATTATTTTCACCCTTCCAGCCATACTATAGAGTAGATGCAGTGAAAGGAATGAGCGATATCGAGTAGTTATCCATATGAGACATCCAACCTCCTTTCCTCTTCCATCTTTTCCAGTGACAACAGCAGGCCTTTTTTTGCCCAGTGGCACAAAGCATTTTCAGTGGGAAAACATTACAGGACGAAAGGATTACCCTCTCACTAGAATGGTGGTCCTGATCTAATTCAGGACGGGGGACGTATCCACAGCTGCCATTAAAAAATATATAGTGGGAGATCTATCATCAGGATTTCCCACTTCACATGAAGTAATTCAAAAGGATATTGTGAAAATGAAATTATCTATGAATTGTTTTATTTTGTTGTTGTTGTTTCTACTCTAGTGGAAGCCACAAGCCCCAGCCTACTTACAACGGACAACAATCTAGAGCGTTCTTTTTTCATCCGGATGAAATCTACCCTGACCAAGCGAGGTGTACACATAAAATCTTCAGGATATAAGGTAAACATTGGTCTTGCCTCCTTAGGAGTAGTTAGAAGTTTCCTTTACTCTCAAAGAGGATTGTGGTGGCTGAAGAGCTAGCATACTTAAGCATACTTCTTATATCTGGATATCTGCCAAAGTCTGAGCCTGGAAAGTTTGCCAAAGATTGAACAAGACTTTTAAAGTTAAGAACATTTCCGAAGGAAAAAGTACATGGATATTTTATTTATTTCCCATTGCTATTTATATTTCTAAATGGCTGTTATCTCCCCCCCCCCCCCTTTTGGAGGATGCAGTAGTCTGAAACTAATTAAATATCCCTGGAGGTTATGGCTGTCTTAAATCCAGTGACTGAGTAAATGGTGATCTGACCCACTAGTTTGAAGAAGTCAAAAATAACCATAGGAGGTGTGTGCAAATTTCTTCCATCACATATCATATGGGATAAAAAAAACAAAACAAAACAATGTAGCATTCTTCAGCCTCACTGTCTATCTGGAAAGACCTTGACTTACAACACTACTCAGAAGTAATTCCCATTAAGTTCAATGGGGCATTCTCAAATAACTGTGTGTAGCATTGCAGCCTTAGTAGCCCACAAAGAAGTAAATATTTAAGAATACCTGGAAATGACCCACTGAATGCAAATGACTTGCTTCTGTGGAAGCATGCATAGGGTTTACCTGTATGATTTAAAGGTTTATTGTCATTTTTTAAAAATCACATCCTGTTCATTGGATCTTACATGAACAGGACCTTACATACCATAGTCATTATTCTAAGGTGTCCTCTGTTTCCAGCCTGCCATTAGAATTATTCAAATTTTCCTGAATTTACATATGAGCCTTAAAAAGACCTATATGAGTAGATGTGACTTAAGGGCATCAGGAAACTGGCTTTAGTTATCACCACCCACCCCACCCCACCCAGCATTTATCACTGTCCATAAATAAAACATACCCAAGGTTTGCCTCTCCTTGTTTCCCTTGGGGTTAAGAATAAAGTAGCTCTTTAGTATAACCACAATTTTCAGTTTGAGCTCTTAACATTTGTTTACAGTCTGTGCTGCTGTCCTATTTTCTATTGTCCTGCAAGAGAGAGGAGCCTTGTCCAATCTTCCTGCTGGGTCATCCAATACATATTTAAATCCAAGTTCACACATCCTTTTGCCTTGCTTTGCTTTGTGTTGTTCGTTGTTGTTTTGTTTTCCTGCAGTCCGTCAGGACAGCAAGACACACAAAACATTAGCTCATGGGGTAAAATGGCAGTATTAAATGGTTATTGATCTTTCAGCTAGTGGGGGGACCACAGAATACAGCAACAGTGACAAAGTGCAACCTTGGAAAGGTCCAGGATTTGAAAATAATAGCAAAACTGACTACTTTCACTTCAGACAAGTGCCCAGGTAAAACCGAGGCTCTGGGCAGAAGCTTCAGGAATATTTAAGTACAATAATCCCTACTCTATTTTTCTTAAACCTTTTAAAAATGAGAACCTTAATCTTATCTCACCCAGCGATAGCAGCATATAGAACACATTCTGGTACTGTTCTTTCTAAAGTGAATAGCATTTCTTTTTGGTTCACTGTCACATTTATATCCCACATTTCTTCCAAAGAGCTCAAGGTGATGTTCATGGTTCTCCTTCTCCCAGTTTTTATCCTCACAAGAGCCCTTTGAGGTAGGCTAGGCTGAGAAGAGAGAGACGAGCCCAAGATCACCCAGTGAGCTCCGTGACTTCAAAGGGATTGAACCCTGGATTTCTGGATCCTAGTCCAACAGTCTTAACTTCTATTCTTCCCTGACTCTCACAGAGCATGAGCAGAGGTGTTTTTGTACCAAACAGGCTTGCATATTGTATGTGAGCACACGCATCAGCTGACATGCTAAAGACATGTCTATAAGCAGGAAATGGTTGAGAAAACAAGGAAAGGTGTACACTGTGCAAATGAAGACCTTTCTTTTTTACTTTTAGACAATGTCCTCTGAAAAGATGAAGCATCTCTTCAGTTAGATACTGGCAGGTGGAACTGAGTTTCCACCCCAGAACACCTGATTTGAATGTAAACAATGCTTTTGAAGGTTTAAGAAGCTATCTGACAACAAACCTTTTGTATATTTTTTTTAAAAAAAGAATTCCAAATTGAGTATGCAATTTCCATATTGTCACCTGTTTCATATTCACACATCATGCTAAACTTACAGCAGTCCCCTTTCTTCTTAGGCAAATTGCCATCCATTGAAAGCATGGATGGGGAACATTTGGTCCTCCAGTTCACACTGGACTACAGTTCCCATCATTCCTGATCATTGGCCATGCTGGCTGCGAATGATGGGAGTTGGAGTCGCCTCTTTCTCCGTGGTGTAAATGCTTTCTGTACTGTTTTAGTCACTACTGTTTAGCCTCTACACACAAATTAAGGACGAGGTATGACATTCCTCTAGTCCTGTAGTTGTTCATTGAACTTGAGGGAGGTAATTTTTCATAGGAGGAAACCCCAGAACAAAAAGGAAGTTTGTCCAGCTACGTAGGGTGAATGGTGTGGAGACTTCCAAGAGAACAACTTCCAGTTGGGTGGGGAAAAGCCCATGATTGGCTGGTATGCTTCCCTGAGTTTCTAGCCATGAGAAAGACCTGAACAGTGAGCACAGCAGGGAGGAAGACTTCCTCCCGTTAGAGCTCAGGCGTGGACTCCTGGGGACATATGAGCCTCAGGAGAAACCTGGTCAGCTTGCGGGGCACGTATTTTGAATGCACTTTCAAGACTTGAAAGAATGCTGAACCATCAGCATGCACTAAATATTGAATCCAGGATTTCAGCCCATGCCGAAAACTCTCTCTGAATTGACAGAAGAAATTACTTTAGTGCTGACCCATCATAGTAACTGAGTAAACAAGTACATTGGCTATCATGTTCTCAGCAGCAAGTTACACATAACCTCAGGCATCTGTGAATGTGTGTTCTTGAAAGAGAAAATATTTGCTGCGATGCAGAGATCATTCTGGCCTTCAGCTGAGCCTCTGGTGGAATAAGGAAATGCCTTGGGATGTTTAGCCACCATGAAGGCAGCCTATGTGAGAGGACACCAGGGACATTTTATTTCAACAATTTATCCGTAGCACAGAAGATCTAAATATACACTTCACTAAAGTCTTAAAAGAATATATATATATATATATATATGGTATGAGCCAATGTCACAGACTGCTTTTGCAGACAGATTGGTTTTCTCTCGGTAAAAATTTGAAGAATTCCTTTTTAAAGGAATCTGTCAGACAAATGTCCAAAGCACCTGTGGAAAAAGCACAGAAATCTTAATAATTAAACTTGTCTTTTGTCTTTTTAACAGTTAGTACTAATCATAGCACATTATCTTTAAAAGAGAGTTGGGGGGGGAATGTTGATTTGATAAGCTCAGTGAAAACTAGAAATGCAAATGTTCAATCACAGGCAGACAGCCAAAATTTCAGTAATGGAGACTGAAAATTTGATTAATTTCTTTCCTATAAATCAACTCCCATGTACAGAAATAATTTTGAAATACGTTAGCTCACAAAATAGAAAAATGTTGAAAGCTACAGAAATGGTTTCCACAAACAAGTCCTTATGCACCAAATTTAATTTTGTGCAGTGCTAATTTCCTGACATCCCAAAACTAGGTGTTGTATCAAGGTTGTTTGTGGGGATGATTATAAGTGACTCAGTGATTTAATAAAGCGCTCTTAAAAGTTGCACTAAGGACATAAGTCTTGTATTACTGGAGCAGAATAAAGGGCAGGGGGACATTTTCATGGGGAGGTGAAGTCAGCTGAAGAGTGGGGCAAGATGAATTTTTTGTTTGTTTGACTAAAGTATTCTTATACCACCCTCTTGAAAAACACCTTGAGTATGTTCTCTCTTCATGCAGAACATACTCAAGACTATACAGTAAACAGCAGCTCATTTTAAGACCATATGATGTCTTTCCTTCTTTCTTTCTCTCTCACCTAGATAGCTCAGTCAGTAGCGCACAAGACTCTTAATCTCAGGGTCATGGTTTTGAGCCCCATGTTGGGCAAAGGATTCCAGCACTGCAGGGGGTTGGACTAGATGACCCTCGTGGTCCCTTGCATCTCTACAATCCTATGATTCTAAGAATGTTAACAATGGGAAAGAGCTGTAGCTCAGTAGCAGAGCATCAGCTTTGCATGCAAATGTCCTGGGATCAGGCCCCAGTGTCTTCAGGTGGGATTAGGAGAACCCTGGTCTGAAAACCTGCAGAGCCACAGCTAATGTAGGCAGTAATGAGGGCATGGATTAATAAATTTGAATAATAATAATAATAATAATAATTCAAAACAAAAAAATCTTACATAAGCAAAATGGTATCTTAATATGGCAGAGGCAAAAAAGATTTGATTCTATAAATGAAGGTTATGCCTTTTAGTTTATTTTCATAATTAACCTCCATCTGATATGGCAGATTGCACCCTATTAGATAAGCTGCTCCTATAATGTCTATAGATATCTTATAGATTAGCACAGTGTAGTCTTACCCATGTCAGTAAGTGTTGTTTGCAACTAGGCCTTTGCTTTAAGTTCCTATGAAAATAGTGTTGCCAGTGTAGTTTTTCATCATCAATTGTAAAGGTTAAAGGGGGGGGGAGGGAGGGAGGGAGGGAGGGAGGGAGCGCTGGACAACTCCCCCCACCCAGCTTGTACTGAACAAAAGAGCTGATACACAATAAACAAACATGCATTATGGGTTGCCTTCAGTCACTTTATAGTCATATACATTCATAAATTTTGATACAGCTGTAAGAAGCCGACTTTGATGGGACAAAGCTCACAGAAGAGCTTTAGATCATAGGAGTAACCAGAGACGAAGTTTATGTTGACAATTTATCAGCAATTCTCTGTCAAAAAAAGAAATGTTTTTAGTGTTTACCTATTAGCAGTTGCATGCAGATTATGAAATTGTGTTTTGGGGAAGAAAGCCTGCCATCTGTCTTTTCTTCAGGGGTTTTTTCTCTTCTTTTTACACTTTATCAAGTTAAACTTACAAATATCTTGTTTTGCAAAGCAGAATAGAACATGTGGTGTCCATTACATGGACAAGGACAAAGCAAAACAGACTCAGCAGCAATGTAAGTCACTTAAGTCAGGAATTTTAGAATCACAGAGCAACTGATGCCTTGTGTGTACCATCCGTGAGAGTTATTCAGCTTTTCCATTCATTGCATTATCAGCTGGAAAGCTATTTCTCTCATTTCATTAGTGCTGGAAAACTAATTAATTCATTGCTCAAGAAGTGCTAAAAGGTTTCTTTAACAAGGACTATGTATGAAACAATGTCTTTTTGTTGCATGAGAAGCTGTCATGGAGAAAGGAGAAGATACATTTAATATCTCCTTTTTTTGTTCAGATATGCCAAGATTTTATCAATAATACTGGTTTTCTGCACCAGTACTCATCTCCAGGAAAACACACACTGTGTAGCTGCCTGGATGACACCTCTAAAAATATGAATGTTGATGAATCTGTTAAATTGGCAGAAACTGTGCACACTATCATGAGACAGGGATTTCTGAAAAGACAGTTGCCAGGTTCTTCCATGTATAACCTGTGCTTGTATGGCAAGGCATTTATTGTGCTATAAAACCCATCACTGATTTTGGCCAGTTCAGATTGATTCTGCAGGAGCTGTAAGTAATGAACCCTATGGACAGAGCCAAAGGGGAAAAACATGCCAATAAACTTTTGGCTGCATCAGTACAGGCTGTAGAGTTAATTTAACCACAGTTTCTTTTACCAGATCATGTAGCCATTGCCCTTCAAAACAGGAATATGTATCCAAAACAATGTAAAGTGCCAAATTCCAGCCTTTTCTTAAATTTAGCTGTTGAAACAGGTGTTCAGGTGTTGTTTTTCCTTAACACCACAGAGAACTTACCAAACTTTCCCTTTGCACCAAACAACAACAGCATGGCAATTCAATGACTTACCGTATGTATTGTGTTAGTTAAAAGTCATTTTGAGCAGTTTCTCAAAACTGACCTTACCTTCTTCTTTTTCCTCTTAGAGGGCCTATGTCTTTCACAGTTAAAGAGAGCAGTTTTCCTTTCTCTGCCTCTCCACTGTACCTGTGAGATATCTTGTCATGCATATCTTATCTAGGCACAGAGAGCCTCTGTCAATATTCCCACTGGCTTCACACGTCATTTGTAGCCTGCAATGTCAAAGCAGTTTCATTGGTCTAGTAGAGGGGTGGTTTACCTTCCCACTCTCCACTGGCAGGAGCAAAGTCTGACTCCACCCCATTTGATTTACGCTTGCTTGAGCAAGCAAATTTCCATTTCTTATAGCAGGAGCAAGATAGATTGCAATGGCTCAGTTCAGATATTACACTATGGGCTGCCACTTTGTGAATATGAATCACCCTTATGTATTCCTTTCCACTACCTCCTCCCCTCACATACTGTGATTCCTTCATTCCCTTCCTCTTAGGTGTTATGTGCACACCGGGCAGCTTTGCATAAGCCATTATTTGTCTGGGAACTAGGAATGGAAAACATGATCAAACCATGGTTTCTGTTTCCAGGGGTTTGCACATACTTTGCCCGGTCTGACAAACAATGGTTTGGCAGAACATAGAACAAAGAGGGAGATAAAAAGAATCACAGTACACAACAGGATGATAGTGTGTGTGAACCTGAGGTTTGTTCACACAGCTGAAAGCCCTGATTGGACCATTTTTGAAATCTGGCTCATGTTCTAATTTCGTATTTTATGAATTACCAGTGACCAGGTGGTAGCCAGCATGATTTTACCTTTCAGTAATTTAGTAAATGTCTACTCAAATACAAAAAAGCAAAAACGCTTAACGTTGATGGACTGACAATTGTTCTGAAATATCATCACTCTACTTTACTTATAATGTGATTAATTCGAGAACAAATTACTAGTAACCTCTTCTTGAAAAAAAGCATATTTAAGGTAGCATGTTTGTCAGAGCCACCCGAGGTCCCAGCTCACAAGAGACCAAAGTCCAGTCCAAGTTATATACAAAAGGCTTTATTGAAGAACATTGTTGTCATTACATCCAAGCTCCGTGGCTCCTCATCTGTTACCCTTAGATGTTAGAAGTCCCCTCTGAGTCAGTCCCGCCCCTGCACCAGCTTAAGAGGCTTGTACTGCTCCACCTTTTCCTCTCCTTCCTTTTCCGCAGGGTCTTTCTGCCCCCCTGTGCTCCCTCCCTCCGGGACTCCCCCGAGGCTGAGTCTTCTGACGCCTGCTCCCCCCTCCTTCGTGCTTTGGGACCAGGCTCCTCCTCAGGGCTCTCCTCATTTCCGCGCGCCTCCACATTTGAACTTGGCGCGCGTACGTTGCCTCTGACCTTCCTTTCGACCGTTACGCTACTCTCGGTACTACACTCCTCCCCTTCCGGCAGGACGTTCTGCTCCGAACTCCTTCCCCTCTCTGCTTCCTGTTCTGCTCTTTCTGACACACTGGCAACTCCACCCCCTTCACTCCGTTCCGACGGAGAGGCCGGTCCCGATCTCCAGCCCCCACTGGGGACTCCCCCTTCGTTCCCCTGCTTCTGACTGCCTCCCTCTCTACTGCCCCTTGGCCTGACCAGGGGGGCTCCCTTTTGGGAATCCTCGGATTCACTTGACGGACTCACTGACAACCTCGGGTCGTCGTCGTCCTCTTCCTCGTCGCCCTGGGACCCCTCCCCCTCGCTCTCTGTCCCTGAAACCCTGACAATGTTAGTTAAAGAAAATTAATTTCTCTGTGTTAAATTTGCCAGCTTTGGAGTTAATTACCTTAGCACAAGAATCCATTAATAAATGTTAAGGAAGCAAGGGAAAATTGGTCAAGTTTTTTAAAAATGCCTTGATTTCAACTGCAGATATACTAGAAGTCTATCATAATTTGTTATTGATGATCCAAGAATGCAAATTTTGCACTGTTTTCACTTATGCCTATATGGTTTTCTTATGATTTTATTTTAGTAGCCATTCTAATTCAGGACAGCAGAATTCTGTTCCAGTGCTAGCAAATAATTGTTATGTGTGTGCTGATGACATAGCTCTACTGTCATACCCTCTGACACGACATTGCCCCAAACTGGGACACCATCCTCTGGGTACGCACTCCTGCATGAGTCACATGACCTGCACAAAATTACGGACTCGAAAAAAGCACTTTTAGGGTGCCCAGAACCCAAAGTCATGGACCCCAAAATATGTGTTTTGGGGAACCATGTGAAATTGCAGACCCAAAAATAAATGCTATTCTCAGGGTGAGATCTCAGCCCAAAATCGCATGAGAGCACGGCACCCAAAATAGCGTATTCTGGGAAAAGATGGGACATCCCATTTTTTCCAGGACAGTTGATGGGTATGTATTATATGATGAACCCCAGTGAAGGGGATTCACAATTAGCAGGCCTCATCCTCAACACTGGTCTGTCTGCATAGTCCCAACACATGCGAAGTGCATGTGAGTAGGCCCTGTATGCTTATTTCAGAATCCTGAGCATAGCTAGTTTTCCAGTTCTCTGTATATATGAAATGTATCTAGACTTATCTGGACAGAACAGTGAGCATGTCTCTAGGTAAGGCTACAGCCTGCTGTTGTGTTCCTACTTTGTTTCCTGCGCATGTTCCCTGTGCATGTATTAGCCCTTTTCAGGTGTTACTTTCATGGTTAAGGTCAACACATGACATGAGAGACAGCAGAGATAGGTGGATTAGCTCCACCTCCTGTCACTGTTCTGATCACCTTCCAACTTCCATGACATGAAGCAGGGAGCTTCCTGGACCCATGAAGCCTCCCCCTGTGTTTTAGAACCCTGAATTCTGAAATGCAAGGGAAACCCCATGAGCATGGAAGTTGGACTGTGATCAGAACAGAGACAGAGCTAACATGCCCCAATGCCCCATTGTCTCCCTCATATGTTTAATTTGGAATCTAATCCCTGAAGGAGGCTTATAGTTCATCTAAACAGAGTTAATGCCATGCCCTCTGGTGTTTTACTCCTACGTGGCAGCTAAGCTGGGCACAGGATTTTAAAATGTTCTGGGAGAAGCTGCTTCCCACAAAATTGAGGTGTGATTTTTGTTCCTTCCCCTGCCAAACAATGGAGACAAGTTCTCAATTTCATCTAAGCCATGAAGTTGTAAAAATGCAGTGAAAAATATCACCAAAGGGATTATGTATTCCTACAGTCATCAGAAAATGGAGCTGTAGTATAGATCAAAACCTTGGCATTGCGACTTAGCGTGGGATTTGAAGATCTTGAGATGCAAGAATCAGTTGCTGACGCTGGGGAGCATATCAACTCATGGCATGCATTAAGGGGGAAATGAACTGTTTAGCTTACCTATATTATTCATACAATAATATTATACAATGAGCTGTCGAGGCTTCCTATAGAATCAACAAAAAGGAGAAATTACTCATGATTTAATCCTCAGCTCTGCTCACAATTTGGTACAAACTGCTTGGAACTCATATGGCTTTTATACTCAGCATATATGCATGGAAAACTGCCCAGAAAATCTGTTATTTCTGTATTTAATTTCAAAAGGAAAAACGTATTAAGAATTAAATGATGACGCATGTTACAGTTAGGAAATTTGAATTCAATTCCTTTGGTGCAGAAGTACGCAGTGTTGTGCCCTCCTGATCCCATCATGCTTGACCATTGGGAATGCTTGTTGGGAGTCCAGGAATATCAGGTGTGGAAGCTATTTAAAACTTCTACAACAGAGGCTCTAGTAGGCAGTGACTGACCAGGAAAGTGAACGTGGAGCCCAGTATGCAGTAGCTGCAAAAAGGCAAATTCCATGTTTTAAGGGATCATTAGGAAAGGGATTGAGAATAAATCTGCTAATATCATGATGCCATTGTACAAACTACAACCACACATTTGGAATACTTTGGAATACAAATGTTCACACATTTGGAATACTTTGTTTGGGCACCACACTTCAAAAAGGAACTGGGAAAAGTTCATCAAAATCAGCCAAAATTACCATGGAGTTAGAACACCTATGTAAGGAAAAGTTACAACATTTGAGGGGTTTTTGTTCAGAACAAAGTCAAATAAGGGGGATAGATGTGTGTAAAATTATGCTCAGTGTGAAGAAAATGGATAGATAAAAACACCCCCCCCAATACTAGAATTTGCAGTCATCCAATGACGCTGACAGGTGGGAGACTCTGAAGAGACAGAAGGAAGTAAGGTAAAGGTAAAGGGACCCTGGATCATTAGGTCCAGTTGTGGATGACTCTGGGGTTGCAGCGCTCATCTCGCTTTATTGGCCAAGGGAGCCAGCGTACAGCTTCCGGGTCATGTGGCCAGCAAGACTACGCTGCTTCTGGAGATCCAGAGCAGCACACGGAAACACTGTTTACCTTCCCGCTGAAGCGGTACCTATTTATCTCCTTGCACTTTGACGTGCTTTCGAACTGCTAGGTGGGCAGGAGCTGGGACTGAGCAACGGGAGCTCACCCCGTCATGGGGATTCGAACCACCAACCTTCTGATTGGCAAGTCCTAGGCTCTGTGCCACCCATGTCCCTTGCACAGAAGGAAGTATTTTGTCCTTATTCGTCATTATAAAATTGCATCTGAATGCCATTTGCTGGAGGATCACAAGCGGAGAGAGCGTTGTTGTGCTTAGTTCCTACTTGCAGGTTTCCCACAGGCATCTGGTTGGCCACTGTGAGAACAGGATGGTAGACTAGTTGGGTGTGTGATCTGATGAACTCTTCTTATATTTTTAATGTCTGCAGTGGATTAGCAAAGACACAACAAACGGCATCAGCATGGCAAAACAGAAAAGGGGCCCTATCATGACAAGAGGATTTCCTTTTAAAAGTCTTACTTAAATGAAGGGACAAAAAATGTACCAAATGTAAGCTTACAATTAAGGGATCAAAAAAGTAATTTATGGAGGAGGATTTAATGTATAAAAGTTGTATCATTAGAGTTTATTTAAATCAGTAGCCATTGCATGAGATGGGAGACTCTTTTATGGATTGGAAGCAGAGGCCAGTTTGGCAGTTTATGTAAAGGAGGAGAGTAAACCTTGGAGTTTTCCAAAGATCTGTTTTAGGACTGGAGTCATGTCAATTATACTGAAATGTGAGATCAAGATTGAACAGCAAGATAAGACACTGGGAAAGTTGGACATGGGAGTGGGAAGTAAGTTTAGGACAAACAAACAAAGTTTCATACAGGGATTCACTTAAATAATTTGTTGCTGATAAATTTGGCCATTAGTTTACAAGAATTATGCAGTTTCGTTGGGCTAGGTCTAGCAAATAGCTACATTCTGTGAGAGCTAAAAATCACACCTCCATATTCATGCCAATATTCATGCTGACTACCTACAAACTATCTGGAACCTGGTGACAAATAATTGGAGATAACTACCATCATAGTGCCTTTTGTTTGCAAGCTTCTCAGGGGCATCTCTCTGGCTGTTTCTCAGAGACAGAATGTTGACTAGACACATTCTATGTAGGCAGTTCTTGTGTTCTTAAAATGCAGACCCACAAGGAAGCCTTAAAACTCCTTTCATTTAAGTGGTTTTGATTCAAAAGTATGTTTAAGGATGAGATGTATTGTTCCTTATGCTTAGTGGACACACGAGAAAGTCCTACTTTTTAAATAAAAAAGCACTATTGTTTTTGTGTATTGCATAATTTCCATATTGTGCAGGAAATTCCACACTATTCATTAATTTATTTTTGGTTAAACTGTTGCCGCTGGTGTGTTGCTGCATTTATCATTGGAATTTAAGCAAATGCACTAAAACAGCAAAATGAGTACATAGGACTGATTATTTCTTAATATCGAAATGTTTTATCTTCCTGTGGCACTGTGGAGTGTACAAAGTGTGCACGCTTCGAATGACATTCCTTAATAGCATTTGTACCTGCAATTAATTCTTTAATAAATTTCAGATAGCTCTCTGTGCTTTCAAGCCCAGTGAAGGATCTGTGAACACACGATGCCGTAGTGTTTTTGAAATTAAATGGCTATGAGCTTGAATCAGTGCAGGATTGACGTCTACTATATATCCCATGGAAGATTTCCAAGCAAGGATGAGATATCAGTATTAAAAATAATAAAGGATAACAAACCTTTATTCCTGGTGCCTCACACAGCTCTGCTTCCCTATCCTCCTGCTCTGTAAATAAAAGTATTAAAAGAGACTCTTGCTTTGTGCATAAGAGACTGCTTGGTAAATAGAAATTAGTACTCCATGGCAACATGGACTCCCCTTCAAGCTGGGCTCTCATAAAAAGGCAGCTCTAGCGAATCCAGAAGCCAACAGCAGAGAGTTTCAGCACAGCAGCACAGTGTTCTGCTGGGGAGAGGAAAACAGTCATTAACCCACCTTTTAACCACTTTCTTCCATTAGAGTGTGTCGCTCATCCATTATTCCACCTCCAGCACCCTCTGCTTAACTACCCGTTGTTTAATCAATTCATCGCTCTTTAATCAGTTTAGAAAAGAACAAGTGGAAATAGCCACCCACTTACTGTTGTTGGCGACGGTGCTTGGGGGTACTTTCCTGCTGCTGCTGTTACAAGTGGCATGAACACACACACAGAAGCTACAGGTTGGCACAGATGCGGCCAATTCCCTTTCCCTTAATTTGCCGCTGAAATGAGGATTGTCTCTCGCAACATCAAAGTAGGAATAAAGGAGAATGCCTCTAAGTGTATGCCGATTGCTTCCTTCTAACCTCTTATTAACAGCAACCAGCTCACATACCCAGATGCAGGCACCAGCACATCCAGAATTATAAGTTAAGTCAGTGGACAAGCCGGAAGGCTTTGGGGCACCAAAGAGAGCAATTTCTCCCCACCAAGTGGCAACCCCAACCACCAGCAGTCCAGGATCAACCCCGGGCATTGTAGGGTAGGAGCAGAGGAAGCTGCCTTATACTGAAACAAACCATTGGCCCATCTGGCTCAGTGCTGTCTGCACTGACTGGCAGCAGCAGCTCTCCAGGGTTTCAGACAGAGAATCTTTCCTATTCCTACCAGGGGGTGTCAGGGATTGAACCACCTTCTGCATGCAAAGCAGGTGCTCTGGTACTAAGGTGCAACATCATAGGAAAAGCCTTGTGCTGAGTTAGACCATTGGTCCATCTGGCTCATTACAGCTGATTGGAAGTGACTCCAGGTTTCCAGCAGGAGACCTTCTCAGCCCTAACTGGAGATGCTGAGGGTTAAATCTAGGATGTTTTGCATGCATAGCATATGCTTACCCCCTGAGCTATGGCCTCCCATGCAGACTTTATTGAAATGGATGTGAGCTGCACAAGAAAAAGCTCCCAGTCATTTGGTGAGGCTGGTGCAAGAGAATCTCCCAGCAGATTGTGCCCCATTCAGGGGACAACAGTTTATGGTAAGACTCTTCACCCTTCCAACCTGAAAAGACAGAGAACTTTCAGGTCGGAGTTGGTGGCAGATGCCCCTTTCAGCAAGGGGGAAATGGGGAAGAAGAGCATTGAGGAAGGTAGTGGAAACTGGCTACACGAAGACAAGATAGGAAGAAAGGGGAAAAAGAATAGCTGAGTTAAGGCTGGATTGGACCTTGCAGAGGAAGGAGAGAGAACTGAGCTGCATGGAAGAAGCCCACAGCTCCAGTCCCAAATGGCATCAAATTTTAAATCACACAGATTTGGAGCTTTTGGGAACCTTTGGCTCAATTTTCCACCTACTGGCTCAAGATTATATCCTCCTCTCCTCTTTCTGAAGACAGATGATTATAACAAAACCCCATTAACCTCAGATCGCTTCCGGTGGAGGGTTAGCTCACTATGGTACTGCTCAACATCTGCCATTGTGCTCAGTGGAAGGCCTTTCTATGCAATGTGTTCTCTATTGTTGTCAAGCTGAGAGCATCCAGCGTCCCCAGGTTTCTTCTCAGGGCTCCTCCAGATGACCTATTTATGAAATCCTCCTGATTTGCTGTCACAAACTTTACGTGGGGGTTAGGTTTTATCTGGTCTTTTATTGAGCATTCATTCCAATTTGCTCTCAGGGTGTTTGTACCTCTTCCTGTTTATCATTAGATCATTACTCACTTTTCAGTGTGTTTCCCTAACCACAAAATATCCCTTTCTTTTTAAAAGTGGGTAGGACATTGCTCCATCTCACTGGAGGCAGTGAGAGATTTTACTTTCTTGGGCTCCATGATCACTGCAGATGGTGACAGCAGCCACAAAATTAAAAGACGCCTGCTTCTTGGGAGAAGGGTAATGACAGGCCTAGACAGCATCTTGAGAAGTAGAGACATCACCTTGCCAACAAAGGTTCGTATAGTTAAAGCTATGGTTTTCCCAGTAGTGATGTATGGAAGTGAGAGCTGGACCATAAAGAAGGCTGATCGCCGAAGAATTGATGCTTTTGAATTCTGGTGCTGGAGGAGACTCTTGAGAGTCCCATGGACTGCAAGAAGATCAAACCTCTCCATTCTGAAGGAAATCAGCCCTGAGTGCTCACTGGAAGGACAGATCGTGAAGCTGAGGCTCCAGTACTTTGGCCACCTCGTGAGAAGAGAAGACTCCCTGGAAAAGACCCTGATGTTGGGAAAGATGGAGGGCACAAGGAGAAGGGGGCGACAGAGGACAAGATGGTTGGATAGTGTTTTCGAGGTTACTAGCATGAGTTTGACCAAACTGCGGGAGGCAGTGGAACACAGGAGTGTCTGGCGTTCTCTGGTCCATGGGGTCACGAAGAGTCGGACACGACTAAATGACTAAACAACAACAACAACAAAGGACATTGCACTAAGGCAACAGAGCACTTTAATCCAATTTCCTGGGATGCACTTGAATCGCTCCTGGAAAATATTGACAGCCTGGAGGCACCCTAAGCCTGAATGCAGCAAAGGTCCACTGCAATATATGCCCAAGATTCTTTAGTCACTTGCCTATAGGAATTGGCAGGTGCATGCTTAACATTGTACAGATATCTGTCCCACTTTTTAATTTGTTTTCCCTTGGGGGCTTTTATGTTGACCTTCTGGCAGTCCCCCAATGAGAAGTTCATCCTTCTCATTCACTCCCAGATTCCCTTCAGTTCATCTCAATTATGTGTCCTGTTTCTGCCTGAAGTTTGGGGGTAGTGGATATAGCTGTTCTCCTGTACAGCCACTGGGAAATGACAGATGAGCTCTGGTGGACACAGTTCAGGACACTTCCTTCCTTCAGTATCAGAGCAATTCTGCAATGAGACTCACTGCCAGTGCATGAAAACCATAGCGCTGGTTGAACCACTGGATTGGGTTGACAGATTTGTAATGTACTGGAACAAACGTGAGAAAATCTACATCTGTCTTTGCAAAAAACAGTGGCACATGTGACTTCGATTTCCCTTCCCTGTGTGCGGAAATGCATTAATAGCAGATATTTTTGTTTTATCTAGCTGTTGCTCACTGTGTTGAGAATCACCTAAGGTAATGGTGGGGCTGTGAAGGAGTACATCAAATAAAACCATAAAAAAGGTTTTATTTCTGCCTCCCATGATAGGGATGGAGATGATACTTCTGAAGAATACTTATTATTGGTTATCTTTCCATGAAGCAAGTCTGCATAGGCAAGCACACAGAAATTCTGATTTACTGATTTTCTTTTTGCCTCCCCATCTCCTGCCCTTGCCATCATCTGTGAGCTTTCCTGGTCCGGAGTGTTTCCATGCCATCTTATTTCATTTAGGGTTGGTTTTTTTCCCCTTAAAAAAAAAATCTGTTCTGTCCTGAAGATGATTATGCCAGCTCCACAAAGGTTTGCATTGTAACTGATAAAGCAAGACCTTTCTGTAAAGTTTATTTTCACTTTAAAAGATCTGTCGGAAACCTGGCAGCAAAAGCTGCCGCTGTGAGCCCATGAATGTCAGAGTTGATGATTGCTTCATTAGAACCCTACAAACTTCAAGAGCCAAAGGCTTTCATGTTTCTTCACATGGTATTAGGGAAAATAAGCTCAAGGCATTATTTCTTTAAATGGGATTTCAAACATTCCCTCCGGAAAATAAAGTATAACTTGTTTGAATACCAGGGAGCTTGTAGGGGAAATCTGTTTGGTCAGAGTTGTGAAAGTTATGGATTTTCAGTTTGGGGCAAAAAGAAAGAAAGAAAGAAAATTTGCATAGCACACGTTACAAATTAGGCTGAAATTTGGTGAGAAACTGTCCACATCTTATTTAAATATTTATGGTCTCCACTTTCATAGAATGTGTCAAGGCGGCTTAGAACATACAAAATATAATAAAAACCAGTCTATAAATATCCACAAAGCATAATTAAAAGCACCGATAAAACAGTAGTAGATACTGGCTGGTTAAAAAGAGAAAATCATATTGTGGGTGCCTGTCTAAACAGTACAGTTTTCAGAAGGTGTCTGAAAGAAGGCAAGGATGGTTCCTGCAGAATCTCTACAGCTAGGGGTTCCACAAGCGAGGGCCTGCTACACCAAAGGCTTGATCTCTACTGTAGGCCAGCCGAACCTCAGGGGCGTGGGGAACCACCAGAAGTGCCCCATCAGCGGTTTATCAGCTATCAAAGTGGACTATAAGCGATCAGATGGTCCTTGAAATGCATGCAGCAGCATGTCAGGGACTGACTGGATGGCAAGGAGTGGTGGGAGATTCCAGCCAGAGAACCCCGTAGGGAAGCCCTAGAGGAGGAAGGCTCAGAGCCAGGGGAGTGGCAGTGAGATGCTGAAGAAGCAACAGGCTTGAGGGAGAGAGAAGAGCCAGAGGCAGGAAGCAATTCAGACTGGACATGATGCGAGAAAGGATGGGCCAGAGGTGGCAGAAGCATCTAGTATATCTGAAGGAGTGTCTCCACCCCCATCGTTCAACCCAAACACTGAGGTCCAGCGCCGAGGGCCTTCTGGTGGTTCCCTCACTCCGAGAAGCGAAGTTACAGGGAACCAGGCAGAGGGCCTTCTCGGTAGTGGCACCCGCCCTGTGGAATGCCCTCCCATCAGATGTAAAAGAAATAAACAACTATCTGACATTTAGAAGACATCTTAAGGCAGCCCTGTTTAGGGAAGTTTTAAATGACTGGTGTTTTAATGTATTTTTAATCTTTTGTTGGAAGCCGCCCAGAGTGGCTGGGGAAACCCAGCCAGATGGGCGGGGTATAAATTATTATTATTATTATTATTATTATTATTATTATTATTATTATTATTATTAGAGCTTGCCTTTCCTACTGTAGTAAGCTCACCTCCCCACCCCCCTTGTTTCGAAGGTCATGTAGCCCAGTATTGTCTGCTGCAAGTATGGCGAACTTTTGACCTTCCATATGTTGTTGGACTACAACTCCCATCATCCTTGACCATTGGCCATGGTGGGCGGGGCAGGTAGGAGTTGGAGTCCAACAGCAACAGGAAAGGGACAGGTTTCCCATCCCAGGTCTACAGGCAGTGGCTCTCCAGAGTCTTTTCCATCTGGTCTTTTAAACTGATTCCTTTAACTGGGGATTCTAGGGGTTGAAGCTGAGATCTTCTGCATACAAAGCAAGTGATCTGTGACTGAGCTGGGTAACTTCCTGCTGGTTTGTACCCGGTATTGCTACAGCTTCAGCGAAAGAAAGACTCTGAGGCTGTTTGATTAATATTCAGTTAAAGTAACATTTTAAAAATAACTTCTATGCTAGTCGCTCTTAATATGAATCATCTAAGCCACAACAAGAATGCCAAAGAAATCGAAGGTTCTTAATCTTTTTTACAGGCACAGGTTTCAGACCATCCCTAAGATGACACCTTAATAACCTGACATTAGACATATCAGTTCATACTTGAAAAGCAGAGAAATGCAGCAAACAGATATCCAAGTGTAAATCAGTTCATCTTGAATCCTTCCGCAAATGGTCTGCTCTGGAGGTCATATCAAAGAGATCCTTCTTCCAGCTTAAATCGGTCTATTCTAAATTGAACTCAGCCCAGTCTCATTTAATGCATTAATGTCTAGTTTTTTAAGAATATGATACACAGTGTAGAGAAATCCTACATACTCCAGTCAGACTAGTTCAGAGGACTGCAGCCATAGTCACCATCATATTTGTTGTCTTTCATATCAAAAGAGCTTTTGAGAAATTCTCTTGAAATGAACATTCTAATTTCTTATTATACAACTGCTCTGTATTCACTCTGAAAACAGATGCATAGTATTCTAAACCGTGAGTTGTAAACATTGATCTTTTTGTTATGTAGGCTTATATTAAATTGAGATACCTTTTTTCTTATTTGTTCCTACAATTGGGTTCCTGGTGTCAGTTTGTATTTGACTGCTTGAGCATATTTTAAAGTGTTGCTCCGTCTTGTGATGTTCTTGCCAAGAGCTTTCTTCAAGCAGCCTACACTATAAGAGTTCTTGCACCAACTACATTTTTTAAAAAAAAAAAACCCCTAAAAAGCAATTTTTCATGCCTTTTTCAGATTCAGGTTGCACAGTGTTCACTTTAATTTTATTATATTTCTTAACCCTTCTTAAAGAACTGGAAATGCTCATTTGCTTTGGAACCTGAAAAAAAAGATAAATTTATTGCTAACAGATTTGTTATTCAGATTGTCAAATGGAAAAGGTGTTCTATGGTATTTTAAAATAAAAAATGGCATGTGAGATTACCAACAAACACTGAAAGGAGAGTTTTAAGAGATCTGATTTGATTTGCTGCTGTGATGGTGAAGAAGAATTATTACTCTGGTCTCAGATATAGTGAGTGATATAATAAACAAAATGGTGTGAGTTATGATTCCATGGCAATACCTATCCTATTAGGTTGTCATAAATCCAGGTTTTGCTATGTGTGTTCAATTTCTGTAACACAAATTCTGTATCATTGTTTATTTTCAGAAAGTGAGGTTGTTTTGTTTTGTTTGTTGTAAATTTGATTAATAGGAAATAGGAAAGAAAGCACACATTTCAAAATTGATTAATTGTATAGCTAGTAGATGCCATTCTTCAAAAGGTAAATTGAGAGCTGGTACTTATAAAAGGAGAATTAAAGCTTGAACCTGCAACCCAATCTTCAATATACTGGCCTGTCCCATGATTAGGTTCATTCAGTTGAAAAATGATAGTCTGTACAGATAAACAATCCTGTTGCAATATCACACTATAAATTCAGGATCCTGTGTGGTGTATTGAATATTGTACAGAATATGAAATGGGCACCTCCTTCTCCACCATAAAAGAAAAGAAAAAAGCATTCAGCTAGGCTTGGGCAAGTCATGTAGCCTAAGCATCTCTCATAAGCTAGCCTACCTTACAGGGTTATTGTGAAGATGACATAGGATAGCCACATCCATGGTTCCAGGAACTCTGTAGACAGAGGTTGTAATACATGTGGGATAAATACTACAATTAAGTGTGATAAATGCTGCTGCTGCTGCTGCTGCTGCTGCTGCTGCTGCTGCTGCTGCTGCTACTACTACTAATCAAAGAACACTGCCCTATAGGCATATAAGCTGATTATTAGTATTTGCAAAACCCCAAGCACAGTGCCTCACACCCTGGCAATCAGCTGATCATTTGTGCTTTGAAAGCTGTGCCATTACCCATGTAGGCAAAATCAGGTCCCCTAATGTCACTGTGGGTGGCCTCACCGGCCTGTCCTGCTTGGCCCACAGATAGTGGGGAAAATCAGAAGCAGGCCTGCTGGCTGGATCCGGTTCCCCATTCCTGGTGTATGGGGGATATATAAAACAACTTGATTTGTAAATAATTCCACTTGGAACCATGAAGACATCCCGTCTGCCAAGATACGAAGGAAGCAGTCTTTTAGATAGGTGCTTGTATTAGAATTCTTCAAGTTTCGACCCTTCTAGAAGCCTCTGGATATTGTATCTAGGGGGCATGCTGTTAAATTCATGTTCACTGAGAAAAATTATCTATTGCTCTGGTATCTGCATGTATAAGGGAAGTCTAGGGCCTCAGGACAGACAATTTCAAAGTAAATGAACTGCAGGCAGAGAAGAGCAATGTGGACCAGGATGTGTACATAGGGTAGTAATGCTTGGTGTACAAATAGGAGGATTCTGAGTACCCAAGTGTCCCTATTTTCCTCTGTGAGAAGTTGGGGAGTATGAGCTACTTGTCACCAACAGATTAAGACAGAGCATATGGAAGGGGAAAAGATATGTATTTGTCCAAGAAATGGTGCTTGCTAGGATCCCCACATACATCATAAACTGTGTTTACATCCACATTCAACATCTTTCTCATTCAGTTTCTCATCAGACAAAATAAAACAAACTACAGTTTCCTCAATATGTTAGCACCAGGTGAAGATAATTGAAATTTCTTTCTAACCAGGGAATGAAGTATTTCAGCACAAAATGTGTAATATACATTTTAGTTCTGCGTGACATTATGCAGATGTTCCGTCATCTGTATAGTTACCATACATCTGCATGCATATATATATATAGATTTGATTTAGCACTCTGATCAATAAAATAAAACCTCCTGGATATGTTCAGCATTGCCTTTCAATCTTCAGAGTCTGAAGCGGTGAAGTTGCCAGATCAGAACATTTATGTATCCAGCCCAGTATTGCAGCTCTGACAGACAGCCGCTGTCCAGGGATCCAGACAGAGCTAGTTCCTGTCACCTCCTGACATCCCTTTAACTGGAGATTCCAGGGATTGAGCTTGGACCCTTCTATCACTGAGCTATGGGCACATGGGAAGCTGCCTTATATTGAGTCAGTTCATTGGTCCATCTTGCTCAGTATTGTCTACACTGATTGGTAGCAACTCTCCAGGTTTTCAGGTTGCGGTCTCTCAATATTACTGGAGATGCCAGGAATTGAATCTGGGACCTTCTCTGCCATTGAACCAAAGCTTTTCCCCAAGCCATGGTCCTTCTCATAAAGTTAGTGCCCCCCCCATTTCCCCTCCAAAAGGGCAGGCTACTTACTGGGGAAAATTTGCCAGCAACTGCACAATAAACAGAGCACTCCGTCTTTGGTTGGCTACCAGGGAAGGCACAGTGTTGGTTGACTGAAGAACCAATCTGGGAAATAGGCCATGGATCTTGCATTGTGGAATCAACAGAACTGGTTGCAGACTGTGCAGTGTGGTTTTGTTTCCATTGCCTCTTTCTATCTTAGGACAATCAGGTAACATGCAGTTCAAGTTTGCCATTTCTCTTTGAAGTTTCTGATCCGATACTGTGCAGCAAAATCTAATTCAGACACCACTGAAAAAGACCAGGCAGGGTGGAAGACAGATGATATGGATATAACTGTTATGGAAACAAATTTAAGAGACTGGAATAAGATCTAGTTTATTTAGTATGAAAGAACTGACATTAGAGTCAAAGACCATCTCAAGTGTAAGCAGCTCCAGCTGAATGTGGATCTGAGTGGTCCTCAAATCAGAACCTACAAAGAAAGCACTACGTTATTTAGATTCTGTTTTAAACTGTTTCCACTTGTAGTGAAATTTAATGGAATTGGCTTCGCAATGTGTGTATTGCATCAGGTTTGGGGTGCAATTCTGAGGAAGCTAAAGCTAAACTAGACATGCTTTGGAGACTGACAGTCAACTTTCCTAATGTCCTTCCCTGTGGTTAAAAGCAGCCAGGGGGGAGGGGACATATTGCCCCCAGATGGGGCACTAAGTAGGGAGGGCTTAACCATGTCTAGCTTTGGAAATCCCCCTCAATCTGCTATTAGCTGGAGAGAGTCAGAAAAGACAAGAACAATTTGTGGCAGCTTTTACTAAAAAGAAAAACGATATTGGGAGATGCAGTAATGGATCTCCCATGTCACATCCAGTTTTGCCCTATGATACAATGACTCCAACAGAACTCAACGGAATCAAAGGACTCATTGGTGTAATTTAGTTCCACCGAGGCCCTTGGGGTTGAGACATGCTGGATTACGCACTAGATTTCTTTCTTGTGGAATCTGCTAGAGGAGGGCTTTCGACACTGAATAAATAAGCACTTGTTCAAAATCAAATCTGTTTGATATTAAGCAATACGTTACAAAACACTGTTTCGAGCATATATGCAGAAGATAAGTAGGCTTTAAATATGGCATATCTTAGTGTTTTGCCCTTGGTGTTAACGCCAACTTCAAACACATAGTAACTCTTCATATAACAATAGTTTGCATCTTGTGTTTACTACAAGATTATTTATCATGTTATTTCTAGTTAACTATTAAAAAGCAGTATATTTCCAAGCATTTACAGATTTGTATTTCCCCCCAAGAAAGCAGAATTATGATCAAATAAGACAGATAATGATAAATAAGCATATAAGTAAGCCTAGCTTGAAGGAGCAAAGTATACTATTAATGTCCCTCCTGTGAAGTTAAATCCTATTTCTTTTAGCTATTTCTTCATTAGTTAATGAGGTCTCACCAAAATGGATTTTTAAAATGGTATTCTTGCATCCTTGCCTCTAGAAATATCTTAAATATTCACACAGAACTGGGTCTTCTGAAGGTGCACTATATATGAATTTAGGCAATAATTACCTCAGTTGCTGGGTGTCATAAACCCACAACATCCAGATAGTCATCAGTATCTGGTGATAGCTCACAATTTTCAGGCAGTTTTTAAAATGGAGAATTGTAGAAAAATAGTAGTTTATATCTGGTCCTCATTGCTTGAATTATTTTTGACACTCTGTGTAGTTGATCGCTTAAGAACTTGCTAATGGAAAATGGAGCTTTCCAGCTCCTAGTCAACATTAATAACCTGCACAGATTAGTAGTAACTAACTTCTCTTGGCTCTTGCTGTGCCTTGGTAAAAATTATCAGTGGAGGAAGTGTCCATCTTCTGAAAAATCCCTATTGTAGTTGTCACTGACAGCTTCCGTGTTATCATCTCATCATAAAGGTCCTTGATTGGATGAACCATGAAGATTAAACTCTTCCTCAGAGAGAGGGGGGGGAGAGAGAAACACTCTCTCCAGTTAAATGCAAAGGTGTTCTCTGAGGATGAAAGAGGTATTTTAAATACAGATGATTCCTTACAATTTAACAAGGTAAAATGGCTAGTTTCTTATGCCTATGCAAACAGGACACAGCTTAAGTCCTTCCATACATTCAAGGGGAAGCTGGATTAGAAATGATGTGGCTATTTTCCTCTCTCGCTTCAAAACAGTGTAGATTTTGAGAGTTGTAAATCATAGACAAAAAGGGTTTCCGGCTGAAAAATGCTGACACTTGGACTGGGGCAGGGAGCAGAACCCAGTGGAAACTAGCAAGTCAGGGCATGGGAGTCCAACAGTTTAAATAAAGGCCATTGGGTAGGGCTTGTGTCAGTTGTGTCATGTTTTTGTTCACCTAAGGCAGGTGTGGATGCGGCTCTTCAGATGTGGTTGAACTACAGCTCCCATCACCCCTAGTCATTGGCCATGCTTGCAATGTAGCTGACTTATAAAAAACCAGAAATTCTAAATCAATTGCATCAAACAACAAATTCCCTCCATTAAACAAAGAGAATGAAACGGCAATGAATGACTCTTATTCATGTACCAGATATTTCTATTTCTTGCACAGTACCTGAATTGCCCCAGCAAGGTGTTGGCTGTCAAACAGGCTGATCTGTTGCTGACGCATGTATCCTGTATCAGAAATGCACAATGATATTTAAGAATGCAAAGCAGCGTCTCTGTGATATATATTGCTGGCAATTTATTTAATTATTGGTCTGTAAATTTTTCCGAATTGCGGTTATACATGTTTTATAATTTAATCCCCAAATGTTTTAAAATCAGTGTTCCATTTCTTCCATCATCACTTTAAGCACCGTTCTTTTTCTTACTTGCCTTCATGTTCCGCTTTGTTCTCTCTCTCTTTCTCTCTCTCTTTTGCAAACAAATAAATAAATAAGCAGACAGATAAAAAGATCAATAACCCAAGGCAGCTTGCATATTAGATTTGATAAATGTGAAGCATTTGGATATTATGTTCTTCTTCTTCTCTTCTTTCCTAGCATGAGGACATTCAGGACATGTTGACAGCCAATATTAATAAGCTTAAGACTAATACTGGCAGTGGCTAAATACAATTCTGGCAGAGTTAAGTGCTCTTTACAATAATAGCGCTGTCCTTTAAAAGGATTGCTTTCACATTTGTATCATGCATTTACTGAGATTTCCTTTTGCTGTTTGTTGTTTTGCAGGTGATTCATATAACAGGAAGGTTGCGCCTGAGAGTGTCGCTGTCCCATGGGCGGACAGTCCCTAGCCAAATCATGGGGCTTGTAGTTGTTGCTCATGCTTTGCCCCCTCCTACGATCAATGAAGTCAGAATCGACTGCCACATGTTTGTTACTCGAGTAAACATGGACCTCAATATCATTTACTGTGAAAATAGGTACAGCATTTTGGCTTTTGGTTTTGTTTTGTTTTGTTTTTCCAGTGTTGTGCATCTAAACATCCCTGTTCTTCTACCACAATACACATTCTGGAGGAGGGTACTGATTTCCTGTGAGGATAATGATGCCAGCTGTACAGCTATGTAGAAAAAAAACCCCCACCAAGTATCTTTTTTCAATCAGACGAGGGAGAACCTCATTTTGAGATTTGGAAAACTGAGTGGGAGATTGATTGACTGATGGTTGCCTAGAGAGTTAACGGAGGGAGGGATGCCGGAATTTAAATGTTGCTTTTCTGACAGCAAACTACTGTGGTAACCTCTGGATCAGCAGTTCGCACAGTGGAATACTGGTGCCCTTGGGAGTACATCAGTGAGGGCCTGAGTAAAATCATAACAGAATCTACCCTTTCCCACCCCATCTGCAGCAGCTATTCACACAACACACAGGCAGATAGGCATATTTTCCCAAGGGCAGTCAGTCATTCAAGTTTTTCTTAATTTTCTCTCAAGCCATATCCTACATTGGATCATTCTCAGATGGTTTTTCTCATCAATGAGGTAGAACACCATTTGTAAAGTTTGCAGCGGCACATCCTTGCCGTTTTTTTCGTAAGTACCGTTCGTTCAAGACACTTTTGGTACTGGCGATACAATGCTGAACTGTGGTCCAGTATAAACAGTTTAAGCTGTCTTTAATCTGTTACAAAACATCAGCCAGGTAACTCTCTTTGCAGTGTGGCTTTACTTTAAAACGCTGAAGTGCATGAGATATCACTTTTAGTCAGAACAGCTGCACCTTCTGTTGCTTGGCTGGACTTTCAAGGAATAGGCCCAGTAGGTCAGCGGAGGCACCTGTGCATGATCGTGTCATGGAAAAAAGTAATATTACAGTTGAACAGCGGCGATGTTTGCAAAGAAGCCATGGGAAAGGTGATAGTTAAGTTGGTAGTACAGGAATAGCAAGCATACACGAATTGTAGAAACGAGAAGGTAAAAAAGTAAAAACATGTTTCCCCCCAGTTTGGGCAGTAGATTAGGGCTGGCTTATATGTCAAGCTATCAGGTTTATTTTTCTCCTTCCACAGTGTGAGATACATGGGTCTTTCCCGTAGTGAAATCCACGAGTTCTGGAGCTGATAAACATTTTAGAAATCTCAGCATGGGTGATGTATGCATCACCTTTCCCTACTTTTTGTAAGTAGAGGTACACACGTAAAGATATTTGGAGCACAAAGAGATGAGCCCTGTTCTCATCCGTCAACACTGAATGCTTACGAATGGCAGTGGGTGGCAAAAACAGGATCACAGCAGCACAGTCCCTGATCTCATGCATTCAATGGGTTGCTGTAACTTTGTATACGAAGTCTATAGGTTTGTCCACAAAATAGGGGACCCCTGATTTTTATGGGGTTCCTGAGCATATGTACAGTTTGTATGTGTCTGTAGGTCATGGCAAAGTCTGCAGCAGGATTCTGTTCCCTCCTCATGCAACACACGGTCAATGAACTTAGGTAGTTGTGTGAACACAGCTGTATTCTTTCAGTCCTGCAACTAATCAGAGTTTCGTGTTGACTTGAAAGACCTAGTACATAAATTCGCAAATGAATTTTATGCACATGCTACTGCACCTATCACACATCAGAAGAAAAGAAAGAATCTTAGAGATTACAATATACTGTGCTCAAGCCAGATGACGAGTCAATAGTACGCATTGTGTAGAATGAAATTGCATGGTCAGGAGCTCTGTATGTAATGAATAGCTGACAGTGTTTCGTATCAGATTTTGTTCATGTTGGTACAGTGACATGTTAAAGTGCCCTAGAGTACAGAATTAATATTTCCCAAATATTAATAACAATGCAATAATATAATGGTTTGTGCCTTTCATTTCCCCACCAGCAAAATGCCAATCAGTTTGGCAGGTGTGTTGGAGAAAAGTCCCATGCATTACAGCTTCCCTTGCAGGAATACTTCCCTCCTGTGGTCTCAGTGGAGGCCATGTCCCAGTATCAGGGTTGGGAATATTTTTGTCCCCACCATGATACTGCCTCCAAATTCAGCATACTTACTTTTCTCTCATACAATTGGATGACTATTAGTCGCTAGGCGAGGAAATAGATGTATGCATGTTAGAAGCACAGGAATCACCTGGCCTTCCCTAATGACCTCAGGTTCTGAGGAGAGCAGACTTGGACCCTAACAGTATCTAGTGGTGACAGCCATTTATTTTGTCCCATGGAACACAATGGTACCAATGACATAGAAAGCTATCATATACCAGCTCAGGTTATTTTTCCCTCTAGTAGCCCAGTATTGTTGCTCTGACTGGCAATGAGGTCTCTGTCACAGACTCCAAGGTCTCGGTCACAGGCTTCCATCACCTGTTAACCTGATTTAACTAGGGACTAGCAACATGAAAACACGTGCTCTAACACTGAATACACAGTGGCCCTGCCCCTTCATCTACAAACCTCTGTCCTGGCTTCCATTTCTTCGTCATGCTAGAATGATTTCCTTAATTTTTGGAGTATCTGCTCTTAAGTTTCTTGTTTTGGTGACTTTCATTTACAAGAACACCACATGAATGCTGAGTCTGAAACTTGGCAGTTTTCAAGAAAGCAATTTGTAACTGGCTTGCCCACATTTGCTCCTGCTCTTGGGCTTCCCATAGGCATCAGGTTGGCTGCTGTGAAACAAAGATGCTGAACTAGAGGGGACATTGGCCTGATCCAGCCGGGCTCTTCTCATATTCTTTTGGAGAGGAATGTCCCTACCTCCTGTCCCAGCCATACGAAACCTGCAGTCTGTCATGAATGGGATTTGGGCGGGGGGAGGCTGTCCAGCTTCTCCTGGTCCACATCAATTTTATGAGACTTATATTCTACCCCTTCCCATCCTGTAAAACCTGACAATTGACTGGAGACAATTTGGTCTCCATCAATCTACACAAAAGTGTGTGCTATCCCCTCTGGTGGGGGAGAATAGAGGAAGCAGAGTATCGTGGTTTCTCCTGCTTCCAGATGATGCAGGCAGCAGTCGTGTGTACACACACACACACACACACACACACACCACCTTTCACTTTAGTAAGTGATTTTTGCCAGATAGTGAGAACCTGCCAGGTAGTTCCCTAATTCACTGCAATATTTTTATCACACCTAGTTCTTACTGTCTCTCAGAGTGACTATAGGGAGTAACACACTGCTGGTTATCTCTGCACTCTAAATGTGTGAACCCTGTTTGTACGTTGATAGCTCTATCTCTAAACTAGTCTTAAACCTCTGCCATAGGGGAGCAGCCCTGCAAAATGTACCCTTGGGATCTTCATGGCTAAATGTTTCTAAAAGAGCCATTTGTGGGTGATAGAATTTAAAGCATAAAAATGAATTATGTCTTCTAAATGAGGGTGTGTGTGTGTGTGTGTGTGTGTGTGTGTGTGTAGAACCTATTTCAAATGTTTGCGCAGACGAGGCTGATTCACCCAACATGATTTTCAATTTTGAGGATTCCCCCCCTCCCTTCCATTGAAGCCTGAGGACATTGACATCTGGACAATCAATGACAGAGACATACACATACAGAGAGAGAGGCTGAGCAGAGCATAGAGCAGAAAGAGGTACTGAAAGGATTTAAAAGTTTCTGTGTGGAGTAAACCACAAAGTCCCAGTTGAAAGAGCCAGGAGTGAAAGCGTTGCTCCCAGCTGAATAAGACTAGAAAAGAGAACACCCCCAGGCATCTGTATGTCTCAGCATTTAAATTATATCGCTTGAAATGTCAGTTTTGGACTTTGTGCCAGGAAACAGTTGAAGAGCCTTTTTTTCCCATGAATATACCCAATAGAAGACCAATCTGTTGAAATGAAAGGTATCTCTAATCATTTAGCATAAGCATAGCATGTTCTCATTTTATTATGTAACCTTGAAATATCTTGCTCTTTTAATGAGGAGCTTTGTATTTTAAGGAATTATATTATCTTAGTGGCTGTTGTATGACACGAGTGGACCCACCAAAGATTTGCTTTGCATTTAATTTAATTGGCTGGTATCTGCAGCTTTCCTTTAAAAGAGACAAATGGAAAATATCACGATCTTAGTTTGTGCCTCATCTGTGCATAGAAAGCAGCAATGTCATGAATGTCCTGCTGTGATGAAAAACATTTCTTCAGATGCCCATTTTGTAGGAACCAATCTTAGAATTTCCTGTGTCCGCAGATAAGAGCATGGGCTAGGGACATAGCAATGTCTGTGCCAGCCCAGTAGGGTAATGTGCAACTGGAATTTCAAGAATGTCTTGGCAAGCAGATACACACGTGCTGTTTTTGGGGTATGGCTATAACATGATGCATTGTTCTTATATTATTATTGACTTACTTATTGCTCAACTTATAGGCTCTATTTTCTTCCTTCATAGGATTAGTGATTACATGGATCTGACCCCTGTAGATATCGTAGGGAAGAGATGTTACCACTTCATTCATGCTGAAGATGTGGAAGGGATCAGGCACAGTCACTTAGACTGTAAGTACTTCAAGGCATGTCAAAATGAACTGGTTTTACAACTGCTCTTGAACTATTCCTTGCATATTGTACATTTCTTTGTGGTTTACCTTGGGAATGGTTCTGTTGTAAAATGCTCCCCTCAATCATTTATGATTGCCAATGAGGGTTTGCAGTGAAACCCTATGTGTCTATTCAGAAGTAAACCCCATTGAATTTGACAGAACTTACCCCTACCTGAATACGCGTAGGATTGCAACCTCGGTCAGTATAAATCTTTTAATTGGTTGACAGCTCTAGTCCCTAGTTATCGTAGCTAACAGTTGATAGACCTGTTCCCCGTAAATTTATATATTCTGTCTAAAAAGCCATTTATACTAGTGGCCATCACAATATCCTACAGCCCAAAATGGGCTGTGAAAAAGAAAGAATAGTTTTAAAAGGCAGATGGTGCCATGAGGTCTGGAGGCTGCTGAGAACAGTGATTTATGAGTGTTAGTAAGTGTGGACAAGGCCGAGAAAGGGTTCCCCAAAGCACGCAAGGATCATTCTTTTCTGGTAAAACTTTTCTGGTGTGGCAGGAGATGGTACAGCTCCTGTGGCGACTGGCTTTACATTGCTTTCCAGTCGTGTAAGATGGACAGGTCCTTTATTTGAGAATGCTTGTGAGATAAGCTGACTAGTGATACGGCCCTTCATACCTCAGCTGCTGTGCTACTAATGAGTTTGCTATTGCTTCATGTATCATTTTATGGGCACTGTGCATGTTGCTGCATGCATAGTTATCAGAGACTCAGTTGAAATGTGATGCTGAGCACATAGGACATTGTGCTGGTACATTTTTATACAACCAGCATCAGAAGTATTTGGGCCTGTGGTGGGATGCATTTGCATTCCACCCTCATCTTTGATAAGGAAGAGTAGGGGAAACGCTGTGCTTTTCCACTGGCAGAGCCCCCTGGCTGCAATTATTTAACATAGCTGGAATTAATGCCGAGGAACTACTCTGGAGTAAACTATTTAAAATTGGGGGCCTCTTTACCAACTCCATGCTAAATTCCTGTCAAATAAATCCCCTTGTAGCCTTGTTTTTTTAAAAAATAAATAAATGTATTAGTATTCTGCATTCAGATAACCGTAAGAGGGACAAGGCTAATGAATATACATCCCATTGCTTTAATATATGAAAAAGGCACTTTAAGAGGCACTGTTCTAGTACAACAGTGTTGCCCTGTTCTGATTTAGCAAGTCCATTTGCAACTGGGGCGGGGGGGAGAATGAATGGGTGTCACATAATGTAGAAGCATATGTCTCCTCAATTAATTGAAAAAATTAATGATGTTCACTGAACAGTAACATCAAGTACTTTCTGGCTGGGAACCCAGACAGGATGTAGAGGAGTCAAGACCTCCAGAGGATGTCATGAATATACTTCTGGACGAATATAGGACAATATACCAGGATTTTAAAAATGGATATATTGCTTGTAGGAACATTGTCACTAGCATTGCATGGCCACAGATATAATATGTTCTTTTCCATTTTAGAATCTTAATTGAGGTCTAAATTCATAAACCTGACTCTGACAAAAAGATACTTGTCACCCTTAGCTATTGCTTGGAGAACATCCTCCTATTTCTTCAGGACTTGATTTACAGCTATAAGAAACACAATTCTTTAGGAACAGCGAGCAAGGGCAGTTCATTTCCCATAAAGCAAAGGTCTCTGATGAATATGTTTGGTAGCATTCTCTCTGATATACTCCTATTCGGTTTTCAGTAACTGAAATAATCCAGATTTTTTTTAAAAAAAAACGCTGCTTCACTACCATTTTATTCACTGCTTCCTTTTTGCCAAGCGATCTTGCCCTTCAATTCAGAGAGAAGAGTTTTCTCCAAAACCAGTTACACATACGTATATGGCTGCTTTTGTGTACATTCATTTGAAGATTTCTATTGACACATTTAATATTACTTAGTGGTTCAGTCTCCCAGCTACAAATGAACTAAGCCTTTTAACTTGTACATATCAATTATATTTTTCTTGTTCTTTTAATAACCTTAAGCACATAAAAAAGCCCAGATAGAATGACTCGATAATTCTTGACAGTAAAAACACACTTCACAAGTTTTGCTATCATGCTGTGGAATAACTCTACAATGTCAAGTAGCACACAATTAGTAAAACTGTAGGGGGAAAAAAGGAGTGTTTTGATCCTGAGGAATTTTGATCCTAATCATATCGAAATTTCAATGCTCTTGTAGTGCTTAATATCTTCAATCATAAAAGAAATCAAACTGATTCCAATGTCAGCCTTTTGCATTTTGTGGCTGCTGTGAAATGCTAAAATATACAAATGAATGTCACTGTTGTACAAGTTTATGATAATCACTAAAGCAAAAGAGATTGATTTTAAATTAATGTGATAGTATGTCTTGGGTTTAGATAATTTTTGAGTGAGCTAACTTAGAAGTCAGACCAACAATGGAGAGAGAATTTATCTTGCAGCATAAGCATTGGCAAGAGTAGCTAACTGCGGTGACTGGTCAGCCGGAGTATCTACCGCGTAGACAGACACTGACCTTTTGATGCAAAATGTGATATTATTGCAGTTGAAATGAAAGGGGGGGGGGGAAACACACACAACACAGAATGGCACATCAGTGGACAAAAGATTCTCAAAACCCATGCCTGCACAAGACCTTTTGTTGACTGAAGTGGACCTAAATGGTGCCTCTTCCTACTAGGGATAACACTTAGTCTTGTTATTCAAACATAATGTGGCACTGCTTAAAATTAGTGCTGTGCTGAAAATTTCTCCCACTTTCTTTTCACACCAACCCTTTTCACCAACTAATGAGAAAAGAAATTGCATGTGACAATTGTTAAAGGGGGAGAATATTTTAGTGTAATTCCCATGGATGGGGTCCAGGATTTTTGTTGCACTTTCACTTTTTGAGGTGGCTGAGGGGTGTTTAATTTCTTACAATTCACCTCACCAGTGATCTGCGCTCTGTACTCTTCCATTTCCACACATCGATTAAAGTCCATGGGAGGAGAATGTGAGGTAACTCCTCTCAAGGGCCCTTTCCGTGTCAGGAAGTGCTGGCAGCCAGGGAGGCTGCAAAATGTTGGAGAAATGTTTACTAGAAAGAAATTCTCTTTCTCTCTCTCTCTCTCTCTCTCTCTCTCTCTCTCTCACACACACACACACACACACACGTACTACCCTTGACCACCTCACAGTGATAAGGTAAGCGCAAAAACCCTCAGCCCCAGAAATGCTAAAGAAATTAAAAAGTGACCTGAGAATAAGGCAGAAAAACAGGGGAAGAAAACTTTTGAGAAGTTGAAGAACAGATTTCAGCATAACACTGCTTGAGAAAAGAGTTATAGTTGAATGTAAACACCAAAATGTATTGCAGCAAAAGGGCATATTGTCAACCACACAATTCTTCTCCTTCATTGAACACTACATTGAACTAAGAGAACTCCGGGAAGCTTGTCTCCTGGTTTCTGCTCAATTTAACTTAAAGTCCATCTGATCTCTTTGGAGTCTGCTTACGCAGAATGGTTTGAGGGGAAAAGAAATGGAAGGATGCCTGGAGCCAATGGCTCAAACAAAAGGGGGGGGTGGTCACTTTGACTCTGTCCACTTGGCAAAGCCTCAGATATTTCTCTGATACTGTTCTGTCCCTTCCCAGTCAGCAGCACCTCTGTCCAGAATGCCAGGGTTCATGTTAGCATTCAGCGCAGCCAAGTCTCCCCAGAGAAGGTGCAGAGGGAGCAGTGCCCCCAGTAGAACACTGCTCTGCCAATTATCCTATGGATCCAGACATCCTTGCCCTGGGACTGGAGCTCTTCACACCAGCTGCCCGGGTTCCTGGTAAGCTCTCAGGTCCTCCCTCATCTTCCTCAGGGCAACAGGATCAGATAAGACAAGCCAGGCAGGACCTCAGGGCTCCTGTCTTGTGGGTGGCACCATAAATCATTGGCCCCCTCTCCTGGGTCAGTCCCCTGGCCCCCTGCCTCTGTCACACACTCCTCAGAGCTTTGCTAGTCCCTGACATCTATTCTACCATTGTGCAAGCACTTGCGGGTGCATTATTAACTAGTGGTCATTTATTTCCCTTCTCCTTGCTGTTCTTTGGAGCCAACCCATTTGTAAGAAAAGAGATAGCTCAACAGAGGTTTCGTAGGGAGTTATCATTCACACAAAGTTTGGTTGTTACCCTGCACCAAACTTGCACTATTTCAGAAATTATTATAATAGTATCATTATTATTACATTTACATCCTACCTTGCCTTCAAGGAGCTCCAAGTAGCATAAATTGTTATGCCTGTCACCTTAACAACAACCCTGTGAGGTAAATTATACAGAGAAGCAGTCACTGGCCCCAAGTCACCCAGTGAGGTTCGTGCCTGAGAGGATTTGAACCCTGGTCTCCCAAGATCTTAGTCCAGTACTCTTAACCGCTACACCATACTGGCTCTCCATGGTGATGGAGAATGCTTCTCCGAGATTATCTCATCCCTAAGTAAGAAGAAGAGGAGTTTGGATTTGATATCCCGCTTTATCACTACCCTAAGGAGTCTCAAAGCAGCTAACATTCTCCTTTCCCTTCCTCCCCCACAACAAACACTCTGTGGGGTGAGTGGGGCTGAGAGACTTCAGAGAAGTGTGACTGGCCCAAGGTCACCCAGCAGCTGAATGTGGAGGAGCGGGGAAGCGAACCCGGTTCACCAGATTACGAGTCCACCGCTCTTAACCACTACAGCACGCTGGCCACAATCACATTTATGAACAGCTCCCGTAATGTAGATAAAACTGCATTCAGTGACCAGAAGCTATTGTATGTTTCCTACACATCTCTCCAGTCTGTTTTTTGGGAGAAAGGAGATGATGTGTAGGTGGTCTCTCTGGATGTTGAGCTCATAATTCATTTAGGTATCAAGCATAACAGAAGTTTGCTAAATATTGTGTGGGCATTTTTTTATTATAAAAAATCAATTAGCAGTTGCCTACTATTCAAAACATCTAGCTCACTAATTATGAAATCTGTAGAAAAGATAAACATCAAAGGCTCCGTTGATTCTGGGAGCTGTTATATTTTAAAAATACTGTATCTGTTTCAAACAAATAAGGCACTTAATGTACTCTTTCTGTCTGTGATGCTATTTCCCCCATGGGTTTTGAAAATGACCTTCCTGTAAGCATCAAGGACTATAACTTTTCAGGTAGAGAAACTTGTTCTTGTTTTAAGTCAGTGCCAGGTATATCCCCCTATAGTGCACAGTTTTCAAAAGCAGAAGAAAAAGTAATCCAGAATTTTTCTTTAAAAAAAAGAAGAAAAAGCACTACTCTGTTTCCAGAATGAAGTTACCCTGTCAGCTTGCCTTGGGCCTTAGGTGGAGAAGAGGAGATTAAAGAGTCAGTATTCCTTTTCATGTTTCATCTGCCAGTTTTGTGAATGTAAAAAGAGAACTGGTATTTACAGCTAGGTATCCAATTGTGATGCTTTTCCGCCTCCTGATAAATTAACAATATTTTCATAGCAGGACAAATTGAATATCAATGTTCCCTACGCTCATTGATAAGGTTATTTTTGCGGAAGGAATAAATAGCACAGATTCAGCCTCCAAATTTCCTCCACTATAATGGGGCTTTGTGAAGGCAGTGAGGATGTGAAGGCTTCACTGTAAGCTGATCTCATCATTTCCTATTTACTCTATACTTACCTGAATACACAATATACTGTAGCTTTTAAATGCATTTGTACCCTAGTGAAATGTCCTATTGTAAGCTGTTTCACTTTAAAAGACTGCTTTTGATATGAGATTTCTTCATCTCCTCTTCAAACTGAATTAAACTATTTCCTTCCTATAAAACACAACTTGCTCTTTAGAAAGCTTCTGGCTTTGATTTCTCAGAAGAGCCTTACAGGAAGAAACCATGTTCTTTTTTTAAAAAAAATAAATGCATTTCTGGGAACAAACTTGTACTGACCTGTTTTGTTTTACTCGCAAAATTAGATGCCTGGGAAGAACGTGAATTTCTTTTGCTGTAATTTCACTGCATGCAAAATTCCAAAACAAAGCTAGCGCCCCTTTGCTAAAAGAGGTGTGCAGTCCTTTGCAGTATATTTGCCCCAAGATAAATCAGTCTATAGATTTTGTACTCCCTTCATAAAGCGCTTCCTATGCAGTGTGCATTTTGCATGCTAACAAAATAAGTGATAACACTGTAAATGGATTCAACAAAATCTTGCAACCAGTTTTTAGCAAACATAAATGTATAGATACTGTAAAGGTCTCTTCCAAGAGAACGTCTGCTCTTGGTTGGTAATTGTCTTTGATTAAATTGGCTTCATTTGGTATCAACTTTGGAAACATGATTTAGTTGCTGTTTTGGTCATCCCATTGTCTACAGTGACACTCACTGGTGGCATCCCTATAGCAAAAATTGTTATAAAGTAAAAGACATACTCCAGAACCCTAATTTGCTTTAGCCATGATGGCCTCCTCTTCTCTCCCCCCCCCCCATATATTTAAATCCCGTTAATATAACTGTTGGTTTACATAGTGATGAAAACAGGAATGAGCACCAGCTTTGTAAAAATACAGAGCTGGTCACATCTATGTAACTTCAGTGATGCCTGAAACAAAATGGTTTTCTAAAATAAAAGTTCACATGTGTTCCAGTACTCATCTCACACCATGTCTGTTTTCCTAATGGTAACAAGCATGCATTTCAAAGGGAAGCTATGAGAATTAATGGTTTAATCCTATGAATGTCTACAATGGGACTTAGCTCAAAATAAGTATGTGCAGGATTGCATCCTTCATTATTAATTGCAAGGGAGGCAGCATTTATGAAGTTCAAAGCTATGTATTTAAAGGAGGTGCACTCTTGCTGCTTCCTAAAACTCCAAGGTCCTTGTTTTCTCAAATGCGCACACAATCACTTGATTATTTCATCAACAGTTGATCAGAATCCTGAACTGCTGAACTATTTTGCTGAACAGAGATATTCTAAGACATTAAAACCTGTAGGGAAGCCTTTCCTCCAATTTTTTTCTTCCCAAACCTCAATCAGAACAATTACAAACTCAGAAGAATTTGCATAAAATTGCTGTTTCAACACGGATGCAGCCGTGGTTTGACAGAAAAGCTTTACAGTAGGTAGTTAGTATTGTGGCACCTTTTTGCTTAGCCATGCAGTTTAACCACTCCGTGAATGAGAATTGCTCCTCAGACATGAATACAAAAAAGCAAAAGAGCCTTTTGATTAGATATAAATGCAGAAATCTGGTCAACTTATAGCTTGTTTACAAAACACTATAACCCAAATTGCAAATGTTTGCTGCTGCTACAAAACAGAACAGACTGAACTTGCTGTCAATTTATTGTAATGTCAAAACACTTTGTCAAAAAGTTTTTCGAGTCAAAATAAAATGCATATACAAGTTTGCCAGTTCGTTGGCTCTCTCTCGTTATATGAAGAGGAAACAAATTTTGCAGTGCATGCATCAGGGCAAGCATTTCAGGTTACTAGACAGAACAATTCCCCCTGCATGCTGTTCTGGGGGTTCCTCTGACCCAGCTGGACCAATTTGGGGGTCCAGAGGGGGAAGGAAGGGGGACATCCTTTTATGAGCTTCTACTGACAGGGCTTATTACTTGAATCCCACCCATGGAAAATATGTGATCACACCTTCCATTAATAAAGTTGGTACGCTGCATGTGGGTGGGCTGGGTCAGTGAACCCCCAAGCAGGGAAAAGGATAGGACTGGACAAGGGTCCCTACAAATGGTGGGACACCTAAGGTACCCAGAAAAACCCAGCTTTTTAATAACACAGCTTCATCAGGTGGGATAGATGAATGCAAGAATTGGTATCTGGCCAAGGCAGCAAGACATTCTGAAGTGTCGGCCATGGCACAGGGATGGCATCCGGGCTTTGCTTCAGGCAGCAAAAGGTCTTGGACCAGCACTCACCCCCAAAATGCTGCCTACTCTCCAGGGAACAATTCTTTCTTTGAAAGGCTGTCTCATTTAAAGACAGGGGCCACTAGAACAGAGAGCAGGGGGCTTGAAGTTGCCCATTGACCGTTAGCTAGCATGTGGACAGCAGAGTGAGCAAGCAGCTGGTCACAGTCTTCCCCATTATGGTGAGACATTGTCAAGAGCCCTGTAGTTCTGTTGGGATTGGGTTTGGATTGGCAGGTTCTGAAGCAGCAGGAGGAGGAAGAAATGGGGGGTGGCCCTGAATGGTGGGAAGCTGGGTTGGAGGAGGGGGACCTTCTCTTTCCACCCTGACTTCAGCTGCTTCAGAAGGGGGTGGCAAAGGGTAAGAAGAGGTGTTGGAGAAAATTAGAAGAGATAAATACATAGAATTAAATAAGTGGAAATAGAAATGAAGGGAGTAATAGCAGAGAGCTGCTATATAGGAAGAAGACATGAAACAAGGAGGGAAGATGAAAGAAACAGTTTGGGGAATAAGGCTAACTATGAAAGAACAGGATCAAAAATAACAGGAGTTGAGGAAAAATACTTTGAGTGGCATTGGGGGGGGGTTTAAGCATCTGGACCAGATCCAGGCACTGCTGGAGGAAACCAATTTTCTAGATCCATTTCAGCTAAGGTTTAGGTGTGGTTTTGGCACAGAAACATTTTTGGTCGCTCTATATGATGACCTCTGTTGGTAGGGAGACAGGGAAAATGTGTGGAGGGTGGCAACACAATAATGGGCATTTTCTGGGGCATTCCCCATTTGTAGAATTCTCTCCCCAGGGAGGCTCGCCTGGCGCCTTTGTTGCATATCTTTTAAGAGCCAGAAAAAACATTCCTCTTCTCCAGGTCTTTGGCTAATTAAACCATCTATGGCTCTTTCAACTCTGTGTGGGGAGGGTATTGGTTTGCTAGTTACTATGCTATGTATTTTTGTGTTTTTATAAACTGCCCTGTGATCTTCAGGTGAAAGGCGGTATAAAATAAATACAAAAATATTATTATTATTATTATTATTAATAATAATAATACCCATCTCCACTTACAGCCTCTGGTGAAGCAAATTATGGTGGACTTAAGTTATACTTAAATCGGCCCTTGAAAACCCATGCTACAATGGGGATGGTTCCATTTCATCTTAAAGAGTTTTTGGGAAGGAACTGGTGTTGTGTTAAATTTGGAAGTGCAGTGGCTCATTATGACAGTGTCTATAGTCATGCAAGAAGGAGTCTTGATCTATTACTGTGTGTGTGTATACACACACACACACACACACCAAAGACCAGCTGTATATAGCAAAACGCCTGATGCGTTAAGATCAGCCTGGATGCTATCCTTTACATAGTTTCCTGGAAGTAAGTTCCATTGCACTCAGTAGTGCTTACGTCTGGCTGCAAATGCCTGGAGATTTGACAGAGATCTTCAGCCAGCTGAATTGCAACCTTTGGCTTTTAATAAGAAATGCAAATAGTCTTTCAAAAGGTTTGTTGCCATTGAAGCTGAAATTGGTATAGGAACTCCATCCAACAAAAGAAACATCTAGTCTCTGCTTAATTATTTTCCTCGTTTTCTGACTTCCTCTATCTGTCACAAACAAAATTATTCATTTGCAGAGCCAGGAGTGATGTTTCAGCCCCCAAATGCTATTGGGAGTGCTGCTTGTGTGCCTTGAACTCAGCTGATGAACACTGCTTGCTGTATATCATGCCTGAACCCAAGACAAGACCTGGCTATAGTTTTGCAAGTGAGATGGAGAGTAATAGGGACTGGACAGCTGCCACTGCAGCTGCTTAGCTTGAACCCAAGTACTTCCTGGTTTTAGCAGCAGGCAGCTAAAACACCAGCTTGTGGGGGGCTGAGTCTAGAAGTAACAGCCACAACGCATTTTGCTGGAGGTAAAGAGCCTGAACAGAGGGGGTGTAATGGGAGGTGCTCCTAGAACCAGCTGGGAAACATGGGATCCTGTGTGAAAAGGGAGCGTAAAAGAGAGAAAAACCTCATTCCCTTTGCCTTCCTGTTCTTCTCTACAAAAATAAAACCGCAGTTCCACACTTGTCTAGATTTTGATGCTGATACAAACCTAGCCTCACATGAACATGCCCAGGTTTTGGTGCTGATAAACACAGGTTATTTTGATACCGTTTTCTTGATTTGAAGGTACATCCAATTTTAAAGATGCAGTCCCAGTTCCGAGTTTGAAGTTTAACAGGTTTAAATACAATTCCTACTCAAAGTGACTTCATTTACCCGTCTTTTCTTACCCTCCCCCCCACCCAAAAAAAAATCAAAATGTACTTCATGAAACTATTGTATATGAAGCACTTATTAGCCATAATTAAATGGACAATATGAATTTACTACGTCTTTAGGACTCTGGCTTGTTCTGGTTTAGAGCAAGATGATTAATGCAAATACATATTACTTGAGATAACCATTTAGCAGCTAATTTAGCCAAATTTATTACAGCAGTTAGAGGTTTTTCATTTTAGCAGACGGAGACAAGGACATGCCAAAAGCAGAGATGTATGTGAATGCACACTGCCCTCTAGCGTGCAAGACTTTGCCAGATTAAGAACAAATACAGACGAGAGGAAGAAATACGAGCTGAAGTCCTAAGAACAGCAAACTTGTTCTTTAAATCCATGCCAAACACACACTACCTCATTCCAGCGGGTGATGTATAGCTTTCTCCCCTTTCATGGAGACAAACGTATCTAGCTACATAGCCCGTTTTCACTTGGCAAAGTGCCGGTCTGAAGCACATTTGAACATCTGTACGTATATTTAAGCATTTTTAAGCACAGTGATTGTTTTCACTTGTCCTTCCGTTTCTGGACCAATTTCAGACACTGTGCAGAGACTTTTGGCTTTAACACGCTCAATTCTTCGACTCCCTTAGGCCACAGTTCCTTCCACAGCTCTTTGGTGGATTTATTTCGCTCTGGTATTAAGCAAAGTCTCGGCAGACATTCCCCCTGCTGACCATTGGAGATTTGGTTCATCTGAGGACTGTAAATTCTGTTTGACAAGATCAAAAGAAACAGATGTGTAAGTTCAGTAGTTGATATCGCCTGCAATGAAGAGGAATGATCAAAGAACTAGGGTTCCCAAACCTTTCAAATAGCCAGAATCTCAAAGAGGTTTACCCAGGAGCTATGAATAAATCACATAGAAATTTAACTTTTTTTAAAACACACACACACAATTTGATGTTGAGTGCATCGGAAATGTCCACACAGGATTCTTTGCTCAATGAGTTCGTGGAGATTTGTACTCCTTTTTGCTGCTCCTCACTTACATGAGCTGCCAAAAGCAGATTAAAATCGCAGTACAGATGGAGGTGAACCTTTGCTTCTCTGTCAGGTCTCTAGGAAATGGCTGGATTGATTTGTCATTGTAATGCTTTTTATTAAATGTAGCAGGACAAAGGCCTCCCCTCTCCCTGTATATGTGTTGTGCTCCCTTTGTGGGGAAGATTCTCCTTTAAGTGCAATGCTAGCGGCATTTCTTTGCTCCTTTTGTTTCCCTCAATCCAGTGCTCAACAAGGGTCAGTGTGTAACGAAGTACTACCGCTGGATGCAGAAGAATGGGGGGTATATTTGGATACAGTCGAGTGCCACCATCGCGATCAATGCCAAGAATGCAAATGAGAAGAACGTCATCTGGGTCAATTACCTTCTGAGGTATAGCTTTCTGTCAGTTCCGTTATCTGCATTTTTGTTGTCACTGCATGAGTCATGTTGAATGGGCAATGTCAAAGAAAGAATAAAAGGAAGTGAATGTTCAGAGGCGGTGTCTACTGATCGTAATAGAAAGATGTTCATAGGGTTGCTCAATTCTGGACATCTCTCAAATTCCCGCCTTGCCTTTGCTTACTAATGGCTTTATTACAGAGCCTGATTCACAGCCAGCCCTTGCTAGCATGCTATCTTTGGCTGTCATAGAATTCTGGACAATAGCTTGTTATTGTATGATTTTCCTAACATATTTTTAGCATATGTCCCCGTCAGGTCATTTTTGTTCACTTGTAGCTTCAGAAGCACTGGGAGTATGGGTGAAATGCTAAGATTGTAAGCCCTATAAATTGTATATAGGAAAACACCGGGCATGCTTTTCCAGGAGAATTCTAAAGTTGATGGTACCTGCCTGATCTGAGTTCTTGGTAGATGGCAAAGAATGTAAAGAGTTCCATTTTACACAGGGTCTTCCCTTCCCAATCTCAGTTCTGTTATCTGTAAGATGGAAACAATAATGACCATTCAGATGTCGAGTTGTGGGACCAGTGGAATTAGACTTGTAAAGTAGCTTGCACAGTAACACCCAAGTTCTAAGCATTTGTTTTCAATAGTCCTGCTGACTGCAAGAAGGCTCCTTAGGAATGGAGTTTTAAATAGAGATACAGAAATGGGGGGACATGTGGAATTTTTGAGGGTGACAAACAAGTCATTTGTTGCCCCTTTCAGTTGCTTTGAAGGAAGGCTCAGTTTATTTCATCACTGGAGCAATGGATGGGAAAGGGACTGCAACAGCCATGTTGATTAGAGGAGACAGGAAAGAAAAGCCAAGTGTATAACCAAAAGTGGGTGCCCTACCATGGCACTGCTGCCCCTCATCTGAAACCCCTTTAAGCTTTTCTTAAGTAGAGCTGACTCTTGGCATCACTGCAGGAGTGGGAGACTTGCTCAGCATGAGCCAATGTTAAAAGTTCATAAATACAGGCTTTTTTTTGCTTTCTAGCAACCTCCAGATTTTTTATTTGTTTATATGAAAGATCTGTGGCCACCACCAGCTCTTTCAGAGGCTCTCAAATGCAAGCTTTAGGAGTGGCTGTAAGTGATTGGAAGCTCTAATGCTACATAAACCTAGTTGGTTCTCTTTGTATGCTTCATTCCGTCTTCAGCTACCCTGGCATTGAATTTTAAACAGTACAGTTTTTGAGCTGATTCACATGTTATAATCAGCCACTGATATTCTTCAGAGCAATGATGTTGTTGCTGCTGCTATTGCTGTTGCTGTGTTTATATGCTGCCCATCTGCCTGGGTTGCCCCAGCTACTCTGGGTGGTGTCCTTACCTAGAGGCAAATGTCTCTACCAGAGTTATGCAAAAGTAGAGGTGGAATCATCGTAAGATGTCAAAAAAGATTTGAAGGGGGTAGCAAACTGTGCACTCCAAAGATGGGAATGACAGAAAATGTTTTTGTAGAGACGTCAGCACAACCTGGCTGCTTGGTTAACCACAAATGTTCTGGCACTGATACCTGAGCAGTAGCAGACATTCAGGATAGAAATTTTGATGGTAACATTTAAAAGAAGTTTCCATAAAACTTCTGCTGTGAAGAACTGGAAGGAGATAACATGTGTTTGCATGTTTGCTTTGCCGTGCTGTTTATTTGCATGTTTTGCCCCAGAGATTTGAGGAAAAGCGGAGGTGATCAAGCTCCAAGTCATAAATTTGTGTTTATATTTGCCATCTCTTCTTCTTTAGCAACCAAGAATATAAGGACACTCCAATGGATATTGCACAGCTCCCTCATCTGCCAGAGAAAACCTCAGAGTCCTCTGAGACCTCCGATTCTGAATCAGATTCAAAGGACAACTCAGGTAACATAAGCACTCAGGTTTTTTTGTTGCCTTGCATCTTAAAAGGGTCTCTGGCAGGGAGGTGGGGAGTTGGTTTTGCTTTTTAACTTCACAGCGTCAAAAAAGGAAAGTTAGGAATTATAGTCACAGACTTATCAGTTGATCTTGCAGTTCTCATGCTACAACACTACCTAATGGTACTTTTGAAAGGTAACAAAATATATCCTAAACCTATAAATTCAGAGTACTCATGCTTCTTTGAATTATCCACAATTTGTATGCATCCAGCATTATTTATTTAATAAAAAAAAATTTATATACTGCCAGCTCATATAAAGTATCATGGTGTGACCAACCACAATGCATACAAGGCCAATAATGCATAAAACACTAGAAAAATAATTCAAAATAATCATTCAAATACCTGGCTAATCAAGAAGGTTTAGGCAGGATAAAAACTTGTCCAAGATATGCCTGCAAGTATTTAATAGAAAGCATCCTATTTGTTTGAGGGTTTGGAATACAATTATAGTTCTTAACTTCCAGTGTTGATTGTTTCTTTTTTTTATATCAGCTTTGGGGGTATTGGGGTTTGTTTAGACCTGAAACTTCTCAGAAGAAATTTTGAGGGAAGAAAAATTATGAGAATTATCATTTAAGGTGCCCTACGCACCCCACCCCCCACCCCTCATCTCAAAGGATCATTTTGCTGAATGCTGTCTGTCGTTTTTTGGTGGCAGTCACAATTCCACACAGACCTGCCACCCTGCGGTGCCCTGGAACATCACTAGGTCTGGAGCATAGCAGGAAGGTGAAGAACAGCACCTGGACAAAACAGCCCAATAAAGCCCAACAAATTTCCAGGATCTAGAGAATGCTGAGGTGTCAGCTGAGAGGAGAAGGAAAGCGGAGGTAAAGTTAGGAAGAAGAGGAAAGAGGCCTGCTCTAGCACAGGAGTCAGCAACCTTTTTCAGCCATGGGCCAGTCCACCATCCCTCAGACCATGTGGGGGGTCAGACTATATTTTGAGGAAAAAATAGGAACGAATTCCTATGCCCCACAAATAACCCAGAGATGCATTTTAAAAAGCACACATTCTACTCATGTAAAAACACCAGGCAGGCCCCACAAATAACCCAGAGATGCATTTTAAACAAAAGGACACATTCTACTCATGTAAAAACACGCTGATTCCTGGACCATCCACGGGCCGGATTGAGAAGGTGATTGGGTCACATCCGGCCCCCGGGCCTTAGGTTGCCTACCCATGCTCTAGCACTTAGCAGCTTGTAGTCAGCATCCTGGAAGAAAAGACTGGGGCTAAGGGCCACACATGCCATGAAGTTAAGCCCCCCTTCCTGCACTATGTTTCAGGGGGAAGGAAAGGGAAAAGAACATATTCCACACACACACACACACACACACAAAAAAAAAAAACACTATAAAGCAAGGACAGGAAGACAGGAACCTGTTTCAGTCTGGGAGCTGCATTCTCTTCTGGGCAATCTTCCAGGGGCCCCCAGGTGCTGAATTACACCCAGCACCGGGGGGGGGGGGGGCTGACATGTGACGTCACTCGGATTGTACATTGCATGTGACGTCAGGCCGTGCTCCTCTTCCAACACAGTGCAGCCAGGCTGTGCAGGGTCGGGAGCGACTTCCTGTCAGGCCTCCTCAAGATTTGGGGGAGGGGGACCCTTCCACCAAGCACTGGGGGGCTATAAAAGGCTCCACACCATGGAAATGGCGCCCCTGCATGGGCCACATTCCAGTGGTGGCCAGGGCCAGAGAATAAAGTGAGCAGAGCAACAGAAGTAACTTTCACCTTTGGGCAATAGTGGCAGGGAGGAGGGATTGGAAGCTCCAGCCCAGCCTAAAGTAAATGCTTCCATCCTACAAAGCTGCCACTGCCCCTCAGAGAGGAGAAGCCCGATTTCCAAGAGTCAAAAATAGGCCTGGAGAAACTTCTGCTCTTGCCACTATCTGCATAGCCTTGTCCTCTCTCAGTCACAACAAAGTATCACCGAATTTTATGTATGTGATCTGTTGACACTGTGCCAGTCAAAGTATGTTCTCGTTTCGTCTATGTGACATAAAGGTACCCCACTTCCACTCACAGTCCGGAGGGAGATGAAGGGCAGCCAAATCCCTCTCAGCTTGATACTTGCTGTGGTTTCACACATGAAAGGAAATGCATTGTGCCAGATGCTGTTGCCAGAGAAATTACCGGTAATAATATCTCACTGGCAACTATGCCTCTAAGTGGGCTTTAAATCTTGCCTTCTTGTTCTTAATGGTGTTTCTGTGCTTTTCTTTCCGTTCTTCAGAGGACAATGAGAATTCAAAGTCGGATGAAAAAGGAAACCAGTCGGAAAACAGCGAAGACCCCGAGTCAGATAGGAAGAAGTCTGGGAACCAGTCAGATAATGAAATGAACTGTAACGATGATGGCAACAGCTCCAGCAACCAGGACAGCAGAGACAGTGATGACAGCTTTGAAAATTCTGACTTTGAGAATCAAAAGGCCCCGGAGGATAGTTTTGGCACTCTTGGTTCTATGCAGATAAAGGTGGAACGCTACGTGGAGAGCGAATCGGACTTGCGGTTGCAGAACTGTGAATCGTTGACCTCAGACAGTGCCAAGGACTCGGACAGCGCAGGAGAAGTCAATGCCCAGTCTTCCAGCAAACATCAAAAGAGGAAGAAGAGGAGGAAAAAGCAGAAAGGAGGCAGCATGACCCGCAGAAGGCTGTCTAGCACCTCAAGCCCCAACGGACTTGACTCCGCATTGGTGGACCAGCCCCAGCTGCTCTCATCGCCAAACAGTGCCTCAGTGCTCAAAATCAAAACGGAGATCTCGGAACCTATCAATTTTGATAACGATAGCAGCATTTGGAATTACCCGCCCAACAGGGAAATCTCAAGGAACGAATCTCCCTACAGTATGACCAAGCCCCCCAACTCAGAGCACTTCCCTTCCCCCCAAGCCAGCAGTAGTTTACATGTCTCCATTCCAGACTCTGTCCTCACCCCGCCAGGAACTGAAAATACTGCCAGCCGCAAATCTCAGTTCAGCACCTCATCCACTTCCGCCTTGGCTCCCGTATCCTCTGACCCTTTGTCACCACCTCTGTCCGCCTCTCCACGGGACAAGCATCCTGGAGGCCCCAGCACTTCCAACTCTTTGTTGTACACTGGGGACCTGGAAGCCCTCCAGAGGTTGCAAGCAGGCAATGTGGTGCTTCCTTTGGTTCACAGGGTAACTGGAACCCTTGCCGCCACCAGCACGGCTGCTCAGAGGGTCTATACCACTGGCACTATTCGGTATGCTCCAGCTGAAGTTACTTTAGCCATGCAGGGCAATCTCCTCCCCAACACCCACGCTGTTAACTTTGTGGACGTTAACAGCCCCAGCTTTGGCCTGGATCCTAAAACGCCGATGGAAATGCTCTACCACCACGTTCACCGACTCAATATGTCAGGACCGTTTGGAAGTGCTGTGAGCGCGGCCAGTCTGACCCAAATGCCTGCAGGGAATGTGTTCACAACTGCCGAAGGACTTTTCTCCACTCTTCCGTTTCCTGTGTACAGCAACGGCATTCATGCCACACAGACACTGGAGCGGAAGGAGGATTGAAATATGACCACATACTGTGTTCAGTGTTAAACTCTGAGGCATAGACTATATTTTAATTTAGACCTTTAATTCTAGCACTTTGAATTTGAGCAGGTCAGCTAATTCTCTCAATATGATGGTCCCCATTTCACCCCCCCCCTTTCTCTTTAACTTGACTTATTCTTTCATGTAAAAGATATTTTTTTATTTTTGCCTTCAGAGAGCTGAAGTACCAGTTGCCTGCCATTTTGTCTTCTTCCGAGATGTGTATTTTTTTTCTTCCTTTGCATCTTTATTAAGATGCCTTTAATATGTGTATTGCCTCTGCCATAGAATACTCAGTGATGTGGTAAAGAGATTTTAAAGTGACAACCATTGGGTTTACTTCAACATGATCTTGATGTGATCAAGATTAAAAGAAACAAGCATAAAACAATGTGCCCTGTTTGACTAAGTCAAATGAAAAGGGTTTTTTTTGGTTCCTAATTCCTTTAAAAAAAATAGGGGATAGTATTTTAGAATTTTATGCAGAGTTTAATTCACTTTTTATGGTTAAGATTTTCTTACTTGCACATACAATAATTTGGGTTCTTAAAAAAGTTAATTTCTGGCCTGTGATTAGAATATTAAGATGGACTAAATGTTAATTACAGAAACGTTAACTTCATTTCTAAAACCATGGTGCTATCATTTATTAATCTGTAATGTCTTCACACAATACGCAGCTCGTGGGCTGGGTTTTTTGAAAGGAATGTCTTCTGTACTAGTCTATAGTCAGGTGCTGCAGTCTCCTTGGTTAGTTAAGACAAAAGCCCTCATTAACATTTGCTGCAGGACTTATTTTTTTTACCTCCAAACTAACAAGCATAGCCTCATATTAAATTTAAATGGATCTGGAAGCCGTTTCTTTTTTTGGTAAATGCATGTTAAATGAACAAGAAAACTCAAAACTGGTGTGAGGATCAGTGTTTGGTTGTTTTTTTATTTATAGGTTTTTACTGTTTTGCTTTACTTTATTTTATTTCTTTCTCAGTGTAACTGAGGCTAATTTTACAACTCCCAAATAACACTTCAGAGTAAGAGGGGAAATATATATATATATATTTAACATGTTTTTTATTTTTTCATTTAATGTTATAGAGGGAAGGTTGTATTTTATTTTTAAGTTTTGCTCATTGATTTGTCTTTTGTAATCCCCCTCCTTCTAGTGTCAAAGCCAATATGTTTTAAAGAATGGGTTAATAAGCTTGAAATAGATAACTGCAACTAAAAACTGCACATTAAGTATAAAAAAACAAAAGAAAAAGAAATCTCCTATTTTGTCTTTGTTGCCAGAAATCAATGTAGTGTCAAACACTCCAAATGACTGTCAAGTATAAATTCTTCTTCCACGCCCATCTTTGGCAGCTGTTTGTTAAGGCATCTAATAACAGATGTGAGAACTGTAATGTGTACAATGTGTAAGTGTCCTTGGCTGTCAGTCCCATTGCAGTTTCAATGTGTGTTACTATATGCAGTATATACTAAGCTAATGTAGTTGTTTTGTCCTTTGTCTTCTCTGTGCTTTATCTCTAGTCTGGAGTGGTTAAAGTCCCATTCCTACAGTCCTAGTGAACCAGTGATTCTTGGGGGTTAGTGGTTTTTGTGTGGTGGCCTTCCTCTGTAATGTCACCTTATGCTGCTTCCACTGTCTGTATACCTTTTCATTTCTGCTGTTGCTTTGCTGTTGTGTATTCTCAGACCTCTCTCTCTCTCTGTCTTCCTTCCTTCACCTTTTCTCCCCTGTTTCTTCCTCTTTCTCTTCTTCTCTTTTCCCATTCTCAGAGATAAAAGACTCTTAACTAGCTCAAGGTTAATGGAGCCATTCCCCCCCCCCCCCCACAGAGGAATTCTGGGTATGTCTTACTCTTACAGTGTGCATCGCACAATGCACTAAAGGGTGATACTTAGATATATTAAGCAAAGTGATGCCATATAGCCTCAGTTGTTAACATTTCCAGAGTCCCTTGTGCTCTAACTGTAAGTAGAGGGTGCATTTCTTTGGTTTTCTCCCAGGTAGGTTGATGGAGTAATATACAGAGAGCAATTTCAAGTGAGATAGAAAATTCTTGCAAAGGTCAACAGACGTTGTTAAAAAAGGGAACCTGAGCTTAGGATTGTCATATACATATATATATATATTTACATATATGTGCAATGTTAATGTAATTTTAACTCAGCTGGTCTCTACATTTTGGATAACATACGTGTTGTTGAACCAATTTCTAGTACAGTTGCTATAGAATCTGAGGGGCAGGTCTGAGGGAGAGTGGAAAGGAATAATGTCCCAAAGGGGCATTTTGGATGTCACAAATTTTGATAATGGGCTTTTAAAGAGTTAGATTTGAAGGATGTTTAAGTAGATTTCAAGGCCAAGGGAAGCTGATTTGGGCTTTCCCTTGGAAGCTCTACTCTAGCTATTGAACAATCAAAGGAGTGCACCTATCAGCTACAAAGAACAGCTAGACAGCTGTTGTTGTTTTAATTTTATTTTTGAATAAATGTTTCTGTGTTGTGTCAAAATGATTTCTGGTGATTTAAACTAACAGATAATCACAGCTGCTGTCTAAATCCATAGTGTTTAAAATTACAAAATGGAAAAAAAAACCTTCATTACCTGTGAAGACTGTGTCTGTGTTTTTAACTATTTCTTGTACAAATATATGAAATCTTTTATGAGGAGACTGGTGCCAAGTAGCTGAATAAAGGGGAAAGGGATTCTGTTCGTATAAATCTTAGCAGTGTTACCAACTCTACAATATATAAAAAAATTAAAATGTTAAAAAATGACAGCTATGGTACATTTATTTTGTGTTAAGCTAACCGAATCTAACTTCTTGAGTGCCTGGCTTATTCGAAACACTTTTTTCATTGATCATTGATAATGCTGCAAATCAGAAATGTACATACTTCATTTACAACAGGGTTCTTTTTATACTTTTGTAGATTCTCATACATGTCATACATGGTTGTCTTTATGTAACTTAATTTTTTTTCATCCTGCAGGTGCCATTTTCATAATAAACTTCTCTTGGATTTGTTACTATCTGGCATCATTTCTTTTACATATGATCATCCTGATTAATTAATGCTGGTAGTATTTGTTTGAGCAGGGTACCTTGTTTGCTAATTTTTATTAAAAAAGCTAAAACCTGTTAAAAAAAAGAGGGCATAACTAGATTATTCTTAAAGCTTACAAGCTATTCAAAGAAGCTACGTAGATGCAGGCTCACAATGCTAATCCAAATACTACACCAAACATGCCACCATCTTAAATTCTCAGCAACCCCAACTCATTCTCATACTGAGCATTTTATGCACATTATCAAAGCTGACTAATAGACCGGAAATGTTAACAGTTATATAAGGTGTGACTTTATTTAATGATTACACACCAGAAGAGGGCAGCTCACATACGTTAATCACATAAAATGCACTTTATATTTTCATTTATTATACTCAACATTGTTATAACCAAACTCTTCCGTCACTCATGTTCTATCTAGGTTCTTGATTTTTCTAACAACTTTCTTCCTCCAGAGTGGAAAAACAACTAAGTCATTGGTTTTCATATATGTTTATTGGCCAGGCTTTCTGGCAAGCAAACTGAGGGCAGAAGAGTTTGCCAGCACACAAAACACAGGCCTTGACTTCAGATTTAAGTCACGTGGAATAGGCTTCAACACGCAATGGAATGGTTTACTTTTAACAGATGAACAATACATGCTTGATGGTTTTGTGACAGTAGCAGGAAGGTGATAAGCCCCAGAGTTAATACAGGACATTGATGCTGACAGAATGGGATTCTCCTGCTTCACTTCTCTTCTGTTTCACTGAAATTCCACAATATGGGCAATCTCATTTGCACATTTCTTTGCACAACCTTCTCTCCAGCACAACAAAACAAGTATTATGACTGGTGCTGGTTCATGGCCAAAAAGAGAGAGCTTTGTTTTGGTATAATAGAACATATGGGGGAGGAGAACTAGTAGGATAATATTGTAGCATTTTTGTATTTTTAAATTGAAAATTATTACATTTTTATCCATCTCTCTCAGGGCAGTATGCTTTATCCCGCTCCTTTCTGATCCTCACAACAACCCTATGAGATAAGTTAGTTTGATAGATGCTGGCTGCTCCAAAGTCATTAACTGGGTTGAGTGAACTTCCTCAGTGGGCTCATTGCACTAATTATGCATATGTCTGAACCTGTAGATCAGGGATTCCCACTTTGCATACCTGTTGTTTTAACGACCCTAAACGAGTTAGTATCATAAGCAAACGTGCCCACCTCACTGCTCACCCCTAACTCTAGTTCGCTCATGAACAAGTTCAAGATTCCAGTTTCCACTTTCTACATCTCTTTATCCAGAAAACTGTCCATTTATTCTACTCTCTACTTCCTATTTCCTGCTACTTAATTCCTGGTCCATAAGAGACTACCTTGCTTCTGATCCATGACTTATTTGGGAGCCTTTGGTGAGGTACCTTTTTGAAAGTCCAAGTACACTAGGTCAGCTGGATCACCTCTATCCAAATGCTTGTTGACACTCTCAGGGAACTCTAACAGGTTTGTGAGACAGGACTTGCCCTTGCAGAAGCCATGCTGGCTCTACTTCAGCAATACTTGCTCTTCTGTATTGAACTAACAGGCCTGTAATTTCCAAAATTTCTCCTGGTTCCTATTTATTTATTTATTTAAATGATTTTACATTGGCTACTTTCCAATCCCCAAGCATGCAGGCTGATTGGAAGGACAAGTTACACATTTTGTTAGAAGATCAGCAACTTCACATATGAGCTCTTTGAGAACTATCAGGTGGGTGTCATCCAGATTTGCCAGTTTTTATTTAGTTTAGTCAGCCTAAAACTTAATCACTTTTCATTGCTATCTGCTGCAGTTCCTCAGACTCCCCTCCTGCAAGTTAGGTTGGGCACTGAGATCTACCCTATATTGTCTGTTGTGCAGACAGATACAAAGGATTCATTCAGCTTCTCTGGAATCACTTTATCCTCCTTTAGCACACCTTTGACTCTCTGGTCATCTTAAGATCCAACTGCTTCCCTAAGCTGTCTGCTGCTTCCAATTTTTAAAGAACGTATTCCTTTACTTATTAAATTTGTATACCGCCCTTCATCCGCAGATCTAAGGGCAGTTGACAACATAAAAATACAATCTAAAAACACAAAATACATAATAAGAAGAACAAAAACCACCAGCCAATAAATCTCCTTTTCCCCGCCCTTCTTGTTTGTCTTAATGCTTTTAGCAATGTGTTCCTCAGATATATTTTTTTAGCATTCCTTACTGTCGACTCACACTATATTTTTTTTTGCCAAAATTGTGCTGGTCACTTGAAGAAGACTTCATTCTCCCCCCGCCCCCGAAACTTTCTTGCTTCTAATAGCATCTTTGCTCGTTAACTGTGCTGGCTTCCTCTTGGTCCTTGTTGTTCCATTCCTGATCTGGGTTATACACTCTAGTCAAGCGTCTAATATTAGGCTTTTAAATAACTCCTAATCATTTTGCAGTCATTTGACCTTCTTAAATTTACCAATCTCATATTGTGGAAATTTCCTCTTTTGAAATTGAAGGTAACTGCTTTGGATTTCCTTGGAAACTGGCTATTAACCTGTATATTTAATTAAACACTATAGTCAATGCTCCTTGGGGCCCAGTATCACCAGATAAAATGATTGGATGGAGAGGGCTGTCCCTCTTGCAATTCCTAGCTTGCTGGACTCAATGTTGTGTTTGATGTACAGAATGACACCACCTGCAGTACGCCACTCTGTGTCTTTCCTATAGAATTTGTATCCAGAGATAACTATGTCCCATTGCTTCTCTCTGTTCCACCAGTGCTCTCAAGTGGCCTGGTCTGATTCCTCTTGCTTTTGTGGAATTCAACTGAGCACTGCTCAGATGGCCACAGCATTGTTCCTGGTTGGCTGACCTAACCGGTGTTCCCTGGTTTGTCTGTTTTACAGATGTGATAAGGGAAGCAAGCTTCTCATTTCACATGTTTACAAAGAATTGGTACTGAATTGTTCACCTTTGATGCCTTGCTTTAGTTCATTCTGTTTCTTGTTTTGTTTCCCTTGAAATGCAGTCTTAGAACTTTCTTACATATCCAGCCTTGAGGTGTTTTGATCCTTGGAGTCTATAAGAAGAAAGCTCTACAAAGACTTGCAACAACTTCCATAATTTCCCTTGTGTGGTATTCCTGATCGAGAAGGCCTGTCCTCAGTCTTTTTCTATGTCATGTTCTGTCCTGACCCTTAAGCCTGAGTCTGTCTCTAGCCTGAATTGTTGTTGTTTAGTCGTCTTAGTCATGCTCGACTCTCTCTGACCCCATGAACCAGAGCATGCCTTGGAAACTCTCACTTATCAAAGCTTCTCCTTTTTTATGTCCATGGAGTTTGCTTGGCAAAATACTGGAGTGGTTTGCCAGTTCCTTTTCTAGGTGGATCACATTTAGTCTAAACTCTTGGCTATGACCTGTCCGTCTTGGGTTGCCCTGCACAGCATAGCTCATAGATTCTTGGAGTTATTCAAGCCCCTTCGCCACAACAAGGCAGTGATCCATGAAGGGGAGCCTAAAAACACTTCCTAAATAAATAATGAATTTGCGTTAACAAATTCTACATTTTATTCATCTTTAGCCAAACTACATCAAGTCTGGCTTTTCCATTCCTTTTAAGGCTTCGATCCTTGGTAGTACAGTCCCATTGAAATGAATGGGATCAGGCTTCAGAACTCTCATTTCCCACTTTAACCAAGAGATATTTAAATCATTGTTTCGAATCTGTCAGGGCCCTGTGAGGATCTGAGACAAACAGCATAGACAAAACAGTCCGGCAAACATGTTTCTGCAGGCAGACAATGGCCCTAAGTGCCAGATTGAACAAGATGTTCCAAGGCAAGTTGGTGGTCAGGTTAAGGAAAGTCTGTCCTCTTGGACTCTTCATTTACATCAAGGATAGGAAGTGTGGGGCCCTCCAGATGTTGCTGGAGTCCCACCAGCCCCCACCAGCCCCAAACTAACACAACCAATGGTCTCGGATGATGGAAACTGTAGTCCAGGAATATTCAGGAGACCACAGCCCCCCCCCACCTCTGATTCGCACATTGATGCTTTCATGCATGTAAGAAGCCATAGGATCAGGCTGATAATGTGAAAGTCTGACAACTGGCACTATGATTTGTTGTTGTTGTTGTTGTTAAAAGCTACCCAGTACTGTGAGAAGTCACTCTCTCAAAGGAAAATAGAGAAATGAAATAAATCCAGACCTTCGGCCCACAATCCACTTTTGTTGACAGTTCCTATCTCCTACTATCTGAGGCGTGATTTTGAATAGCTGCTCAGCGATGGCACTGATACACTATCTTCTAAGACCAGGCTGAAGTGGTTGCAAAAGAAACTAGACAGGGCAGTCTTGGCATCTTTGAAAAATTGAACTGGGTGAAAGCTTCAGGAAGATTAAAAATGCAGTCTTTTGCCGCATCCACTGCAAGGTGATGGTATCAGCTGTGATTGTGAAACACCACAAACTGACAGTGAGCTTATTGGGATTGTTCTCTTCCTTGTCACAGCTTCCTATGCAATTTGCATAGTATTTCCATTAATGCTGTGTTGTTGTTTTCAAAAGGTGGAAAGTAGGGGGTGGCTGGCATTCAGCATCATGTAATTAGCTGTCACCCAGATAATGAGCTTCTTGTATGAACCTGAATCTTGCAAAGGAACTGCATGCCAAAGGAACCTCAGAGTTCTAGGCAAGAGCTCAAGAAATGCTAAGGTTGCTCCCAGACAACACGTTTATTGAGCCTTCATCCTGATTTGTTTGCACAAAGTTTTCAGAGAGATTGTACAATGTCAGCTGCTTATGGAGCATTCATTCTGATTTTTTTTTGGGGGGGGGAGTTATACAATGTTATAGCAAGCAATTGTTATTCCACACAACATTTTTCTGTCACTTTCCTGATTCCTTTGTGGTTGGGAAGCAAGTTTGTTGTGCATGAGCACCAAACCCATTTGAAAAACCTGAGTTTTCAGGTGTGCAAGTGAATCCTCTCCCCCCACCCCACACAAATAGTGACAGTCTAGAGGCAGCCTAAGAAGCGAAGACATTGAATGTTACTTGGGCACATTATATTATACAAGGCACCGCAATAAATACAAGGTCAAGCCCACACTTAATCACATAGCTTCATAGTCTTACTAATTCCCTGTCCTTTTCATTTTCATTTCGAAATGTGAGAAGCTTATAGGAAAGTGTGATTTTGTTTCTGACAGCTTTAGGAGAATAGTTGATCCATAGGGCTGTCTGTGTGCATAGCCTAGCATCTCTAGCTGCTGACCTAACAGCTCCCCAAAGCCCAGAGGGAACTAAAAGAGTAAATCTGCAATGTGGAGAGAGGTAGAGTGCACTACCAGTTGCTGGTCCTTAATAATGATATATTTCCACATGAGAATTTAACAGTAGCATGTATGTGATCCATTCTCTTCTCATACAGGGAAATGAAAGGAAAGCTTAGGATACCAGAAGCTCAAGACAGCCACATGTAGCACACAGCTACACATTAGCTTGTAGAAGGTAGAGAGAAGCTTTTGTTTTTATTCTTGAGGATGTTGATTGTGGTGGAAATGACAGTATCAAAATGCAGGAGCCACATTCCCCCCACCAGAATTAGCATTCTCTTGATGGATTATTGATGTATGTGTTTATCCTTATGCTCTGCATAATAACAAAAGTTCAAATCCTGGGCCTATTAAAATCAATCAACACCATCCTAAATGCTGACATTAATGGGCCCTAGCCTTTGCAAAAAAGTTTAAACATTTTTCTTTACATTTTTCTTGCACAATTAAATTCCAGAGGCACAAACTCTCTCGTGAATGACATTATCAAGATGATTGTCAAAAGGATAGGCCATTGTGAGGTTCACTAAAGTAAAGAGGGTTTCAGATCATTTCTTTTTGCCTCTAAACATATATGCTATGCTTTAAGGCAAATGCAGAGGTGATCAATATTAAAGAGATTGCAAAGCACAATATGTTTTCTATGAGCTGGGTCTCCCTCCCTCTAAATTGGTAGCCAGTTGGCAAAAAACCTGGGAAACTGTGGCCCCCTCCAGATGTTGTTGCATTCCCATCAGGACAAGCCAGCGTGGCCAATGGTCAGTACAACATCTGGAGGGCCACAGCTTCCCTATGCCTAAAGCACTAGACAGCATATAATTGTAGAGGAAAGATGGATAACAAGAAGAGAGTGATGGAAATTTGTAATTGGATAGGAAGGACATGAATATAGGAGAGGGAATAGATTGGTAACAAGGCATTGAGACAACTAATCTCCAAAAGTTTCAAGAAACAGATTCCATATAGCATTGCAAGTTCCATATTTGCCTTGTTTCCTAAGCACAATTTTGCTCTTTCATAGCCACATCAGTTAATTGTGCCATCTAGGAGAATCTGAAAAATGGTGGGATGGGTTTGATGCCAGGGCACAGAGGCTGGGCAGGCTCCAAAGATGGTCCATGTTGCTGGTAAAAGGACCTCTCCAACTCCAATAGCAGTGCTATCCTCACTGTGCTCAAAGTGCGCAACAAACTCAGAGGTAGCATGGGGTGGGTGTGGGTGGGAATGTCAGTTGAACAGAGGGGTCCACCAATGAAATTTGACAGAACCTTCCTACCGCATGGTCTTTGCTTTTCTCTTTATCTTAACTAGGCTTGCTATTCTTATTCTTGTTATGATTATTTAAAATTAGGATGACTAGTTTAAGTGCATACCTGTGGTGAACAGGGGTTTCTACTCTCCATCAGTTGTTGTATGGCTCCATGTTGTTTCTCTGGATTAAACCAGAATATGTATGATTTTGTATAATAGATGTTAGTGTGCTCTACTCTTCATTACTACAGGGAGGCAATAGGTAGTCTCTTTTCTGGGTGCCCCAAAACCTGGTAAGTTCTGCCAGGTTGTATAGACTGAGAGAAGTGTTGGCTTTATAATATCATTAGAAGTAGTATTAGCACTGACTTTCCATGCAACCAGGATTAATATTTTAAACAGCATAGCTACTGGTATCTAGTACCAGGGGTGCTCACTGGCCACAAAGATTGGTTCTGCCCCTGTTTTCATATTTTGGAAAACAGGCCACCTTCTCTGATGCACTTTTAGACTGCCCAATTCAGTTTCAGGTCCATCCTACCGTATTTTTCGCCGCATAGGGCGCACTGCCCCATAGGACGCACCTAGGGGTTTTTTTGGGGGGGGGGAATAAAGAAAAAAAAGTATTTCCCCACCAGGCGCGGGGCTGGCGTGGGGGAAGCCTGAGCTTCCCCAGCCCCTAGAACAGCCTGCTATCCGCAAGCCTAGGGAGCCCGGCGCGAAGTCGCGCCGGTTTCCCCAAGCTTGTGGAGAGGTGCGCGAAGCCTGGGCACGCTCTTCAGCGCGTCCCAGGCTTCGGAATGCAGGCAGCTCCGGCAGCCGTCGGGAGCCCAGCGTGACTTCGCGCCGGGCTCCGGATGGCTGCGCGGAGCTGGGCAAAGCTCGGGGCTGCAGGCACCTCCGCGCAGCCGTCAGGAGCCCAGCGCGAATTTGCGCCGGGCTCCTGAGGGCTGCGCAGAGCTTCCTGAAGCCTGGAGAGCAAGAGGGGTTGGTGCGCACTGACCCCTCGCTCTCCAGGCTTCAGCGAAAGCCTGCATTCGCCCCATAGGATACACACGCATTTCCCCTTCATTTTTGGAGGGGAAAAAGTGCGTCCTATAGGGCAAAAAATACGGTAGTTTGCTTCGTCCCCTCACCCCACCCTTTCACTATTGAGAAATCAAAAATATGCTATGCATGCTTTTCGTTAGCATAAGTGCCAGCTGAAAACAACAACAGGGCTCTTAGCAGTTGCGCAGAAGAGGGAATTTCTGCTCCTGCTGAAGTTCCCTCTTCCACCCAACTATAAAAGGCGCAAGAGCCCTGCCCTCTTCTTCACCAGGCCACAATAGTTTCCTACCTAATGAACCAGCTCAAATATGCACGTTTCGAAGTTTAGAGACTCAAATAAAAAATTGGTAAAGAAAAAGTGTTTTAGAAGTGTTGTACAGTGGTATCTCAGTTTAAAAACAGTCCAGTATAAGAACGATTTGGTTTACAAACTCTGCAAAACCGGAAGTAGTGTCCCAGTTTGAGAACTTTAGCTCGATCTAAGAATGGAATCCGAACGGTGGAAGGGTACCAGCGGTGGGAGGCCTCATTAGGGAAAGCGCGCCTTGGTTTCAGAATGATTTCAGTTTAAGAACGGACTTCCGGAACGGATTAAGTTCGTAAACCGAGGTACCACTGCATATGCATTATAACACTGTGACACCAGATGGTGCTGTGGAGTTCCGTTTTTGCCAACGCGATTTCTCATACAACGTTTACAATGCTTCTTTGGTATGTCTAGATCTAGCCCAGGTGAACACTTCAACCTTGGAAGAGGATATTCACGGTAAACAGTCTGGCTGCAGCCTCGTTCTGATTGATATGATAAAGCTATGTCTGATCTACACCACTTCAGACTGCAAGTGCACGTAATTGAAAACCCCTATTATTAACATTTAGATAGATGATAGATGATAGATAGATAGATGATTGATAGATAGAGATAGATAGATAGATAGATAGATGATAGATAGATAGATAGATAGATAGATAGATAGATAGATAGATAGATATAGATAGATAGATGATAGATAGATGATAGATATAGATAGATATAGATAGATGATAGATAGATAGATAGATAGATAGATAGATAGATAGATAGATAGATGATAGATAGATGATAGATAGATAGATGATAGATAGATGATAGATAGATATATGATAGATAGATAGATAGATAGATAGATAGATGATAGATAGATAGATGATAGATAGATAGATGATGATAGATAGATAGATAGATGATAGATAGATAGATATAGATAGATGATAGATAGATAGATAGATAGATAGATAGATAGATAGATAGATAGATAGATATAGATAGATGATAGATAGATAGATAGATAGATAGATAGATAGATAGATAGATAGATAGATAGATGATAGATAGATATAGATAGATAGATGATAGATAGATAGATAGATAGATAGAGATAGATAGAACGATAGATAGATAGATAGATAGATAGATAGATAGATAGATAGATAGATAGATAGATGATAGATAGATAGATATAGATAGATAGATGATAGATAGATAGATAGACAGACATGAGCATTTAGTCATGTGTGCTCCATCTGCACTCTGGAATAATGCTATCCAGAAACGGGACTGCCTCAGTGAAGACTAGGATAACTTCTGTGAAGTTGAAGGTTGAAGGTTGAAGGAGTAAGTCATTTGTTTTGGTGAAGTACATCACAGACCCTTAACACTATATGATGAATTACATAGCTCTTCATTTGGTAGGGCTTCAAATAAGAGGTGTGTGTATGTTTTCTTTTCCCTTATATGCTTTTCTAAAGCGTTTTTAATTTTCTTCTGATTCTCTTTGGTCAATGATTGCCTATCAATACTAGATTCATGAAATCTTCACTTGTGCACCCCATGGTGCATATTTACACACTCCAGTGTGATCTGTCACCATTACCACGATCTCCAATGCTTGCTACTGAGTCAATTTGATATCCAATTGACTATTTCACCATCAATGCTCTACCTGCTAACCTTATAAATGAATCTGTTATATGGTACCATATTGAAAGCCCTTTCAAGTCCAAGTGAATTATGTCTAGTTCTTCACTCTTGTCCACTCTCATTGCTACTTCCTCAAAGAAGTGAATCAAGTTTGTTAAGCATGACATCTCTTTGGTAAATCCATGCTGACTACCTCTAACCAATCTATATTAGATTGGTATTAAGTCTAGGCTCAGAGGGGACTTGCTACATAAATGTGTCCTGAGGATGCTTCACAAGCAGCTGGAACATGTGAAACACAGCCAAAACCATCCGAGTTTGGCTCTCGGTAACCTTTTATATTATCTAGGTTGTAAGCTTCAATCAGTTTGATTGGTAGATTAATCAACCATAGCTTATGGGGCCAATTTCCATCAGTGGGGCACAAAGTTAAGGGTGCATTGCATTTTTAAAATGCTGTTCTGTTGGTGGTGTGTCGCTGTGTTGGGGGATGAAAAAAAACATTAAATGTGAAACTTTCTCATCTATAAGAGCGATTGATAACATTTGAGACTTTCATTTCCTTACATTGTGGTGAATTTGTCTAATCCCCTTTTAAAGCCATGTAGGTTGGTAGCTAAGGGACGCGGGTGGCGCTGTGGGTTAAAGCACAGAGCCTAGGACTTGCCGATCAGAAGGTCGGCGGTTTGAATCCCCGCGACGGGGTGAGCTCCCATTGCTCGGTCCCTGCTCCTGCCAACTTAGCAGTTCGAAAGCACATCAAAGTGCAAGTAGATAAATAGGTACCACTCCGGCGGGAAGGTAAACGGCGTTTCCGTATGCTGCTCTGGTTCGCCAGAAGCGGCTTAGTCATGCTGGCCAAAATGACCTGGAAGCTGTACGCCAGCTCCCTCGGGCCAATAAAGCGAGATGAGCGCCGCAACCCCAGAGTCGGCCATGACTGGACCCAATGGTCAGGGGTCCCTTTACCTTTACTAGGTTGGTGGCTAACATTGCGTCCTGTCGGAGCGAGATCCATAGGTTAACTATCTGTATTTTCTTTTCTCCGTCCTGAATCTTCCAGCACTTGGCTTCATTGGGCGTCCATGAGTTCTAGTGTTATGAGAGAGAAAGAAACTTTCCTCTCCACTTTCTCCATGTAATGCCACCTCTTCCTTGCTCTTTCTCTAAGCTCCAAATGCTGCAACCATTCTTCACAGGGGAATCACTCCATCCCCATGATCATTTTTTTGGTTGCCCTTTTCTGAACCTTTTCCAAATCTATAATATCCATTCTGAGGTGAGGCAGCCAGAACTGTACACAGTATTCCAAATGTGGTTGCAACCACACATTTGTATAACAGCATTATGATACGGGCAGTTTTATTTTCAATTCCTTTCCCAATGATCCCTAGCATGGAATGGTCAATATCTTCACTAAGCTATCTACTAGGACTCATTCCCCGTTAGCCACCTCCAGTTCAGACCCTATGAACGTATACGTGAAATTAACTTCTTTTTTGCCCCAACGTGCATCACTTCACACTTGCTTACATTGAATTGCATCTGCCATTTCACCACCCATTCACTCAGTTTGGAGAGGTCCTTTTGAAACTCTTCACCTCTTTTTTGTTTTAATGACTTTGAACAATTTAGTTTCATGGGCAAACCCGGCCCGGCTAAGAGAACCACAAATGAAATAGATGTGGATGGGCTTGCATTGTTGTGGCCAAGTTACCCTGTATTCTTGCCTGAAAATTTAGCCCAGTTCCCAGGAGAGAAAGCAGCATTGCAGAAGTTCTGTCTGGAAGCTTTCTCTCTTGCAATAATGGTTTCTTTCTGCAGTCGGTTGTAGTACTCTGCTAGCTAGCTTCTTGACATTTGTGATTGGGGTGTAACCCTTTTCTCTTTTAAGCATCGTCAAGAACTCTCTAAGTGCAAGTGGAATATAATTTATCCAAAATATGCTATCTTCACCTTCTTCTGTGACATATAAATTGAGTTATCTGAGACACAGAGTAGTTCAAGAATTCTTTGGGCAATAACAGCCTTTGACCTCACAGTTCACGGTACGCTCTCAATGCACACTGGGAGCTTACTAATGGCCAAGCTGTTGTGGCTTACTGCAAGAATCAAAGTTTAAATTTCCCTTCTGTTTTGTATTCAGAAATAAAGAAGTGAATGTATTCCTGACATATGTTGCTTTGAAAGATAACGAAATGAGACGAGCTGGCCGTTTTAATGAGTCTTTCCATCACAGCCACTGGAAAACAGGAAATGACCCACTGGAACAATTTAAAGAGGTCCCAAATCAGTTTGACCTGAATGCAAGGATCTGAACCTTTTGACGAGCAGCAATTATGTGCCCAGAAAATAAAATGAAAAACAATAGATGAGTCTAGAAATGCATAATTTAAGTTGAATAAGGATACAAAAACCCATAAGCCTGCCTTATTGTGTATTGATCTCAGTATCTTTTTTAAATAATGAGATGGAGATGTGGAGGTTTGGTTAGCCTAACATGAATGCATTAATCAATTACACAAAGAAAACCAATGAATCAGAAAAAAAGCACAGACCCACTGAGAGAGACCATTAAAGGAATATGTAACATATATTGATATGAAACTTCTTACACTGTTGCCTTCAACACCATTGTCAAGAACATATATCCCTTTCTGTGAACAGTCCTAAGGAAAATTATGGGCTCTCCTAGTTGGACTAAATCTGTGATTTTAAAAACGTTCCTTGAGAAACCACAACAGGAGTTCTGCTCCGTACTCAGCAAGATGACAATTCCCATTTAGTAAGAATCAAATGGTTTCACGTCCACTTAGAATGTGGTTGTCAATTTTGTGATGTCTGACATCTGGCTAAGAAAAGAAGTTGAACATGAAGCCGAGAAGTGTCTCTGTACCCAGTAGCACACAACTGCAGCAAAACATTTTGGAGGAAATAGAAACACAGCAATCATGTATAACCAAGAACATGGGCAGATCCAGTTCATGTACTTCATCCAGTTATTTAATCTATAGGGATGCCCACTGGTGGAGCTGCCACATGGCTTGAATCAGTTTTGATATGAAGTTTCTGAACATAATATTCCCTCCCACAATTAGTTAGCGGCACACAGTCCCTGGTGTACATACAGAGAGCTCTCCAACCCACCAGACCTTCTTGCTAATTTCAACAAATGGATTCTAGGAGCTGAGGAGTGTCCAGACAGGTTGGGTCTTTCCATTGAAATAACTGGGGCAGCCTACATATTACTGTTATTATTAATTTCATTTCTATACTGCTTTATATTTTTAAGGAGGGAAAGATCACAAAGCAGTTTGCAACACATTAAAACATCAAACCATCCAGAATATTACTGAACATTACCAAAGAAAGTCAAATATAAAGTATACATTCAAAGCAATGTACTTAACAGGAAAATATTATTGTAAAGATATCAAAATAAAACATTACAAAGGTCAACTACAGAATGCACATTTAGCACAGCAAAGTTAACCAAAATTCCCTTAACCATTTTAAAATAAAATATTACTAAAGGAAGTCAAATGCATGTTTAAAATAGCAGAAGCAAGAGGATAAAATATTATCATAAGCATAGAACTTATCTGCCATTGTTGTTGCCATTGCTGCCAACGGTGGTTCATGGTAGGTGGTGGCTGTGGAAACTCAGACTCAGTGACCTTGGTCTGCACTAAGAGACAGCCAGATGGCCTCTGACCTCTTCAGAAGTCTCAGCTTTTGTAGCTGGAGCCAGTCAGAGCCTGGACCTCCCATGCCTGGTGGAATAATAATAATAATACACAATAATACACCACACTCTGGGTGGTTTCCTACAGGGTATACAACAACAACAACAACAGAACATCACACATTAAAAGCATCCCGATACAAGGTTGCCTTCAGATTTCTATGGAAGGTTGTATAATTGGTTCTCACTTTATGTTGGGAGGGCATTCCACAGGGTGGGTTCCACTTCCAAGAAGGCCCTCTGCCTGGTCCCTTGTAACTTCACTTCTCACAGTGATGGAACCCCAGAAGGACTTTTGAACTGGACCTCAGTGTCCAGGCTGAACAATGGGGGTGGAGACTCTCCTTCAGGTATACAGGGCCTAAGTCATTCAGGGCCTTAAAGATCAACACCAACACTTTGAATTGTGCTTGGAAACATACTAGGAGCCAATGTAGGTCTTTTAGGACTGATGTTATATGGTCCCAAAGGCTGTTTCCAGTCACCAGTCAGGCAGCTGCAGCATGGATTAATTTTAAGTTTCAGAATCACCTTCAAAGGTAGCCTCATGTAGAGTGCATTGCAGTAGTCCAAATGGGAGATAACCAGAGCATGTTCCGCTCTGGTGAAACAATGTGCAAGCAGGTAAGGTTTCAGCTGGTGCACCAGATGGAGCTGGTAGACAACCGCCCTGGAACCAATCCATGCAAGGCATCGTACAGGTCCCCCAGAACTCGCACCCAAGATGGTCTCTGGTCTACCTCAGCTTTTGTAGCTGGAGTCAGTCCAAGCTTCTAGGCCTGGTGAAAAAAAGCCTGCAAGACAAGGAGCAGGTCTTCCAGAACTCATAGCCAAGATGATCATGTAGGGAGAGCTGGGTTATCCAAAAAAATGATCTACAAATGGTATCTGATGCCCAGTAAAATTGCTAGTATGTACAAGAAATGATCTAATCTGTGTTGGAAGTGTTCAGAAACAAAATGTTCACTAATTCATATGTGGTGGTTCTGTAAATACACCAAAGGGGGGTGGAGAGATGGTATATAATGAACTCAAAAAAATATTTAAGCTCAACTTTCCAAAGAAACCAGAAGCTTTCTTATCAACAATTATAGGAAAAGAGATACCTAGGAAAAATCAAACTGTATTCTTGTATACAATAACCGCTACAAGAATTGTGTGTGCAAAATATTGGAAAGAGAAAACAACTCCAACAAAAGAAGAATGGTTACACAAATTAATAGAATTTGTAGAATTGGCAAGTATGACAGCTAAAATCAGAAATTGAGACAAAAAAGCCCCCAAGAAGTGAGTGGGACCTTTTTAGAACAGTACTTGAAGAGAGGTGGTGTTGAGGTCAGCTTACAAGCATTGATAAATTTATGACCAGCAGTAGACAAGCTAAGCAAAACCAAGGATGAAAATAGGGTGGATGGACAACGGAGATACAGCTAATAAAGAAAAGATCTAGGAAGTCAGGGAAGGGTAGGTTGGGAAGTATTGTAAGACTGTTGATGAGTTGGAAAATGCAAGCAACATTTCTATTGGAAAATGTATAAACAACAAGTGTGTCTGTACAGTGGTACAGTGGTACCTCAGTTTATGAACTTAATCCATTGGTACAGTGGTACCTCAGTTTATGAACTTAATCCATTCCGGAAGTCCGTTCTTAAACAGAAACCGTTCTTAAACCAGGGTGCGCTTTCCCTAACGAGGCCTCCTGCTGCCAGTGCCCTTCTACCATTTGGATTCCATTCTTAGACCGAGGTAAAGTTCGCTAACAGGGACACTACTTTTGGTTTTGCGGAGTTCGTAAACTGAATAATTCTTAAAACAGGACTGTTCTTAAACCGAGGTACAACTGTGTGTGTGTGTGTGTGTGTGTGTGTGTGTGCATGCGCGTGCACAAACACACACGCTTGTGGAGGCTTCTTTATGCACTCAGGAATCCTGTGTTATTAAAGATCCCAACACCTGCATAACTACAACCAGCTTCTCAGGAGGGGCAGCAAGATGCCTACCCCACCCCCTCCTCAGCCATGTATTATTTTTCCATGTAGCTAATGTGAGAAAAGGGATGAGAGATAGACAGAATCTTTAGCTTGGGGTGAACACATAAACTCAGCAAGCATATTGAAAATCAGCTTACAGCTTCCTAATTAGAGGCACAAAGAGGATCAACTGTTAACAAATTATACTTTCCATTCACAATTTTTTTATAAAAAGGAACTGTTTTATACAGACTGCTAATTTGTCCTTGCTCAAACATGTTGAGGAAAAAGGCAGACCTCCTAATTTCTTGACTAAAAGTTCCATTTTCCTATAAGACCATTAATTTTATGGAGGATACTTCTTAGTATCCCCTCACTTTTCTTTTTCAGAATAGCACCCCCCACACACACCCTTTGGGTATCAAAAGGATTTTTCCCAATCTGGTTTGGGAAATTGCAAAGAGCTTGTGTAAACCAAATGCAGTGTTGGGCATCATTTTCAAAGGAAAAAAAATATTAAGGTGAGGAATTGTGTTGTGTAATAAGGACTTTCATCTCTTGTGCATAATTTCTCCTGTGCATATTTCCTGTGTGTTTCTGCGTTATCTGCCAAGAAATAAAGATGAGTGGGCCATGCTCAGTGAACCTGACCTGTACAGTGAAACCGTTTATGAGAAATTATGATATATGATAAAAATACAAAACCTTGATGTTAATGGGCTTATTTATTGATTGCAAATAAAATTCATGAAGTGTGAAGCCAAAAGAGAGAGAGGAAACAGTGCTGTGGGGAATTGGGCCAGAAGGACATTAGCCAGAGAGGGTGTATTACACATAAATGAAGCTAAAGGTTGCCTAAAGGCTTCTGATTCTGGGAGCAAAGCCTCTGAGGATACCACAGGAAAGCCTTTAATGCTGCTAAAGCTCTGTCAAGCCGCTATTTGCATATTTTCCCTACAAAAGGGAAATGCTGTATTAATTCGTTTTTATTTACCTTTTCCGGAGCCTTCCAAAAGAAACCTCGCAGGAAAGCCTTTCATGAGAAGGGCTTACCAGATAATTTTGAGAGAGGCTTTGCAGGTAGTGTCTGAGAGGGAGGGAGGGGGAAAGGGGAGTCAAATTTAGATGATTAGCAGCATAATCCTTGCGACAGACGGTATCTTGAAATCTAAGTCATCTTCAAATTTGAATGTACAAATGACTTGAGTCCTCTGTGTTACTTTTCATTGCTCCCCTGCCCCCTGTACGCACACAAACACACATTCTTTCCTTTTCTGGCTCTTAACTTTGTGGAACGCATGGGGTGTGAGGGGGTTGAAGGAGAAAGTTGTTGTTTTTCCTAGAGAAAAAGTGGGTGACAATGATTTGGCAGCAGCCCTTGGCTGTGTTCTCGGTGCATCATGGGGAAGGTCCTGTCGTTAGGCAGAGTGAGGCAGCCACATCAGGCAGCAGATGTGCGGCATGTAGCTCACCCTCTGCTGGGCTGTTGCATACCTTCTAACTGTCCCCATTTTGCAGGACATCCCAGAATCGCAGAAGCCATCCCAGTTTCTGATTTGATCCCAGGATTCCCATTTTCCTCCTTCAATGCTGCCACCAAGCTTGGGGGATGAGCCAGTGGTTGCAATGGTGCCACATGAGCTGGCTGACTCGTGCATCTTTTGGTGACAAACTCCTCCCTCCCCCCTCCTCAGGGGTCACTTCTCTGTTCCCTCACCCACCAGGAAGAGGAAGGCAGGCAGCCAGACTGGCCACCTGTAGAGGAGAAAGAGGAGTGTAAGGGGGACCTCCATGGCCTCCGGTCCAGCCGCTCCATGACCTCAGGTAAAGGAGGAAAATGAAGCCTTGTGAGAGCAGCTTTAAGAGGCTGTGCCGCTCAGCTTCACCCTCATGGTGGATGGATGGTGGCCAGCAAGGGCTGTGGCTGTGACCCCACCCCCATTTCCCTGAAGCAACAGAGGCCCGTGAGACAGCCTTAGCTCTGCAGTGGCGGCATTCGGCCTCGCACCCTCCTCTTCTCACAAAACCTCTGAGGAGAAGGAGGCAGCTGTGCAGCGCCAAGTGCCCCTGCCTGCTGGTGTCAAAGTCACTGCAGAGCTAAGGCAGGAGGAGAGAAATAAGATATCATAGAGGGTGGCAGTGCTAGAGCGCCACGCAAGAGGGCCTCTCTATTTACAGCAAAACATACCCAACTCCCTCAACTTAGTTATGTACTAAGTGACTTCATCCTATCCTCACCTCTGGGGGCTCCCTCTTTCCCCTCTTGTGTCTCCCCATGGTAGCTGACAATAAGAATGGCAGATGAACCCCTCAGCAAAGTTGAGAGGAGTCTTGTCTTGAGATGGAGTCATGTGACCCTCTGCTTCAGCCACCTAGTGGAAAAATCATGTCCTTCACCTGTGTCTTTCTTTCTGTGGAATAAAAACTTCTCTCAAGTGTTGGTCTTCCTCATCAGTTCATATACTGATGTAGACCACCAGCACACACAACTCTCACTATTTATGTGCATGGGATTTGTCACCACACCACAGTTTTTCCAGGCTGAGAAATAGATTTGCCCCACCTCAGATCTTCAGAGAAAGGTAGCTCACTAAAAGGCCTTTTCCAGAGCTCAAAGCTATCTCAGTCTGTTTCCCATTCCCTCGGAAACGACTAGAGATCTTGGCTTACATGACCCTTGGTGAGCTGGTGAGAGAGAAATCTATGCCTTTTGCCAAAATGTCTCTTACCTTCAAGAGGTGACTCCAGCTGTTTACCATTCCTTGTAGGCTACTGACCTACAATTACATAAACTGCAGTTGCACCTGGCAGCTTGGCCTGCTGACCAATAAGGAACACTTCCAGTCATTCTGGGCCCATTAACTCTCTCCTGTCAGAACTCCAGGCTCCTTTGCAGCAATCGGCCTTATAACAATGAGTTTGCTAGCCCCTCCTATATGCCTCAAGGAGTTCAGGAAGTAGTCTTGTTTCAAAGAGAATGGTAGTTGGAACTGTAGAATATGAAGGGGTTGAAAGCAGCCTGCACTGATGGGGTTGGACAGTGGCAGGAAGTAGGCTGGAAGAGTTTAGGAGTGGTAAAATCCATAGCTTGGCGGTAGAGCATTTGCCTTGCATGCAGAATTCAATCCCTGCATACAAAATGTGCAGATAATACTGAGCTATATGGACCGATGGACAAACTCGGCATAAGGGCACACCTAGAAATGTTAACAGTTTTACTTGGGAGGCATTACTCACCTTTTATTTTATAGATTTAATAGAGAGAGGAGGATACATTTTGGGGGGACTCTTTTGCGTTGTTTCACAGTATTCCAACTTTATACATATTATGGAAAATGCTTCAAAGTATCAAGGAGAAATTTAATTGGGAATACCCCCTAGCCATCCTGGTACGGCATTAGCTAAGAAACTAGATGCCCGCTTTTGTCCCCAGGGATGGATTATGTGACTTGCAAATGGTGAGGAAGTATTACATATTTTTTGAAGATCGTGTAAGTGTCTTGAGGCTTGTCTCTCCACTTTAATCTGAATTGAGAGGTCATTGAATTTGTGGTTAGATTTGTTCATCATTCCCTCCGCCTCCTTGTATAACATTAGGGGGATGCTGCCTCTGAAAGACTTGCAGCCAAGGTCAGTTAGTGCTCATAGCGATTCGTCTTACAAGAAGCAGTCTTGTGATGCAGTTAGCCAGATCATCTGCAAAGCTGATTAGTACTAAACCCTGAAGACATTTCAGATATACTGCTACATTACTGGAGGAAAGGAAAAATAGAATCTCTGGTAGTAAGACTTTAAACATCTCAGCTAATGATGTACGTGTCTTCCTGCCCCTCCACCCAAAGAGAAAATTCTTGGGCAAAGAGAGAACAAGGAAATTGATTAGTGCAAATGAAAAGCAGGAATCACATAATTTTATACTTGTCAATATGGGAGTCATCTCTCGGGGGCAAAAGCTGCAGTGTGTTATCTCATGGAGCACCTTACAAAGAATTTCTGGAATACTCAGTGACATTCCATGTTCTTTGATTAAAAATTAGTCAGGATATCAGAATGTTTCACCCAGTGGAATAGTTCGTGCATGTTTCCATGCACTGCAGCAAACTTTTATACAGTATAAGGAGCAATACAATATACGTCTGTGTCCAGGATAAGCACATCCAAATTCAGCAATTGCAATCTATGGCAAGAAGTTTTACCAGGCAAATCTTCTATATCAGGAACACATAAGTTATGCTATGTCAGGAATAGAGGCCCAATACTCCATAAAGAAGGGTCAGGGAACCATATACTGTTGTACTCCATAGTCTCCAACTGCCCACAAAATGCCAGGAAAAACCTTAAGCCATCATGGCTTCTTACTATATCCTGCAGAGTCCCAGATTCCCTCTTCCAAAAAAACAAAACAAAACAAACAAAAAACACCTCAGATCTTTCTCCACCTTTTCATTCATTGCTCCTTCCATCTCCTGGCCAGGGAAAGAGAGAAGCAGCAATCTACTTCAGGTTCTCATTTACACACTCTGACGAGCTGTTTGGCAACATTGCACACAACGGGGAGGGTCTGTTCTGTGTCCAAATCTCTTAGGTCCCAACCCATTTCCTCTGCATTGCTGCATCGTCTTTCAAAGTAAGTGACATGCTCACCTCTCACTGCCCCAAAAACACAATTTAAATGGAATGATGTTATGATATAATTATAGACAAGCAAATTTGGGAGCAGTATGAGGCTTTTGGAAGTGTAATTAGTTAGGGTTTGAATGCTAGGAGTCAACTGTGACCTGGCAGATTGGGCATCTGGTGTAATGAGTGAGCTCCTGCTCTGTAAGGAGGCAGGTGGTTGAATTCTGCAGCTTTCAAATGGTCATCAACCTTTGTGATATGTGGCGTACTAGTTTTGACATGAGAGTCCAAAGGCGTGAATGATGAGTGCTTAAGATGAGAAGGGCTCATTCCAGGTGCACAAAGAGAGGTGCAGCAAGTATTTATACTTACGTTTATTCCATGTAATTTTAATCATGATATTTGTTTCATAATCCTTTAATCTATTTTCAAATTGAGGGTTAAGAGTAAATGAACTGTTTTGCTTGATTATCTGAAGTTTAAGACTTTGCTAAATTAGCAACCAATATCCCCCCCCCCCAAATCATTTTAACTTTCTGGACCAGATGTGCGGTAAAAATTTAAGTATAAACTTCCCTTTGGCATTTTCTTAGTTTAAGAACAGCATGTGCACAAAAATATTGCAACTGTGACATACTCCCCAGTCACATTAAATTGAATATATGCCCATTCCAGAGAGCTACCAGCACACCTATTAACTGGATACGGAGGTGGTTCTGTGACTGAACCACCTGAGGAATTTAAAGGGAAACCATTGCAAAAATGGTGGGGCAGGGGGAGGCATGGTGAGGAAGAAGAAGGAACAGCAAAATGACTTGAAGGCTGCCTTTTGCCACCTCCCCACTTACCTGTGCACAGGTTGTGCCTAATTAGGCTCTCACAGTCCCAGACAGGCCTGTGTGTGAAGCCTCTCCAAGCCAGTGGAACTTGTTGAGGTGCAGGAGGTCACCCCTCAAAGGAGATACCTCAGTCACACACGGCCAAGTCCCTAGTCACACCTCCAAAGAGAGTTTTAAAAATGCAGGCATCTACTGTATGGTGAAAAAGACGGCTGTCTCAAATGGGTACAAGGTGCAACAATTTTTTTTCTGTACAAAGTTTGAGGGAGGAACGGAATGTCATCCCATTCCATCCAGCGCTTTTGTAGACTGATTTGCAAAGTGCGTGACAGTTGTGTCATTTTCCAAGTGACTAGAGTTGGGGGGGGGGTTAAGGTTCAAAGTCACCCCCTCAAAACTACCTTGTAAAAATTAAGTAATTTTTTTTTAAAAAACACATATTTATTAAAAGTTCATACTTATGTATAAGTACATACTTATATGTGCACCAGACATGGTGAGACGCAAACAAAAAAGAGAAAAAGAAAAAGAAAAAAGTGCAGAAGGGAAAACAAAGGCGAGGAGAGAGAAATACCCCCAAACGGTATATTTTACAAGATTGCTATTGTACTTCACCAGATCTTAACCTATTACAGTATTTGAAAGAATGGATTCCAAATATCGTTGAATTTGTCCATGGCAAGTCTGTGTTTATGTGCAAGTTGTTAATATGTTGTGAGTTTGTATAAGTCTTCAATCCAATCATAGAAGGGAGCCGCATTTTTATTTTTCCCATTCATCAGTATCAGTCTTTTTGCTGCAGTAAGGGCACGGAGAGTCGACTCATATTGTCCTTTTGTAAGGTTCCATGTGCTGGGTATATAATTCAAGAAGATATTTTGCTCTGTAAATGTAAGGTTGTTCCGTACAGTTCTTTTGATGGTTTCAGTTACCTTCTGCCAAAAATACTATACAATTGTATAGTAAAATTTAAGTAAATTTAAGAAAAACAACCGGATTTTGTGGGTTTCATTTTTTTAAATTCACACATAGACCATAGGAGGTGGTCTTTATCTTAGTCATGCACACAATTGACACAGAACCAGTGTTGACATATCATAGACCAAGCAGAATGGTATGACTAACTCAACAGCTTCATCCTCCTCATCAGTGGCTGCAGAACGCAGGGAAGGGATAGCTTCTCCCTTTCTCCCCACCATCCATATAACATTAACAGAAAACAATTTCTTCCCTCCTACACACCCATTTGGGGGCTGCCATAGACATTTCGGGGGTGGAATGCACTATTTCTGCCTTTCTTTGCAGCTGAAAGAGCACTTTAAAATTGGCAGCGTTTGAATATGTAGATGCTGGCACTGGTACCAGCATAAAGCAAGATGTACAAAGAAATGTCTGTCTAGCAACTAAAGGAATTGTGAGGGGTTGTTTTTTTCCTCCCCAAAGATGTTTTTAATCACTAAATTAAAAGCGACTAACCCATCTTGCACCACTTGGTGGCAACACTTCCATATTTGATTTATTGAATCTTGTCAGTATTGCTGCTGTTCTGATAATTGAAAAAATAAGTGTGGTCCCTAGACCAGAATACTGTACAACTAATTATAGCAGATATCAATCCCATCACCACTACCAGTATCCCCCCCCACCTTGAACCATAAGGCTTACCCACCCCCCATTCACCAAGAGCAATAAATAATGTGTTATAATGCTATGCTGCCTGGAGTATTTTAATAAGAATTTTTACATGCCACAGAAGCATCATTAAAAGGCTTGTTACGCTGTCATCTCATCATAAATAGGATCCCGGAAATATTTTCAGTGAATTTAATTTCTTTCTCAGGACACACACTGCAACAAAGTAAAACTGCTGAATAACTTAATACATGATCTAGATTTTCAAACGCTGCAAACTTTGCATGGAATTGTTCACAAAGCAATGTGTTGGAAGAACTGCTGTACAACACCTTTAGTTGTATTTCCTACATATTCAGTCACAAGTTTGAGCAGGAGCATTTCTCTAAAGCAGCTTTGCTCCTCTGTGTATCTCCTCCTAAGCTAATATTGATCTCTATTCTCTTTGCCATCAACAGCAGCATAACTTGTGCTCCTAATTTAGGTCGTGCTTTAGCATTGCTGATGGCTTCATTTGTGAAACACTGCGGCAAATTACATAGTAGATGCCATGCATATGGTGTAGTGGGCCTAAGTCTGTGGAACTCCCTCCCAATTAAGATTAGATAAGCACCTTCCTTGCTGAACCACAGTGACTAAGACTGCCCTCTTTTGGCAGAGATTTTATGGTGGTGTTTCATGCTAGATACTTTTTTGTTTTAGCATTTCATTTTCTGCATGGTTTGTTGTTCTGTACACGACTTAGAAATGCCAATGGGTGGACTTCTGAGAGGAAAGATTGAGTGTTTCCCTGCTCTGTGCTATATGGAACTGAATGATAACCAACTCTGGAAAGTAGTTTGTCAATATGTTTTAGACTATTACAATATTATTTTCTAGAACTGAGCTCTGCTCTGACCTTGAGTAGGTGTCAACTAAGGGAATGGCTCTTCTGGATGAAATCCAGAAGGGACCTGCAACTAATCAGAAACACCAAATTTTCCCCTTGGAATCCACTCTTGAGAACAGAACATCTTATAGCTAGTTATCTGACCAAACTCTCACCAACTTCCTTAAGAAATGCCTTAATTGAGCTGCATTTCCAAGTGATGCCCATTGAATGGCTGCTGCAATAGACACACTTTGTATTTGTGATCAACTTGAGGTGGAAGACATCACTCTTAATATGTTATCCTGCCCCTTTATATAAGATTGTTTTCCAAAACCTTTGTTCATGCAAGCAAGCAGGTACACTCCAGCAGAAATGGTCCGGTTTCTTTTGAGTGACAATAATAGCTTTGTAACACCCAGAGTGGCCCTCTATGCACTGGCTTAAAATAATAAATAAATCAGTAAAAAGGAGTTAGATAAAATCACTATAAATTGTTGTGTTGATTCAAAGGTTTAATTTGAAATCAAGCTAGTTTTGAGCTTGCTGTTGTCTCTGATAACCTTTCCCTTACACCATGAATGTTGGCTCATATTACGGATGAATGATCTGTGTTGTTTTACTGGTACTGTTGGTGCAGGTTTGTCATGGTACTCGGCTAGAACAATAAACTTTTATTGATTGATAGTCAGGAGGATGACAGGTGGGCAGACCTGCCCTCTTGTCAGATTTGGCCCACAGGTGTGTGGGGAGCATCTAATTCCCCACCTATGGTTTAAACAAACCATCCTCCAGCCAGATCTAATGCTTCATCCCTGGATTAAACAAACCACAGTTTCCCAGGTTCTGACATCACAGACAACTACTGTTAGTTTTAAAGCAAAAAGATAAGCTTTAAATTTCCACCTCACAAGCACAAAGGAGGAGGGGAGGGAGTGTATGTGGATCTGAGGCTCGCTTGTAACCCGTTCTTGTAGTGGAAAACAATGTTTTCCCATTATATAGGAACTGAGCCTAAGCATCTAGCCACATGTGTTGTGCTGATGTGCATAATGAAAACTTCTCAGCACATTGGGATGTGGCACTTTGCCATGAAGAAGTGGCACTCTCTCCACCCCTGCAATTTCCCCTCTGATATTCACCTTGCTGCCTGCAGGTTTCCCAGTGCACACACCAATGCTTTCCAGGAAGGAGCCATGTTGTGCTTGTTTCCTTTGCACACTCACTCACCCATAAGGTGTATCAAGGCCTAAGGCGCCGCTGCAGTTTCCTGGCTGGCAGTGCAATAGTTAAATCAAACGGTAGAAATAAGATGTTGGGCGGGAAGTAGGCGAGGAGAGACAAGAAAGCCAGAAAACCATTTGTATTGACACTTGTTTTAAAACTAAGGACATAATTACCCTGTTGCAAGCCTGTGCTGCAGAGAAAGCATCTTGTTGGGAACTAATTAAAGAATTATCCAATGTTTAGCTTCTCATAGATAAAGCAGCATAAGCTTTGAAGCAGAAGTGTTTGCAGTGAGCTTTGGAAAACTCTCTAAAGACTGAGGAGCTTAAGTCAGTTAAGCCTTTCCCTTTGCCAATTAGACAGCTTTTGAACTGTCTTTTAAAAAATTATGATAGAAGCTGCTGGTGCCTCTGAAATGTGAGCAATTTACTTCTTAATTTCTGTCCAGTGACACACTATAACATAATGCTATTGCCATGGAAAAACGGCATCAGGTGGAATGGGCAAGTCTGTACATATCACGTTTCAAGGCTGATTACATAAGGAAGTATTTGTTTATGCCTTGCATGCATTATTTTCTGCCTTCTTCCTTTGCTGTGCTATGCACGCATGTCAATGCTCCCCAGAAGCAACCTGCGCAGGATTTCACTGTTCCTTGTAAACTTGAAAGGCAGGGAAGGACGTGGCAAAAGAACAATAATGATGATGATGATGATGATGAAACAAATCAGAGGTGGCTTGTCTGTCAATATCTTGCTGGAGGGATCCAGTTGCATACCACCTCTTTACGTTTGTGCAATTAAAGCAGATTAAAGCCTTGGCCCCACGAATTCATTAAAAAAAACCACACCTGGACTTTTTGCAGTTAGGAAAGCGATGGGAAAATGCACTGAAAAGTGTGGGAATAACAAAATGATTAAAGGTAAGAGTTGTAAACATGGCACATGCAGATCAGGATGGATGCTCATTGGTGTATCAGCTCCCTGCAAAGAAATCAGAGCAAATGCTCAATAAAGATGGCATAACCTAATCTCAGCATCAGCTTTGTGCAAGCAAATCAGGATGATTGTTCAGTGATAATTAATGCTCAGGGTCAGTCCAGAGACGAGTGTTCAAAACTAATTTTTCCGGTATGGAGTTAGTGGTTGGACTAGGAGCTGGGAGACCAGGGTTGAAGTCCCCCTTTGGCCATGAAGCTCATTGGCGCTGGTTACTTCCTCTCAGACTAACCTACCTCAAAAGGGATTAAATGAGGAACAGCACAACTGTGCACACCAGCTTGAGCTCCTTGGGGGGAAAGTTGGGATATACAGTGATGCCTCGCAAGACGAAATTAATCCGTTCCGCGAGTCTCTTCGTCTTGCGGTTTTTTCGTCTTGCGAAGCACGGCTATTAGCGGCTTAGCGGTTTAGCGGCTATTAACGGCTTAGCAGCTTTAAGAAAAAGGAAAAAAACTCGCAAGAACTCGCAAGACATTTCGTCTTGCAAAGCAAGCCCATAGGGAAATTCGTCTAGCGAAGCGACGCAAAAAACCGAAAAACCCTTTTGTCTTGCGTGTTTTTCATTTTGCGAGGCATTCATCTTGCGGGGCACCACTGTAAATGCAACAAATCACCCTACCTTAATGTGGACAAGGTGGTGGAGGGCAAAAAGTTCAGGTTGGGTGGGGGTTTCTCATGGTCTGATGGCATAGGATGCAGCAACCTTGCTTAGTTCTAGGTCTGGTTAGTGTCTGAATGGAAGATAACCTGGGAATTGCGGTCTTGAGCTCCATTGGCAAAAGGTGGGATATAAACGCAATGAATGAATGAATGAATGAATGAATGAATGAATGTAATTGGAAGATCAGCGCAGGATTTATTTTTAGCACTGAATATTCAGCCTGCAAAAAGACCATGCCTAGAGAAAGCCTTTATGTTCCGTACTATTGTAGCCATCTCAGCCCTGCCTAGAAAACGTGGTTGTTGTGAAAGAAAACAGCTTTTGTGGTGGCAGCGTTTTTTACCATTAGCATTCCTCTCCGAAAACAGAGGAAGGGAAGTTCATCTTTCTGAAATGAATTCCCACAGGAGAGGATTCTTCTCTCTTGCTACACTGTGAAACTCCCACACAAACGTCGGGGGAGGGGAGAGAACCTTCTGATGCTGTCACATCCTTGGAACCTTTTATCTCAGTACTGCCTGGCAGAAATTCTTAAACAGAGGCAGTGGAGTTTCTTGCTCAACTTAACAGGTGAAACCCATTTCCCACAGAACTATTGGGCCAGTTCCAGGTCAGAGGGGACTCTGGGCTCAGTGCCCCATCCCCATATGTGTAGGTCTTGCTCAACTTACTTGGCAACAGGGTGTAACAAGCGGCGGCAAGAGAGAGCTCAGAGGTGGCTATAGTGAGCAAGCTATTTGTTAACGCAGCACTTGTTCCCAACATAGCAATGATACATCAGGGGCACTGCGGGGTCATAAAAAGATGGGACTTCTGCTGTTAGTTGGGTTTGTTTCTCAGCCATGTGGCTATCCTAAGCTAGAGGGTAGGCAGCCTTTTAAATCCCCCTTCCCCTCACCATGCCCCAAATTTGACAATTGCTACATTGGGTGCATTGGGCAGAGAACAAAAAGACAGCTCACTCACTCCTGAGATCGCACAGGCTAGCTCTCCTGCACTTAACATGCATCACAAGGGGTTCCATGGGCCTACCAATGTAGGTGTACAGACCTCCTTCATTTGAGGGGAATTTCTGGTCTTATCGAGACCCCCCCTTGAATTGGTACGTGTGCAGGGTCCCATTTCATGTGGGTGTGGCGTTATAGCTGGAGGGCCAGCCCTAACATCCCCCAGGAATTTTCAGAGCCGAAGATCTCAAGAATAGAGTGGTTTGCTGATAAAACCTTTTCCGAGGGAACTCTGGGAATTGTATCTCTGCAAGGGGAATAGAGGTCTCAGCACCCTTAACAAAGAATAGTTCCCATAATTATTCAGGGGAAGCCATGACTGCTAAAGTGGTATAACAGTGGGTGGTGTGTCTGTGGCCTAGCAGCAGACCACAAGAGCAATATTTCAGTGGTTGTTGAAATGCTGCTTCAGCCTGGGCTAATCCTCTCCACAGGCTGAAGATCTCCATCCTTAATCGTGAGCTGCACGTCGATCGTTCCAGATGCAACTTCTTGCCACCACAGCAGCTCTGAGACAAACCATTCGCTCTCTCATTTCTCATTCCCCTCCAGAGAAATCAGATTCCACTGTGTAAAGGCCCCTTGGCTGAGATCAAGGACCAAACTCTCTTATCTTTTAGCTGTAGTGGGAGGATTTACCGCTGTGGGAGTCCAGCAGAGGAATTGAATAAGATGTTGCCATTAACCAGGGTTGTCAGCATGAGAGAACTGCTGCGCTGAGATCCTTAGTTCGGCTCCTATAGTATTTTTTTTATATATAGCGCCTACCTTTTAAAAGAAGTCATGTTCGGTCTTTTCACAGAGTGTTTCTACAAGAGAGCAGTGAAAGGCATTCTTTCCTACAGGAGTGTACAACTCAAGTCCGCCAGATGACCACTTTTATATATATTTTAAACTAACTCAGCAAGACCATAATTCTAGATCAACCACAGAAGAGCTTTTCTGTCACTCAGTGTGCTCTTTTCAGTGTATTCTTTGTTGACCTTTTTCCCTCTTTGTGATCCAGGGGCAGAATATACCTTCCTTCACAATGCAGCACCACAGGCTGCCATCTGACACCTCCCTTCCGCCCAACCCCCCCCAAATCCTTCTAATTTTCCATCTGCACTCCATTACACTGTCTCCTCTCTCTGAACCCCACAGCACAGACCGTTCTTTCTCTCCAGTTCCAATTTCTCTTTCTTTCCCTGCACCAGGGAGTAGCCTCTCTTTCACCGCGCTATGATACAGCTTTAAATAGTCAGTTTCCAGAGCTCCCTGTTAAACCAGTCTGGACAGCATTGCTCTGTGAGGGGAATAGGGGTCTCCCAACAACGTTCAGTATCCTTAACAAACTATGACTCCCAGGATTATTTGGGGGAAGGTGTGGCTATTTTAAGTAGTATCATAGTGCTTTAAATGTATGGCATGAATGCAACCTCTCTTTTTTTTAGCTATCTAAAGTGCTCCATCTAAAACCTGGAGAGCTGCTATTGCCTGCCATAGCCAACACTGAACTTGATGGGCCAATCAGCTGAAGCAGTATGAGGCAGAGTACTATGTTCCTCTATACACAGGGCCGGCCAGCCCATGAGGCAATGTGAGGTGACTGCCTTGGGCAGCAGGATCCGCAGGGGCAGCAGATCTGGCCTCCAAGAAACATTGCCTACTGCTGCTGCCACTCATTGGAGGCCAGTTCTGTTGTCTTCTCTGCAGCCTTTAGGGGGAAGCACCAGAAAAGAGGTATGAAGCCACAGTTTACTACTGTGATGTTTGTCATACAAACAGGCAAGACAAGACAACCTAAAAGCAATTTAAGGTGTGGAGCTGCCCCAAAGCTTAGATGCTTACATAGAAAATGCCCAACCTGGTTTAAAACTTGAGTGGATGGGAAATGGTAATCAATATTGAAAAGCACAGAGGACTTCTTCCCTGAGCATATTCAGAACTTTTTAATCCGACACTTAATACTGAGGAAGTGCAAATATTTACAGTGGGGAGTGTTTTGCTTCAGAACAGTCTCCAGTCGATCTCTTGCAATCATTGCTAAATACAGGAGATGCACAGATGCACAGAAAAGTGTAGGCACACCCCCGGTTTGCACACGGTGATTACAGAAATTGCAGCAACAGCAGGAGTGCATCCAAGGAGATTTGTTGTTGTTGTGAGGGTGCAAGCCTATTGTAGATCTCCCTCTTTGTGGGCAGAGCAGATCCGTCTGTGGAGATTTCCTCATTGCGCTGTGTCTCTACCCTCAGTGCTTTGACAGTGTATTGCAAAAAGGTGGCATTCTGTGGGCAAATTGCAAAAGGCTTTGAATCTGCTAGCTCCAAAGCCCTGCTATGCCTCCAAAATGAAACCAGAAGGCGGGGAGGAATTTGCTGGCCTTATTGATGACATGCATATTTACTTTTCCAACAGACCATTTGGAAGGAAAACCTTTTCCCCATCTTCTTCTCTACTGGGGTGAGTGAGGCAAGACCTTGGATTCAGTAGTTCCACTGCCTCATCTACCCTTTTGGATTGTACTGCCCATAAATCAATGGTTCAAGGGATAGCTCAGTTAGTAGAGCATGAGACTCTTAATCCAAGGGTCATGGGTTTGAGCCTCATGTTGGGTGACAGATTCCTGCATTGTGGGTGGTTGGACTAGAGCAGGCTTCCTCAACCTTGCCCCCCCCCCCCAGATATTTTGAGACTACAATTCCCATCATCCCTGACCACTGGTCATACTAGCTAGGGATTATGGGAGTTGTAGGCTAAAAACATCTGGAGGGCAGAGGTTGAGGAAGCCTGGACTAGAATGATCCTCATAGTTCCCTCCAATCCTACAAGTCTGTGATTCTGTGGAGTTTGTATTTTTATTTTTGAACGGAGGAGATGTGTAGTTGAATTGCAGAATGGAAGGAGCCAGAGCCTGATAATGTATTGGAAAGAATTAATAATGGCAAGATGGAACCAGCGGCAGACCTTGGGATCTCAAATTCCAGCGGCACCATGTGCAACATTAAAAACTGGTGCGCCTCTCGCCTCCCATTCTACATCGCTGTTGCAGCCCCCTATTGACTCAGCGCCCAAGTCCAGCCACAACGATTCACGATAGACTTCACACGCTGATAAAATCTGCAGCATTATAAACCAAGGTTTGCTCCCAGCTTTTCGGTAGAAAATAGGAATATATGGAAATGAATTATTGAGTCAGTACAGAGTATGATGGTATGACCCAGTGTTTATTGACTCCTGAAACACTTTTTTCCACATTTTTCTTTTTAAATTAACATGAACACAAAATGTGGGGAGAACAGCAAAATACCACAGAATGTTTCAGTAATCGGCCCACCTGCCAGCAACGATGACCAGCATGTAGCCTGGCAAAAGGTATGTCCAAAATGCACTCCCAGAGATTGTTGGGGAGTGAGTCACAGGTGTAAAAAGCGAAAACCAGAGAGAGAGAGATTTGCCAGCAAATGGATACAATTTTCATGCAAGCAAAATTAGAAATCAATTATTATGAAAATACCAAAAATTACCTAATCAGTGGGTATGGAACAAAACATTTGTATGAGATGCAAATTAAAGACTACAATTTCTGGACTCTCCACCTGACTCCCCTGAAGTTGATACCTCATAGGAGCAAAGGAAACACTGGAGGAATATGAGATTACCACAAGTCTTTTGGCACAGGAAGCCTACAAATGGGCATCCAGGTTTAAAATACAAATAGCCTACTCATAGGAATAGTTCTTTTGTTTTTTTAAGAAAGCTGGCATTTTTGCCCAATGTTTATTCCACAGCAAACGCAATTGCTTTGAACAGCAACTTTGCCTCGTGTGTTTGATGTGCAAAGGAAACAGATTTGGAAAGGTAATTATTGGGCTGCATGCTTTTAATTGAGTCAACCATTAGACTAATCAATGAAGGCTGCAATCCTGTGCTCTTAATGGTGCACACACCATGTATTCATATAGGGAGTATTATGCTGTCACTCCACACACAATGCTGAATTGCAGTATTTGACCTCAGGTAAGAGCATCTGAGGTGAAACTCAAATGTCTAGTAATCATACTTCATTATTACTAAAGGCACTGGAATTATTTCACACCCCTTCCAGTTCCCATGTCCAGTTGGCGCCGTTTGGTTGAGATACCAACAGTGAATATTTCACTCATATAAAACTCAACCATCAATACTTTTTAGCTTGATCCAATTATTTCATTGATCTGCTGCCACCATTTCTTAATAGACCACTTAGACTGTTTGCTGAAACAGAATTCAGAACCATTCAAAACAGTTCACCCATTTTTTGTAATAATCTGAACAGTATCCAAAATTTTGCATAAATATAACATCACTAAAACATTCAAATACTTTACCACGCTTACAACCATAGTTCTGAGTATTCCTGCATTTTCAAGTTTTTAGATGCTTAGGAGTTAAGAAAGATGAGCACGCAGGCTGTTACTTATCTATGAGTGGTGAGGACAATACGATAATCTTTAGTCATTGTCCCATACAGAACAACGAAACTGACAGTAGCTTTATAAAAGTGTGTGGTAATATAGTTCTTTTTCAACTGATGTGAGCTATTTATGTTATCTGTGAGGGGGGAGGTTTTATCACTCACTAGCACAGATGGGATGAATCAGCTTCTATGTTTATCTATTGAAGTCTAAATTGAGCTGATCAATTCTTTCAGAAATTAAGCAGGCTCTTTGTGTTGAAGTCACACAGCAATCCCACCAAGATGCCTAAAACCATCTTGATCACACAGGAACCCGAGGACATGGAATCGTTCAGAAGCATTTCAAAATTAGACTTCACATATGGCAGCAAGAAAGTCATTTTTTCCCTTAAAGAAACAACTGTTAATTTGCTACAAAACATATTGCCTTTACATGCTATGTTGTTAAGTGGCTTAATATTTATCACACACACACAGGTATGTGCTAAGACTAAGCAATGCTTAAATATTAGTCTTGTTCATGGGCTTTAGTTCTGGGAGAGCACTGTGCTTGTCTGGGAATATGATAATGGTCATTCCTTATTTAAATGTATAAAGAGTAATAGCACAAAATGAAACCACTGAAGAAAATGTTGGTTTGTATGAACAAGAAAAAAGCAAACTGCCTGTGTCAATTAAGTTTGTGGAAATATATGGAACATGGAAGAAAATATATACATATGGAAGAACAAAGCAAGGTTCACATCATTGCTATAGGTATCAATGAAATGAGTGAATTTATACTCCTGTGTTGTTTGTGTTACATACTTTGGTGAAAATAATACGATTTTGAGGGAAGTAACCATTGTATTGCTCCCATTCTACGCATGATCTATGGTAAGTGCTGAATGTCTAGGTTTCTGCTACTGAGAATAAAAAAGTTTTCTTTTCTCTCTCCTTTAAAAAAGTGAAACTAGGGTAAGAAAACTTGTGCTTGGTAATTACTAATCCTGTCTCAGCACAATTCATGGCTCAAATGCAGGAAGGAAATATTTTCCTGCAGTAATGTAAAACCTGGGACCAAGTAATTTCTCCCCACACAAATCACAACATACCCTGAAATAAAAATACACAAACATCTGACCTGCAGTGGGGATATGACTTGGCACCACAGAGACTATGAACCTTAGTCCAAAATGTTTCTATAGCATGTCTGCCTGCAAGGTAATCTGCTATGATATTGCGTAGGTACAGACAGTATCGTACGTCCCATCTGACACTTTTTGCTGGCACAACAAATTTTAGGATTGAGCTGTAAAGGTTGAAGTATTTAACACATTTCCTCATAGACTCACAAACAACAGAGATTAGGTCTGAGATTCAATTGTACAATCCGAGCTCCATTAATGTCAGAGGAGAAATTAAATCAGAGATGTAAAGTGACTCAGGAATGCATTCTGTATCTGACCACAGCTATCCTGCCATGCAATTGCCAGGTCAAAAAAAAAAAAAAAAAAAAAAAAAAAAACAGACAGAGTTACATTTCCATCATTCAAATTGTGGCAGTTGGAAGATCAGTTTTAAAAGAATAAAAATAAAGCTTGACTAGGTGAATTCTTGGCATATATGTATTCAGTTTATCATCAACTTTTTTTTTTATTTAAAAAAGGTTTACAAATTTGGGTAGGAGGTGGCTGCTTCGTAAAATGTGTATAGACAGATCATTCATACTTCAGAAAAAGAAGAGGGGGGAAAAGGAAACAGTGGACAGCTGCTCAACTGCTTCCACCTCTGTCCTGGGGCTCTAAAAGGCAGAGCAATGGAACGCTGCTGCTGCTGCTGCTTGGCTTTAGCAACATGAATAAAATCCAGGCAATTTTATGGGAAATGGGAGGCTTATCCTTTTAGGGGGGGATTAACAATATAGGCTGGTGAAGCCAATAGCCTGTGCAGCAAAGTGACAAGGCGGCCCATCAAAGGCCCCACGTTGAACATAATGAAGTTGGCTCCTGACAGACGTGTACTGTAGTTCCGTTTTGCATCCCTGATTGCTTCTGTTGCTGCCCATCTGCAGTCTGCCAGAGAGGGATCCTTCCCATTGAACTAGAAAAACGTACATAAAGTGCAAATCAAGACTCAGGTTTCCCCAACAGTTTCGAATGCTTAGGATCTTTATTACGAGTACTGCCAACTCGGTCTTGTCATTAGCACCAGGCTTGGTGATATTCTTCACTTTCTAAAAAACAACACCTGGTGGCGTTCTTCACTTAAAAGGCAGGTAGAAAAGAGGGGTGCTTTATGCCAAATGGATGTGGTAGGAAGCTGCCAGGAGTACCATCACTGTAATATGCAAATGCTAGACAGTGCCCAAAAAATTAGTGCATTTCTGCAAGAAGAGAGTCCAGTAATCACCGGAAACAGACCACATCTTTGGATCTTATTGCTTGCAAAACAGTCCCGTAATCATCATTAAAAGGAATTACGTTGGGTATCCCTCTGTTCAGTCTTCGTTGAGAACTGCTTCTGTCTTCCCTGCATCTACAATGAAAGACCAAATATATGATTAAATGCCAGAATACATGTTGCAGGCAGGCCAACACAGTACTCATACTGAATATCTGAGTTTATATATCCTTCCTAGAGAAAATGGCAACATTCTTACTGTTCGGGTTTGTAGTAGCAGGAATCTGAACCCAGAATTTTGTGGTCTTAACTACACCACCACATGCTTGAAAACCAAACCCTGGTCTTGCTGCTTATCAAAACTGTACTATTTTTTATTTTAGTTTTTTAAAAGGATCTCTCAAATGCTAAATCTGCAATGAGAACTAGAGAAATCTGAGTAGGCTGAAACTAAATGTTTTGGGGAATGTATAGTTGCCACCTCTCTGCTTCTCTTTCCTACCTTCAAAGCAAATGTTTAATTCTAAGATGATTTGTGATTGCGGTTCAAATTTTCCCACCCACCCTCCACATCATTGGCACAATGAGATCACATCATCCAGAACAGCAGCAGCAGCAGCAGCTACACTTCCCTTATCTTGGTCTGGCATCATATCAAGCCGTATTTTAAAACAAACTATGGTTTATAGCAGGGGTCAGCAAACTTTTTCAGCAGGGGGCCAGTCCACTGTCCCTCAGATCTTGTGGGGGGCTGGACTATATTTCTTTGGAGGGGGGATGAACGAATTCCTATGCCCCACAAATAACCCAGAGATGCATTTAAAATAAAAGCACACCTTCTACTCATGTAAAAACACCAGGCAGCCCCACAAATAACCCAGAGATGCATTTAAAATAAAAGGGTACATTCTACTCATGTAAAAACATGCTGATTCCTGGACTGTCCGTGGATCAGATTTAGAAGGCAATTGGGCCAGATCCGGCCCCTGGGCCTTAGTTTGCCTACCAATGGTTTAAAGTGAAGGAGTGGCATCCTGGTGCACCTTGCTCAAACATACCAGAGTCATTCCTTCCCATACTCCTGCTTCTGCCTTGCTAGAGAAGAAACAAACCAGAGTTTGGTTGGTGTCATCTGAACTTGACTCGTGGGTTGTTTCATCCAAACAAACCACAAGTGGTAACCAAGGTTTCTTGGCTTTCCACTCGTGGTTTGGAGGAAATAAACCAACAACCCCCAGTTCAGGCAACATGAGAAGCCAAACTCTGTGTGGTCTAGCTGTGGCAGCAGGAATAAGGCATGAGCCAGATGCTGCTTGCTCACACTAAACCATAGTTTGTTCTAAACTATGGACTGGTGTGACGTGTGAACTGGGCCATTACATATTTTGAAGCTCACTTATAAACAACTTATATTATCTGATTTAAAGTCCAGTGGCCAATCAAGGGAAAGGCAGGCACGGTCGAAGATTGTGAGCAAACTGCTCATTCTGAAGATGCAACAGTTTCAGAGACGCTTCTGCATGGGGGATAAATACTCTGACTGCATTGCCCAAATTGTGGAATGCAGACAGGCTGCTGCATACTATACAGTACATCTTCTGGCAGAAACCTATTTTCACATATGAATTGAATTCCTGGATCAGGCCTAAGGTGAGTTTCATGTAATTAATTCTAATATCACAATATGATGGGTGGCAGATTTGATGATGTCATAAATAAATGAACATACCAACTAAATTCCTGAATTTCTTTTTGGCTTCTGCTCTTTCTTCAGCATCAAAATACCACACAGTCATGGCATACCTGTAAAGGAGAGGAAATTGATTTAAGTCTCTAAATGCTACCCTGAGAGAAGAGAAAACTACACTTTTCTCTCATATAAATAATAATAATAATAATAATAATAATAATAATAATAATAATAATACAGAAACAGTGATTCACTTCAATGTTAGAAATATATTAATAAGCAGCCAAATTGGTCAGTAGGTGACAGTCTAGGCATGCACATCACAACTCTGTTCATTTGCATGCAAGGCACACAGATATAAATAGGCAGACAAATACAGCTGTTTTTTATGCATTCATCTCCATCCGGTTATAGACACATCTAGAGAGTAACACAGCATACAACAGGTAACCTAAGTTGTCTCGAAGTTCTTTATGGCAATATTATGAAATATGAAAATAATGGACTATAGCTACCTAGTACACTGTCTAAAGCAAAGATCATCAGGTGTCACTAATGTAAAAATGCCATCAGAAAGAACCACATGAGCAAAAATATTTTACACATGCCCAGATCAGTGAGAGCAATCATGGCAGCAGCAGCATAAACAGTGGCAAAGGGATGTGGGAAATAATGGTGGCAGGCAAAGGTTCAAGTCAACAGGAGCTTCAGACAACTAACTGCAGCCACTTCACCCCTCCTTTTGCACAAGTGATGAAATGAGCCAGGGACCACAGCTAGCCATAGTTTCCTTTTACATCGGAATCAGGAAACTATGGTTGATAGCTTCCAAACAAGCTAGAATATGAAGTCATATGGTCTAAAGTTGGCTTCCAGATCCTGGCTTGTATGAAAACTATTAAACAGAGTTTCCTGATTTGGGCAGAACCAGAAGCTACAGCAAATTGTGGCTCTTGGTTGGTTGGTTTGCTTGCTTGCTTGCTTGCACAAAGTGGGGAGCAAAACAGATGTATGCAGGTGCCTGAAGTTTGTGCTTATTTTGCCACATTAAACTTAGGTCTCAATCCTCCAAGCCAGGATTTACATGGAAAGCCACTGTCAACAAAGCATTTGCTATATACCTCAACCTTTATGGGGCTGTTTTGAAAGAAGTGCTTGCTTACATGCACCAGACCTAGGTGGGTTAGAAAAATCTGCCAGCTGGAGGTTCTTTTTTGAACAGGGTTGGACAACATGTTCAGCATCCAGAAGCACAATAGGAATCATATGTTGAGCCAAGAGGTCAACATTAATTTGCATAGTGCTTTAAACAAAACCATGCATATGCAAATCACCGTCATTCAGGGCTTTTATTTATTCTAAATGTGAAAAATCATTAAGTCATTTCCTCACAATCATAAAATATGGCATTAGAAGAAGCTATGGTGAAAAATAAAGATAATGAATCAAAACTGTGTTTATGATGGTTCATAGGCAGTTTCTTGATGGTTTTTAAATAACTCATAATATAATCCCATTTTAATCTATTTTGATTTTGGGATTCTGGTGAATTTTGTTCTTTTTTAAAATTTATGTTGCTTTTGATTTGATGGTCTTATGTTTTATGTTGTATTTAAGTTGTTTATACACTTATTTACTGTATGCCACCCAGAGAATTGGGATTGTAGAGTGACATACAAATGCTCTTAGTAATAAACAAGCAAACAAACAATACAGATTTTTGTCCTTGCTAATTTCTTCAGCAAAATTCAGCTTTAATAGCTAAGTCTGGGCAACTTTCAACAGAATATTAAAATACAATAGTCTATTAAACATTAAAAGCTTCCCTAAACAGGGCTGCCCTCAGATGTCTTCTAACATCTCAGTGTCGCACTAAGGCATTGTTGTGTTAGGGCAAACATTTTGGCTTGGCAGATGGAATGATTCCTCTTCTCCTCCTGGCCTGAGCCCATCTGCAGGTGGGGGGGGGGGGGAGAAGGGGGGAAGCCCTGTTGTGCAAGAGGAAGTCCTTATCAGGGCTTCCTCTAATGACTCAGATGAACCCATTTACTATTTATTACTTGAATAACAATGTTTCTCTAGGTGATGTGCAAAAGAATACACAATTAAAACAATATTCAAAATAAACAAAACCAATAAAGCCCACTGAACCACAATTCATAAAATCAACGCAGTGGGGTAACTAATTCACCATCAACAGAGCACCCACCCAACAACTAAAACCAATCAACTGCTGTCTATCTTGGGAGCAAGGACATAAAAATGCAAAATATCCATGGATGAAATCCACTGTCACGTGAGCAAATGTTCTCTTCCTATTCCTCCTCTTCCACGTTGTGTCCAAATCTGCTCTGGAGGGTCCTCAATCCTCCAGGGCAGATTTGGGGAGCACACATGAAACAGGGAGAGGCAGGGGTAGCCTGAGTGCCAGAATTAAAGTCCATTCCACTCACAGATGCCACAACTGGGTATCATCCAATGGTTTTGTTTTTGTTTTTTAACTCACATCTTCTTTACCTTGTTGCATAGGAGGGTTGCACTTCATGTGGGTTCCTTCGATCTGACCAGAAAAAAAGTAATCTGTCGAACAGGGGTTCAACGTCTGCTACGTAGGACTTGCCCTCCGGGAATATTCGTAGAATTCCACCATGTAGCTTGAGAGAGAGAGAGAAAGGAAGAGGATTCATTTTTAAACTTAAGAAAATTTAAGGTATGGTTGTGAATCATAAGTGTTTGAGAAACAGAGGGGGAGATTCAATGCAAAGTAAAAGGAAAAATATTACTGGGAGAAGCACCGTTAATGGGCTTAGGAATGATGACTGACTGTCAACAGGATAAATACAGAAGTATACCTCTGTTTAGGCACATGACAGAAAAGAAACAGCTTTATTTATTCTTTCTTTTTATAGAATGCTTGTCTTATCATTTGTGGTGGTGTTTGGTTTTCTTTTCTTTTCTTAAAAAAGGTTGCTGCTTCCTGGCGGATTTGTTGTATCTTGCAAGCGAGGTGTGATTCTTGAGAATATTTCAAAGTGTACACTTGCATATACGGTTGTTTCTCTTCGGATCCCGCCCGTCCCCATAAACTTCCGCGTGGGACACTGTTGTAAAAGTAAAATCTAGTTTGTTAAAAGTCCCAAGGAGGCTCCTATGACCCTCACAGAGCAACAATTCACAGAGTTCCCTGAGAAGAGAGATTGGTTGCAAAACCACTCTGATAACTGTAGCTCTCTGAGGCGAAGCAACATCTCCTAACAACTCTCAGCACCCTTAACAAAGTAGAGTTCCCAGGTTTCTCCAGGGGGAGCCATGGCTGTTTGAAGTGATGTGACATGGCTTTAAATGCATAGCACAGATGGGGCAAGAGTTTCGTCACTGTTTTGTTTCTGATACGCCAAACCTGGGGACTTTATTTACCCCACTCCCCTCTGTTTATTTATTGCTCTCAGGCTTGTTACTGGCACTTACACAGCAGCCCAACTGTAAGCCATGGGGCACACCCACAGGACTGTCACTTTGGTTGAGAGTTTTATTTCACAAGGAGTGTGGGAAGCATCAATGGAAACGGCAGGTACATTTTCTTCCTGGGAAATGCCAACACTTGGATGAAGAGTCTAACCACGCAGACATCAAAGCCGTCTCTGGTTCCACAATCTGCCAGCCAACCTGTGCTGCCTTAAGGCCTTTTAAAACCATGGTGGAGTTTGGAAGCATTTTCCAGTCGCCTCTGAGCTCCCAGAATAAGTCCAGGTTGACACATTTCAATAGGGGATTGCAGCCAATTATAGCTCCAGATAAGCTACATATACGATACTTGTGTTTGCCACTTGTAGACACTTTTGTGTATACTTAAAAAAAAATTTTAGGGAATTGGTCCTAATAATATGGCAGCTTGCAAGTTATAATGAGTCCCCCAGGAGGCAGCAACTCATTTCATTCGCTCGGGCAATTTATATACTACTTATATTTAAACAAAACTCTAAGCAGAAAAGAGTTCTAAGAAAATGTAGTCCGGGTTCTTCTATTCCCTACTCAGAGGGTTTGGGATCTTACTGACTTGGTTTGCACATCAACGGTTTACCACGATCACACCTTTATGGTCTATTTCGCTCCTTGAAGCCACGAATGCTTGGCTTTGTGTTATGTCCGAATCAGGGATCATGGCTTGTTTTGTTCCCAAGAAACCACAATCAGTAGCTGAGTTTGTTCTTGGATTACTGAGTTGGAGTTTTGCAGCAAACAAATCACAATCCCCAGTTCAGCTGCAAAGCTAAGCCAGGGATTGTGCTTTGCTTCTTCCCAGGACAAGAGAATAGAAGTGAGCAATGTTTTACCACGATGTGCAAGCTGGGCCATTCTGTCAATATTTTCTTGTCAGTCACGAGGGCTGGGCACTGCTATTGACTGTAGAAGATTCCCCCCCCCCACTCAGGGCTTTGAAAATTGAGGTTTTTGACAGATCCTAAGGGCACAATATGGGACGCAGGTGGCGCTGTGGGTAAAAGCCTCAGCACCTAGGATTTGCCGATCGAAAGGTCGGCGGTTCGAATCCCCGCAGCGAGGTGCGCTCCCGCTGCTCGGTCCCAGCGCCTGCCCATCTAGCAGTTCGAAAGCATCTCCGGGTGCAAGTAGATAAATAGGGACCGCTTCCCAGCGGGAAGGTAAACGGCGTTTCCGTGTGCGGCTCTGGCTCGCCAGAGCAGCGATGTCACGCTGGCCACGTGACCCGGAAGTGTCTCCGGACAGCGCTGGCCCCTGGCCTCTTAAGTGAGATGGGCGCACAACCCCAGAGTCTGTCAAGACTGTCCTGTACGGGCAGGGGTACCTTTACCTTTACCTTTTAAGGGCACAATGCCAACTCATTTCTCTTCAGGTACATCATGGCAAACTGCTTCCAAGCCCTGAACAGGTATGTTAGCAAATACACTGCTATTTATGAGGTTTAGGCTAAGGCATGGGAGGGTGAGGCTTACCAGATAATGAAAAAATACAAAGTTTGCACAACCTCCTTCTGCATAACGCAAGACCAAAAAAAAATCCCTCATAAGCACAATTGTTCCTTTAGCATTCTTTAAAGGCTGTTTCATGGGAGGGAGGGATAGTTCAAAGGATGAGAGGACTACAAACTATCCTGTGATTCTTTATGTAATCTGCTTCAGCTGCCAAAAGCACATTTGTTTCTTTGCGGTGTTGTTTTGTTTTCATCAGCCTAAAACCTTCATTATCCATCTCTATAAACCCTCAGGCCCAGAACCTCCAAATAACTAATTGCCTTCCAAAAATTGTGTGTCAAATGGAAATAAAAATAATGCAACAAGGAAATGAATTTTAGCTTCACGTTTTCCCTGTGCTCACTGTAAACAGTGGTTATGTATCCAGTAACACAATGGTGTTATGGTTCAGTTGCTTTCCAACCTAGTGCCCTCCTGGTGTTTTTGACTACAACTCCCATTAGGTGTGCCAGACGAGGCTGAGAGAAGTTGTCGTCTGAAACATCTGGATGTGCTAGATTGGGGAAGTCTGGCTTAGGCCAGGAGCGGATGGCCAGGGGAAGCATCACAGCTGGCATCACCTCATGGCAATGGTAGCACTGCCACATTCTGGGGTGGGGTGGAGCAGTGCATCAGCGAAGTCAGAGCACTTAAGTTGCACAACAGAATCCACCTGGCAACAAAAATGCTGTCCACAGCACTGTGCGTCTCACCTGCTACTCCTGGCCGAAGACACAGTTCAATACAGTATCAAAGTGTAAAAAAGCAGTACAATGCAGAAGGCAAGCTTTGAGTGCATCTCAAAATATCACCGTCTTCCTACCTTCGAATCCCAGTTCTTGTTCAGGTAGTAAATACAGGTGATACAGCGCCCATCGCCATTGGGATTGTCTACATGACGCACATAGCCAGTTCCATTTCCAGGGTAGCAGGCTACCATTGCCTAAGCGATGAAATGCAAAGAGAATGAACACTAGTTAGATTTTTCTTCATGGATGTTTTATTATTGTTGTTTTTTGAAGAAAATACTTAAAATGCATAAACAGCAAACATCAATGGAACGCTCACAGTAAAACTGTTGAGAGAAACATATACCCCACCCTGGGAATCAATGATAATTGACACAGAAGCAAGCAAAGTGCATAACACAAACTGAAATCAAGAGGATACCAAACTGAGATGAGAAAACCAGTATGAACGAGATAAAATGGCAATAAGGGGATAATGTAGAAGAGAAATGGATAAAATATTTGCAGATACCAATAGAATTAAGTGAATATTTTTTTAATTAAAAAATGAATAAACAAACCCCCCAATAATGTTTCCACTTTTTTCTTAAACTTTCTATTTACTCTTTTTTGCCATGACCCAAACAATGCCGAGCTTTTCACCCACTGATCACAGACTGATTTCTGTAGGTGCTAACAAGATTATTCACACACACCCCATTCTCCTGTAAAATCAATGCTCTTAAGAAGCAACGCTCCTGGATGAAGAATGTGAAACTCATTCTCATTTCAACTGATTCGTAAATAATTTTAAGCTGGAGATTAGAAGCAGGTGAAATTGAGGAATAGTCAATCAAATGCCGGCAGAGAACTTAAAAAGACATTTTAAAAATTCTGCAGTATTAGTGTAGGAATGGTTGGCCCAATCCTGCCTGAAGTTGTCCTGTCTGCACATGCACACCCACCCCACCCAAAATTCGAGCAAGCACCATGTAAGCACAGGTTGTTGGTGTATGGTCACTTTCTAGTCCATTCTGGTGCTACAGTGCTAGGGTTCAAGGGGTCAAACTAGACATTCCGTGAAAATGCTTGTACTGACAGCGGCAACTACCTTTCCATCACTGCCAAAATCGTGATGCATTTGAAGCAGACCAAGAGGAGGGAAGTGGCATGAAGGGGCAATGTGAAGCAGAAACATATCATGCACACAGTTTTTCTTACTCACATTAGAATATAATAAAGAGTCCTGCTGGACAAGGCCAAGGACCAATCTGGTCTAGCTTCCTGTTCTCACAGTGGCGAACTAGATGCCTATGGGAAGCCCAAAAGCAGGACTCAGGTCCAACAGTACTCTCCCCACTTGAGATTCCCAGCAATTTAGAGGCAGGCTGCCTCCACAGTGGAGACAGAATGCAACCCTCAAGGCTAATAACTCTCAATAGCTCTATCCTCCAAAAATTACTCCAAGCTTCTTTTACCGGTGATAACAGGAACTAGAGGGTTTGGTATATATATTTCTGTGTAATGTCTAGTTCTCAGCCCTAAGTTATTCAAGTGATTTTCAAACGACACAATCCACTAGGAAGTTCTCCTGAGCAAATCCCATTGAAATGAATGGCAGGTGTGCAGAAGCTCTTGAATAGCTCCCTTTCATTTTACAGGGACTTTCCAAGGAGAACTTTCCAGTTGAGAACTTTCAGGGTGTGGTTTCAGAGTACAGGACTGAGAGTTGGCCAGGCCTGGATAACAACAGGCCATGTTTTCTTGTGGGGAAATAGGCTGTAATGGTGATGCTCTAAAGATTATCTCCATTTTCATTATCTGCCCCTGAGTTTGCCATATGTCCCTTATTCAAAGGAGCGTTTCTAAATGCTTTCCCATAGCCACTTATTTCAGGTACCTTAATCACATACTGTTCTCTCATATACTCTCATTTTCTTTTAAAGTGTTCAAGTGATACAGTTTCCTTCTTTCAGGATGCTTTATATTTAAATGCCTTGAAGGGAACAAAACTCTACAGCCTGAGGTCGCTCTTGGCTCTTTTGCTGAGCTTTCCAAATCTATCAGACTGCGCTGACATGGTCTATGTGTCTGCTGTCTGAGGCTGAGCTACAGAACTGGCCAAAACATACTGTATTACACATCTTGTTCTGAATATTTTCAATAGACCGTTAGTCCTCATTTTGTTTAGTTTACCACACCAACAAATTTGAAACACCCACCATAAAGCGCAAGTGAAGACAACAAGGGAGAATGCATGTTGCATTCCAGGTGGGCAGGAAAAGGAGGTTCTTCACGGCACGTACTCATTCAGTCTGCTTTTACAACTGGAACAATATTGGAGGCCGGAGGCTGTCGTTCCTGATTATCTTAATTACCACCACTTGCTGGAGGCCAAGTGTCTCCTAATCTGGAGAGGCAGGTGTCCATAGTTACAAGGGGAAATTCTCACCTCACTCTCTGTGGAGGAATGGGCACCGCTGCTCACCTGGAAGCCCCTGGGTCGGAGGCAGGTGGTGCCACAACCTGGTGAGGAAGCTTTGAAGTAAGATGCAATGGGAGTAACCATAGATCAGTGGAAGAGTGCATGCACTGCATGAAGATGCTCCCAGGTTCTATAGTTCTGCTCTATTCTGCCTCAGTCAGACCACACCTGGAATACCATGTCCAGTTTAGGGTGCCGCCATTTAAGAAGGATATTGACTAGCTGGAATGTGTGCAGAGGAAGGCAACCAAGATGATCAAGGGTCTGGAAACCTAGTCATATGAGGAACAGTTGAAGGTGGTGGACTCTCCTTCTTGGAGGTTTTTAAGCAGAGGTTGGATGGCCATCTGTCATGGATGCTTTAGTTGAGATTCCTGCATTGCAGGTGGTTGGGCTAAATGACCCTTGGGACACCTTCCAGCTCTATGATATGCCTTGCATCTGCAGTTAAAAGACTGAGGTGGCAGGTGATGTGAAAGACCTCCACCTGAGCTAGTATGCAATTAACCTGACCTGGGGTAAGGCAACTTGATATGTATTCTCTATCTTCTTCAAACACAGAATATTTCCATTACCACAAATGTTCTCTCACTAGATAATATAATTTATAGAGAGGAGGATTTGATTGCCAGTAGTTTGGTAACAGGTTAAAAAAGTATTATTATTATTATTATTATTATTATTATTAATACCCCGCCCATCTGGCGGGGTTTCTCCAGCCACTCTGGGTGGCTTCCAACAAAATATTAAAATACAGTAGTGCATCAAACATGGTTTTCATCTACTTGTACTGATTGGTGAAAATATGAATAAATTAATATATGTACCATTGGATATCTTGGGCCAATATAGGGCAGCATACAGCTCACCGGCTATACAAAGGAAACGGTCTTGGCATAGTGCCATGTCCATTCAACGATACTTCATACAGTCCTGCCCAGAGAGATATTATTGGATTCATATTCTAAACCCTCGGATTTAGAACACAAGAAAGGAAACAGCAGGCAAAACATCTCTTCCACCCTTCCTTTCATCCCCACCACCACATAAAAACTCAATTGGTGGTTTAGTTACACAAGCCTCTCTCTCTCCAATTCTGGTTGAAATTCATTGAAGAATGCTTGCAGTACAGAGAGCAAAGCAAAATTATGATAAAAAAGATATTGGCAATTAATTGGTAGCGGATGCCTTGCTTTATTTGTTCTAGACACATATACATAAAAACAGAAACACTGGACGTTTTGCAACATGGAACAGACAGTATGTTGCTTTTAATCAAAAGCAAGATAAAATCACCAGCAATTATAGGTTTATAATAAATCCAGTTCACATGTTTCTGCATAGGTTGCTAGCTGAACAGATGTTTGGCACTCTAAACCTTGGCTGTGCTGATTACGCATTGGAGGAGGGCCTCAAGTTCAGTTCCCCCGAACAGATGACAGGTGCATTCAAAGTGAACCAGCTGGTGTGGCGATTGCACACTGAGATCCAAATCTGCAAGGATCATCATAAAGTGTGTGAACCATTTTTAACCCTGTGTAGGAGCCAATCAGGAAGGCAATACATGCGTGAGAGTCTGTTGAGAGGCATGGATTAGCCTTACTGGAACATGGTTTGCATGTTGTTTGCTCTCAAGAGATCAGGTTCTTTTTAATAATAATAATAATAATGCATGCAGTCCAGCTAATGATGAGCAGCTGGAAACCTCACAGGGTCAAGGTGGTGTAGTGGTTAGAGTGCCAGACTAGGAACTTGAGAGACACAGGTTCAAAACCCTACTAAGCCATAGACACAAACTCTAGCATTCAAAAGCTTATGCCATAAATATATTTGTGAAGTTTATGAAGCTCAGTGGGTAACTTTGGTCCAATCACTATCTCTTCAGCTTAATTTACCTCACAGGGTTGTTGCAGGAATAAAATTGGAGGAGGCATGCATCCTACCCCGAGATTTTTAAGAGGGAAGCACACATTTCCTGTTTTTACTAGGAGTTATCAATCAACTGTATCAGCACAACTAGAAAAATGTTGCAGGACACTATTCCAAATGGCTTTGGATTTATGTCATTAAGGGGTAGGGTTTTGCACCTATTACACTGAGTTTAAAAAACAACAACTTCCTGTTGAATTTGCAATGGGACTTTAATGGGAAATTATAACTATTTTCTGATCCAAAACCAAGAGGTAGGCTATATATTTAAATATATAAATGTATATGAATAAATGATTAGAATAACGCACCCCCAAAAATCCTTATGTTAAAAAGTGACAGCTCAGGCAGTATAATGTGAGTGAAGAAGGGCTGAAACATTATATACTTTCCACCAACACCTAGATGAAGGCTTAAACAATCATAGAATTGTATAGTTGGAAGGAACCCAGACGGTCATCTAGTCCAACCCCCTGCAATGCAGGAATCTCATGTATCCATGACAAAAGGGCCATCCAACCTGTGTTATAAAACCTCCAATGAAGGAGAGTCCACCACTTTCCTAGGGCGTCCGTTCCTCAGAAGATGCATCATGAGGCTGATGGAACACCACAAAAGTTACTGGAACAATGTAAGCTCATCTGTGTCTGAGAAAGACCCCGTCCTGCCCAAAAACAACCCAAAGCACTTTCTCCACGTTCCCCTGTTGCTTTTGTTTAAACTGAAAGAATGCCCCCCCATTTTTTAGGCCCCAGGATTGACTGGAGAAATGACCTGTTTTCTCACTGGCTTTCTTGAGAAAAGTTGGCTCACTTCCAGGTGAATTTAAGGGCAGGGGTGGGGTAGGGGGCAGAGATCTTTTCCATCTCTTATCTTGGTGGCAGGATCCTGTCCCGAGCTTGGGAGTGGGTGGGATGTAATTTCAGGGGTTAGAAATGAATAAAATAGATAAAAAAATTAAAAGTTTGCCCCCTCAAACTGGCTGTGTATTCTCACTTTGCATTTTCATCACAGAGCAAAAGTCTGAAGGCTTTTTTTTGGGGGGGGGGAGATAAAGGCTGAGAGAAACGCTCAGGCCACAGAATTGTGATTTTTGCTCACAGTCTGCTCTAATTATCAAAACAATTAATCTTTCTTTTGTGAGAAGGGTGTTGTCTTACTCTTTAGCCCCTTCCTGCCCCTCCACCCTTCAACTTATATTGTGATGGATATTTATCTGCAAGCCTCCTAACTCCTCCTGTCCTCTCATTAGGCTCCTTCCTGGGTTCCTGAACATTTAAACTTCTTGCTTTCCCTTTTTAAATCGCATGCAGCAGATGTTCCCATTTTCTGCCCCCCCTGAAGTGCCCATAATTTAAGAACTGATCAACTGGACACAGAAAGCAGCCATGCCATCACAAGCTGACAATGCAAGAGGCTGTTGAAAACTAATTATTTTCCTGCACGGGGGGGGGGGGTGAGGGGAGTCAGGAGCCAGCCTCCAATTAGCAAGAGCAAACACTCCGGGTGCATCAATGTATACAGATATATAATATATATGTATGTCTATACACACACACATGTTTCAGTGGAAGCTCTTTTGGTTCAGGGAGACTTCCTCAAACTGCTGTGTGTGTGATCTGGCTCCTTGCCAGCTAGATGATGGCTTAATGACAGTGCTACGTGCAGAGCGTGAGGCTATCAGCAATCAAACACAAACTTCACTCTAGAGTACACTTCACAGAGAAGCGGTCGAGGGAAGGGAAAGCACATAGAAAACATACAGCGCTTCTCAGTTCTGATTCTTGCTGAAAGCTCCCCCCTCCCCACCCTACTATCCCCAGACAAGAACGTACACACAAAAAACCCTTTCATTCCCTTGCCTCTCGCATTCTTCCGGAGCTGAATGCAAGGGGATACATACAGTGAGTTGATATAGTTTTTTATTATTATTAATTTATATACTACTTAATATGCAAAATCCCAGAGGGGTTAACATACAACAAAGTAAGACAATTAAACATAAAAGAAAAATTGATACACAACACTTAAAACTCAAAATACAAAGAAATGCATGGGTAAAAACATCCTATGCCCTTTTAAAATGTGTTTTTGTAGGGGGGGGGGCTATTGGGTTGTTATTTTTATTTTTATTATGTATTTTGTGGTTTTATATCTTGCTTTTATTCTGTGAACAGCCCTAAGACTCCCAGGTATAAGGCGGTATATAAATTCAACCAATCAATGAATCCAGAAAAGCCATCAAGAAAACATTCAGTTCAATGTCAATAAATACTAAAACAGAATAGTGTGAAGAATCTTATGAGCCAGAAAACACCTGCATAAAGAGATGGATTGGTCTTCTGGAGGTGTTTAAAGCTTTCCATTCATTCTACATCATGAACAGCACATGGAAGGGTGGCCCAGAGAGTGGGCAGAATTCTGACCAGTGGCCATGTTAACTGGGGTGGATGAGAGTCCAGTAAGAGCTGAAATGCCACAGTTTCCTCAGTCCTGGTTTAAAAGATAAATCCAGCAACGGCATTTGGACTGCCCTCAGAGCATCCTCTGTGGAACACCTTAACCTCAGCAGTGCTTACAACAACCTTGTGGTGTTGACCAGTGTCTTTTTCCTAACGGCACAGGTGGCTCGTTGAGGTTGAGAGAATGGTGTCTTGTATGAATAGTGCTTCTATCCTGCCCCTGAGCCAACAAGATCAACTAGGGACCCCAGAATAATGGCCTTCTGAGTTGCAACACATTCACTTGCTTGAGTCATCTGCTCTGAAGACACCATAGTGCATTACGCCTTGTTTGCAGTGCTTTGTGGGTTTGGAAAGAATATTCACTGTGTAAGGAAAACTTGTGACGGGCCTTCCCTAATACAGTGGTACCTCGGGTTAAGAACTTAATTCGTTCCGGAGGTCCGTTCTTAACCTGAAACTGTTCTTAACCTGAGGTACCACTTTAGCTAATGGGGCCTCCTTCTCCCGCCACGCCACTGAAGCACAATTTCTGTTCTCATCCTGAAGCAAAGTTCTTAATCCAAGGTACTATTTCTGGGTTAGCAGAGACTGTAACCTGAACCGTCTGTAACCTGTGGTACCACTGTACCAGGAAGCAGTCTATTTAAGTGGGGGTTGGTGTTTCTTTAAGGACTGTTTGCCAGTTCCTCACTTCCAAGAGTCATATCCTCACCAAACATCTATATCACCCACAGTCATGGCTTCCCTCAAAGAATCCTGGGAGCTGTAGTTTAAGGGTGCTGGGAACCGTAGCTCTGTGAGGGCATCTCTTAACAACTCTCAACACCCTTAAAAATGTATGTTGCCCAGAATTCTCTGAGGGAAGCCATGGCTGTTAAGGTGGTATAAGAAAGCTTTAAAGATATGTGATCTTCTCCCTGTTTCAACACGGAATAGAGTCATAACCTTAAAAGGAATCTGCTTCAGGTTATTTTAAGTATATCTATATATGTGTAAGTTATATCTATACAGCAGCAGGGAAATGTGTGGTTGCTGAATTTTTCAGCAGTTCCTGCAAGCATTTAGAACTTTATAATTCTGTTTTATTTATCACCCAACAGAATACTGGCACAGCTGATGTATCAATTAATTAATGCCTTCTGGAGCGCCATTTGAAGTAAATATGCATATCTAGAGATGGCAACGTGAGGTTCTATGTTTAAAAACCACTGGACCTGATCTGGTTCTAGTAACATTAATACAGTAATTAATTGATAAAAGTGCCACTTGACAAGGACCTGTCCTGCCTGTTTTTTGTAAAGTGTAAGGCACATAGAAGATGGTGCTATACATCCGTAAGAAGTAGGAAAAGTGTGTTTTATCAGCAATATCACTAAACTGAAACTAAAGCATCAGAGATTTTCAGTCTGGTTTTAAAAAGGGTAAGTATGCACTGTCCCTTTGATCCTATAAGCTTTCCTGCACCTCTTTGAATCTATGCAATCCACAAATGCAAAAAAAAAAACAAACAAAAAAAAACAAAACAAAAAAACCCACACCAAAAAACAAAACAAAACAAAACAACAACAACAAAAACCAGCACAGGAATTGTTTGCATTTAAGTGCTACCCTGAGGAGGGTCCCAGCCAATTATTTCATTTGCAGCTCCAGTCACAGGAACCTAAGAATCTGCCTTATACTGTGTCAGATCAATAGCTCGTCAGTGTAGCCTGTGCTGGAATCCTGGAGAGCTGTTGCTATAGCCAGACAGGACTGTCTCCCAGCCCTACCTGGGGATACTATAGCAACAGTGCTTCCTTGCAAGTTGATCTGCTGGTAGGTCAGAGGTATAGCTCCACTGGCAGACTGTAGCTGGGTCCATTCCCACCAGCAGGTGCACCCAGGAGGAGGAGGAAGAAGATGCTTTGTGATGTCTGGTCCATTCCCTGGCAGCATTTCTACTTAGGAGGAAAGGGATAGCCATTGCTAGCAGATTTCCATGCTTCAATCTGTTTCTGAGTAGAACTGCAGGCCTGGAAGGGGCCCCATGTTCTGATGTCATTGAAACATCACTAGAGTATCTTCCATTAGGTCATTTTCCATAGGAGAACTCCACCAGGTGGTTCTCCATATGGGACAGATGCTCGCAGGTAACAGTACAGATTAATTTATGGGGTGGGTGGAAACAATTGGTCTGAAAGTGCCTAAATGATGGCAATTTTTTGTTACTGAATATTCCCCAGTTAATACAAATTATCAAAGATTTCTTATGTTTTGTTTTAAGAAATGAAGTCATGCCTGATTCACCTGTGGATGCCATGGAAGTGAATCACTAGAAGGCTCAGAGCACACAGTTAACAGCCAGGTGAAGAAGAGAGAGAGAAAAGGAGGTCTCTGTTGACCCCATGCCAATCACTCTCCAGATGTGTAGGATCATGGAACATGCACAGAGTCTTAATTCAGCAAAGCAGAAACTCAGAGGGAAAAAATACAAAAATGCAAAGGGGAAAAAACAAACCCGCAAGAACAAAATGACAATCCAATTGCTCGACTTTGAAATATTCAGATTCAGGAAGCAATATAAGTACAAAGTAATTCCCAAGGGCTTCTTGTGATTGGTTATCATTAATCACTTCAGAGGTGAAAACCCAGGGAAAGTAAGCGATTTTTCAACAAGCTAGTGGCAAGAGTTCAAAAGCAAATCAAGATTGGATGATGCCTGAAACAGTACTTTAGCCACAGGCCAAGATTACTGAACATACCAAAATCCGACACCAAATTCTGCACACAGTAAAGTGCACACAAGAAACCACAGAAGTTCATATTTCCACAGCCTTCACAATTATTCTAGGAAAATGCTCCATCCAACAATTGCATGATGCACTTGGCTAACAGTTAATTTGTATTTTATTTTTAAAGGTGGATCCAAGTTCCTGAGCTTTAAATGGCAAAATGTATGTACCTGTGCAATTGAGAATGGCCACACTCATAATTAACCACAGAAGAAGTTGCTGGGAAAGGACTGGGCCTCCCTTCTCTATATAAAGTAAAGAAATTGGACTGTTTCATTGTACAGGCAATGGGCACAATTGAGGTGATGTGTGCTTCTTTCTAAGCTTAGGTACGAAAAGTACATGAGTTTACATACACAAGCATTAATCAACTCTAACTCACTTTCCTCAAAAGTTTCTTTCCTTAAAATTCAGTTTCTTCCACAAAAACCCATCTGGTTTTTGAGAGTCGTATATTGGTCCATCTAGTACTTTCTGCCACCGCGTTCTCATTCTTGCTAGTCTTCCAAACAGTCAAAAATAGGGAACCTGCAGCCTTCCAGGCATTGTTGGACTGCCTCCCACCATCCCTTGCTGGAGCTGATGACAGTTGGGGAGTCTAAAATTACCTGAAAGACCACAGGTTTCCACAGCCCTCATTTATTCCAGCCCCGACATCGTTATTTGCCTTTTTTCCATCCATGTTCTTAAGGTCCAACCATAAGCCTCTTTTGAAAATACGTCATACTGATTTCAATGGGATTTACTTTACCAGTTATATCTTTACATGGGAAGGACCCAAATAACATCTGATCTCTGTATGACACACACTGCACATTTCTGCAGCTCCATGAATGTTAGAAAGAACAAAAATGATATACAAGCCACCTATCACCATCATCATCAATTACATTTATATCCCACCTTCAAGGAACTTAAGAAGGAATACATGGTTCTCCCCCCAATCCATTTTATCTTACATCAACCCTGTGAGGTAGGTTAGGTTAACAAAGGACTATCAAGAGTCCAAGCATTACTGTCTAGTCTCTGGAGTGTGATACTGGTCTCTATAATGAGGCTTATTATAGAGTCTAGTGTGACCACAAAACAGAACCTAGGATAAAGGTATGTTTGTGGCTGTGCCGTTAGAAGCAGCCTTGGGATCATTCTCAAGGGCACCCCTTTACTTTCTCCCCTATAAAGGGGGAAAACAATGCAAATGGGTGAAAGTCACCTCTGTGAACTAAACAAGACCTTTTTACACGTCATAATGACGGGCATATTGCTTGTTGTTAATAATAAACCTCTCCTACCTCACTTGAAAAGTGATGGTGTTCAAGCCATGCTATAAAATCCAGCTCTAGACTAGATAGGGGGTCAAGTCTGTTGCTAATGCAATGAGATTTATATCAATGGCACATTGGTGTTACCTGTGTAATCAATGGGAAATAAATGTCTTAAGATGTATAACCTACCATGGAGGAATCCTGATTATTTCCTAGTTCATCGATCATGCTGGAAACTGCTACACGGAGAAAGCAAGAGGATTAATCTCTCAACCCAAGAAGGAACATAGTTTCCCCCTGCCAATGGACACACACACACACACACACACACACACACACACACACACGTATTTTGTCCTTTGGACAGTGACCCTGGAGAGATGCTGCCACCATCTGACAGCAAAGACGACTATGTTTTATGTGCTCACGCTACATGTGCACTTGAGAACAGGCCATACCTCAGGTTAAAAAGAGAGATATCGCATTAGAACAAGCAGCAGTCAAGCAAAGCATCCACAAGACTTCCCACAGGATGCTAGGCCAGAGGGACCAGTGGCCCGATCCAGCAGCTCTTCTTTTGGGTGGAGAGAACATCTCTCCCACACATTCCTAATATTAGAAGGTGAGTCCAGTGGAAAAGGCTCCCATTCTCCCCTTTGAGTTCGGAAGAAAATGGAACTGTGGCAATTCAAATGAGTGCCCAAGGCCAGCTTGACTGACCCGTGATATGGGATGCAAAGGGGGATAAGTCTGAAGAAACACCATAAGAGCCTGCTGAATTGGGCCAACGGCCCATTAACTCCAGTATCCTGTTCTCGCAACAGCCAACCAGAGTTACAATTGCCAAAACGGAATGCCTAGTTGCCATTTTTGAGCCTGATGGCTTGAAAGTTGTATGTATTCTTCAATAAGACTTTGGGGCTCCTGAAATTCATTCTGATTGTGCAGATATAATTATACAGGAGGTGTTGCTAGTGTGTGAAAACAGTCAAGATCCAAGGATCCCCAGGCACGCACCTCCATCATCCTTGGTATCTGGGCATCTTCACTTGGTCACAAGTGGCCAGCAGCCAAGTGCAAAATGTGCCTGGCACCTGGTGAATTTTGAACGCTGCCTGCAACAGTGCTCTCCGCACTTGCGATTCCCAGGAACTACCATTCAGAAGAAGCATCCTGCTTCTGACAATGGAAGCTGAACATTGTGTCTAGCAGCCATTAATAGCCTTATCCTTTTGTCTAATCCTTTTTTAAAGAAGCCAATTGCTCTGAAATAGTGCTGGTTGGGTGCTGGTACAAGCAGCACGGTAGAAACTGCCAGCAGTTATTATAGCTCACTGAACTCTGGAGCCTGCACTAAGTCTGCTTTAGAACAGCACACTCTGTGCTCACTGTTGCTTCTTCTGAACCATTGCTTCTTGGCCTGTACATTGGGGGTGGGTTTTCACGATGGCACCAAAAGGAACTAATATGCCTCAAACTCCCAAGCAAACTGAACCTTCAAAATGGACTAGACTACACTATGTGGGTAAGAAGGAATGAAGCTCCTACTTACGACATTCACCTTTTGTTTCCATGGGCCACGTAAGCCCACACTTCACAAGAGAGTCCCCTGAAGGCCTACGGGAACTTTCAAGAAGCTCTGCTATCAGCCAAGGTCTCAACAAGCAGAAGTTCCCCCCCAGGCGAGGTAGAGCTTATCACATCAAGGCCTTGCTTCATACTTAAGTGTCTGACAATTGTTTAAATGCTCACAGAATCAGACCGTGAGCACAAAGCATGCCGGCTTGCCTATCTATCTCCCAATCTCTTTGTGATGTGCTTCGTGCAATGCGGCCCCTCATCTATACTACATCCTGGGCGCTATTGCAAATACAATTAGCAGCATTACCTATATGTATCTCAGGCAATAAAGCAGACTCTAGTCTTAAGTCGAATGCCGCCAAGCACACAGTCATAACTAAACACTGCAATCAGCGAAGCGATTATTTTGATGAAAATATTAGCTGGCAGTAATCGGTTTTTATAGCCAAAAAATTGCTTTCGTTGCTACAAATGAGTGCTTGCACCAGACCTTGATCCAGCACGTATTAAGTGGAATTAAGTCCCATTTACATGGAAGGAAGTCGCAGCAGTTTCAACGAAACCTGTTACGAAATAACGCCTGTGTTCCAGCACGTCCGTGAGAGCAAGAAGAAGAGTTGGCCCAAATGGGAAGGGGGTGCAGATTTTGTTTTCCAAACAGCAGCAGCAGCACCGCCCATAAGATATCACTGTTTGAAAAACAAAGGCAAAAGTAATGGGGAACCAAATAGAGCATTTCTCTGGATCAAAGTCAGTGAGCTAAGGGTGTGCCTACATCCACTTATGCAAACTACAATGCATGCATGTTCACTACTAGTTTGTATAATATCTAATTTTAATTAACGAAACTAAAGAATTATTTTTGTTGCCAAAAAAAAAAAAAAGGTGTCATAGGAAGCTAAGTCAGACCATTAGTCCATTTAGTTCAGTACAGTGGTACCTTGGTTCTCAAGTGCCTTGGTACTCAAACAACTTGGAACCCGGAAGTGCTCCAGTTTGTGAACTTTTTGCAGAAGCCGAATGTGCTCCATTTTGAGTGCTACACTTCCGTTTTGAGTTCCAAACTTCCGTTTTGAGTGTTACAATGAGGTCTGTCAGGTTTTGCTATTTATTTTGCGTTTTTGTCTCTCTTTTGTTTTTGTGACTGTGTGGAACCCAGTTCAGGCAATGCCTGACTAATTGATTATTGTGTGACTGCAGTACATTAATTATTGCTTTCATTTTATGGATCAATGGTCTTGTTAGATAGAAGATTTCATGTTGAATTACTGTTTTAGGGGTTGTTTTTAAAAGTCTGGAATGGATTAATCCATTTTGCATTACTTTCTATGGGAAAGCGTGCCTTGGTTTTGGAACATTTTGGTTTTGCAAAGGAATTCCGGAATGGTTTAAGTTTGAGAACCAAGGTACCACTGTACTGCTGACACTGACTGGCAGTAGCTCTCCAGGGTCTCAGACAGGGAGTGGGTGTTTTCTGCAGGGGCTGCAGAACAAGAAGTGGCTGTGGGTTGCTGATCAGGGACAGAGAGCTTAGGAAGCAAAATACAGGCACAGGAACACCAATGCAAAGCAATGCAAGCAGGGCTGGCACAGCTTTCCATTCAAGCTGCCAACAGCATCCATACTTTTAACACAGACTGCAAAATCAGAACCTATAATAGCAGAACTATTCATTAATTTAACTTCATGCTAACATACGATTAATTTTCTATCTGACCCAAGATGGAAGATCTATGCATAAACTGGAGCCCCTAGCAAGACCGGCGTTTTCATTCCCTCTTGCCCATAAGCTTTTGAAGAATGACATTTACTGAAGCAGCTGATTCTAGAAGGAAATAAAGATACCAAAGTAAATTGTTAACTCAATTAGACACCTGGAATTCCTTCTGCAAACAAACAGGTTTGCCTTTCAGCAGACGCACTTGCCTGCATCAATCAGTGTAATGAACATCCGTGCCTTTCCATTCATTAGGGACATTTTTAATGCATTATTCATTTTTTTAAAAACACACATTTCTGGGGGTGAAAATAATTGCATTAAAACACATAAGCAAATTATACTGGTTTTGGAACACAGGGATAGGGAGTTGCCTTGTACCAAATCAGTCCACTAGTCCACCTAGAGCAATATTAGACCTATCCACACATTGCTTGTGTGGATTTCAATGGCATGTTGACTTGGAGCAGAGCCACATTTTAGCCACACCCCTGACATCAGCCCTGCTTCCTGCAACAACCAAAAACCAAAATATGAGCTCCCTAGGAGTAGGGGGCTCCACATGATCAGAGCACCTGGTTGTGAAGATGCCCCAACGGTGTTGAGCCTCAACTGAGAAGCAGCTCACACACATCAGGGTTTCTTTACAGACACAGTGCGTGACACAGATAGGAGCAATGTCATAGTTGAGGCTAAAAGTGCATGGCAATCATATTCTACTAACATGTAAGTTGTGCTACTCTGTGCACTCGGAAACTGGCCATCCAACCTCTGCTTGAAAACCTCCAGTGAATGAGAGTCCACACCCTCCTTCCGCCAATGACTGTTGGGAAGGGCTGTGTGGTGTATCAAACACAGATCTTGGAAGAACTATCCCCCCACCAGCTGAGCTCCAAAACTAGAAACGAGACTACCAAGACCATGGCTAAGGGAATGGCTTGGCGAAAGGGAGTGAAGGAAGAAATGCAGATGCACTCACCCTGAAAATTCTGCCCTGCACATCTACCCCCTTGCATTTGCATTTCCTTGTGGATTTAGAAACATACTATCATTATATTTTCATAATGAAGTTCTCCTGGACATATGAAAATTCAGTTCCTGCAAGTATTCAGGAGTCTATGATGACTAAGAGCAAAAGGCATATTCTCTGTTTAGCTCACAGGAAAAGGTCACATACAGTTTAAGCAATTTACACAATACCTTTTTACAGGAAGCAGAAAAGAAGACTTGGCAACGTCAATGACAATGTGACCGATTAGGGGACCTGATTAACAACCTGATTTTAAAACAAAGCAGTGAAGCAGATAGAAATAGTCCAGTGACTTCATGCTTCAGCTGAAGCAACCTAGGCAACCTATAGCTTGGACCCAATAGGAACAGAAAGAAAGAGCAGTGAGTATGTTTAAACTGCTCCATATCCTGTATCAGAGTGGAGGGGGGACATATGTTTTTGAGTAGAATAAGATGGAATGGTAATAAAAGGTCCATGCATGGTTTGGTGGGAGTAGGTACCAAGAATGCTAAGACAATTGGTGACTTCTTGTTGTTTAATTGTTTAGTCGTGTCCGACTCTTCGTGACTTAGTTATCCTCAAGACGTTTAGTCGTGTCCAACTCTTCGTGACTTAGTTATCCTCAAGGAACATTTTGGTGGGCATGGAGCAAGTTGGGAAGCCACACCCTGAAATTAGATGGTTATATTTGGGCAATGTAGATTCTTCTACACCTCTGCCCTTATTCATTTACATTAAGTGGGTGACAGGCTCATGTACCATCATGGTTCACACAAATGTTTCTGGAACAGCATTCTTTATTAACCAAATCTGATTGTTTGGATACTAACTAATAAACAACAACAACTTCACTGTGTGCCCTCCAAGTAGTTCTGTGCCCATGGAACAAAATTTAAAGAGAACAAATTATCCTTAAAATTAGTATACAGACTACGTATGTGGATTATATCCATTCATCGTTTCTATTGCAAATGTACAGATCCTTGTACATTTACAATTGAATACATCTTCCACAATAACCTGTGAGAAAGGCCAAGCTGAGAGGAGCACATTTGTCCAAGACTCATTCTTATGATGGAAATTTCACTCCTAGGTCATGAATATAGAACAGGCTTCCTCAACCTCGGCCCTCCAGATATTTTTGGCCTACAACTCCCATGATCCCTAGCTAGCAGGACCAGTGGTCAGGGATGATGGGATTGTAGTCTCAAAACATCTGGAGGGCCGAGGTTGAGGAAGCCTGGTATAAAATCAACCTCACTCTTTCTCTTCAAAACTTGTCTTTTCTGTGACACCTGTGGCTTAGTCCTTTTAGTCCTTGCCTCCTACAGAAATCAAGTCTGGGTACATCGAAGTGGATTTGCACATATTTTCCTGCTACCCTTAGAATCATAGAATTGTAGAATTTGAAGGGACCATGAAGGTCATCTAGCCCAACCCCCTGCAATGCAGGAATCTTTTGCCCACTGTGGGGCTCAAACCCACAGCCCTGAGATTAAGAGTCTCAAGAGTTTTAATGCCTCAAATATTTGGAGAAGAAGAAGGAGAAGAAGACGACAAAAACCCTATTCCTGTATATAATCAACCAGGCTAACTAATCTTGCTTGATAAACATAGATCTAAAGATCAGCTCTGAGACACAGCTATGGCAACTGCTCCAGGATCTCTGCCAAAGCTGAATTCCTCTGTCCGATATCATAAAATGACTTGTCTGTTGTATTTACAATTCCAGTGGCTCTCGACTCAGTCTGATGAACACTGGGCATGCTGACAGTTAGCCAGGAGGACAGATTTGAGCCCAGCCATTATGCCAGAACATGTGCATTTCATTAGAAAAAAAGAAAGACAAATTATGCATATTTCTCCAGGATGGCAGTCTTCATCAGACGTTCCATTGTAAACTAATTGCAAAGCATGCTGCTATGCAAGTATCATCAAAATCCTTTGTAACCCATAATAAACAATTAAAGTTCCAAAGGCGGTGCTCTTCAACAACCCAGTAATAAATCATGCTGCTTCTTATGCTTCAGGCCCAGAACAGGAATAAGTTTGCACTTCTGGAACTCATGTTTTTTATGTGACTTGATGTATAGTAATAATAGTTCCTGACTTCCTTAACTGAGATAAATACAGCTGCAACAGTGAGACAGAGTCATTATGTATTGGAACCAGGCTAAGCTAGTCACACTTGCTGTTGTTTAGTCATTTAGTCGTGTCCGACTCTTCGTGACCCCATGGACCAGAGAACGCCAGGCACTCCTGTCTTCCACTGCCTCCCGCAGTTTGGTCAAACTCATGCTGGTAGCTTCAAGAACACTGTCCAACTATCTCGTTCTCTGTCGTCCCCTTATCCTTGTGCCCTCAATCTTCCCCAACATCAGGGTCTTTTCCAGAGAGTCTTCTCTTCTCATGAAGTGGCCAAAGTATTGGAGCTTCAGCTTCACGATCTGTCCTTCCAGTGAGCACTCAGGGCTGATTTCCTTCAGAATGGATAGGTTTGATCTTCTTGCAATCCATGGGACTCTCAAGAGTCTCCTCCAGCACCATAATTCAAAAGCATCAATTCTTTGGCGATCAGCCCTCTTTATGGTCCAGCTCTCTTCCATACATCACTTCCATACATCACTACTGGGAAAACCATAGCTTTAGATGCACTTTAGTCGCACTTAGATACCATCAAATGTGAAAAGTTAGTCATGTGCAAGTGAAGCATCACTGATTTCAATGGGACCCAAGTGCAACTAACAGCAGTCTAAACCCACAATGTGATGGGGCAGATCCTCCTCTGACTAAATTAAATCACCTCCATGGTTTGAGGCCAGCATCACTTCTCCACTGTGGACCTTCCTACTCTACCAGCTGAAAGTGCAGGCAGACAAAATTACTGCAGTATAGTATGGAGCAAGGTTTTGCCTCCCCTCCAATCTTCCAGCTTAGCTGTGCAGAGGCTGTGCTGCTTCCTCATGTGATGCTAGGCAGCCAGGTTTCTCAGATCCAGCCCTGTGCATATTCATTACTTTTCCTGTACCTTGATAGCAGAGGAATCATTTCAAGACAATATTAAGAGCAGTACTAGAAGTAGACTACCACAAAGAGGCTATGGGATCTTTCAGGACTTAATTGTTTCTCACATGCCAGAGTCATTTCAGGTACATGCTGATACAGATCTGAACAAGAATGTGTGCATCATGCTCACCTCAAGTCCATCTGCACTGTCAACAAAGCAGGCCTTTGTAACACAGGTGTCGCTTGAGAATTCATTCATATGTTCGGCAGGGCATCTGAAGCAGCCAGTACCCCATCAGATATGCACTGAAGGATTGCTTGTTTGAGACAATCACCTTTATTTATTTACTGGACAGTATTCATAGCCTGCTCTTCATTGAATAAGTTCAACCCCCAAGCAGGGAACAAAATGATAGAAATAAACATATTAAAAATGTATACAAAAATTGTAAAGTCACATTCTGTCCTAAGGTAAAAATACCTAGATTAAAAATGAGCACAATACATAAAAAGGTAAAGGTACCCCTGCCCGTACGGGCCAGTCTTGACAGACTCTGGGGTTGTGCGCCCATCTCACTTAAGAGGCCAGGGGCCAGCGCTGTCCAGAGACACTTCCGGGTCACGTGGCCAGCGTGACATCGCTGCTCTGGCGAGCCAGAGCCGCACACGGAAACGTCGTTTACCTTCCCGCTAGAAAGCGGTCCCTATTTATCTACTTGCACCCGGAGGTGCTTTCGAACTGCTAGGTTGGCAGGCGCTGGGACCGAGCAGCGGGAGCGCACCCTGCCGCAGGGATTCGAACCGCCGAACTTTCGATCGGCAAGTCCTAAGCGCTGAGGCTTTAACCCACAGCGCCACCTGCGTCCCGCACAATACATACAAAGTGATTAAATCAATGGTCTTAGCAACAGTTTACACCCTGCTTTTTAGTCATGCCAGCCCCCACACTTTTCTTTTTTTTGTCTCTGTGCCAACAAACTCACTCTGTTTTTGAGTAAATATCTGTGGCTTTTTTGCACGAAGACAAACTGCTGCTCAATATTCTCTGGGGAGGAAACTTTCTTCCTTTTTATATCCTCGTTATCTCATTTTGGTGGAAGTGCTTTCCATTTAGAGAAAGCTTTGACCTCGGATTTTGAACAAAATATCTTTATGTCCACAGAAATATGCACTGATTATTTAGCTCTAGGACTTCCTATGCTTTGGATGTTTATAGTGAAAGGCAGTACATAAAAACTTGCAATAAACAAGTGCTTAAGTGCCTATTTCCAAGGTATGCATTCAATGCTGCCCCTCACACTAGTGAAGACTTCTCTGTCTGTGGAACAGAGAAAGAGGTGACTTTTGCCAATTCCCTGCTCCCCTACAATCCCTAGCACCACCTCCCATGCTGTTCTGAAGCATCCCATGTTTTTGGAACAGAGGCAGGGGAATTAGAGAAAATCACCAGCCTCCTCCTGCAGCTGAAGGAAGCCTCTGCTGGATCAAAGTGCCTTCTGTCAATGGAGAAACATCACTGGAGACAACCTCTGGACCTACACACACATGTGCTGGGGTACTGCAACAGCTGCACAGTACAGTGTCAAAGACCGTTGCAGTACCTCAGGTGCAGTGAGGTTTTTCCTGCTGTAATATGCCAAAAGAGCAATGGAAAGGTTTGTAAAATGGGTTAGTAAGCCTTGAGAATTAGAAAAGGCATAGATATAGCTCACCAAAGCGAAGCTCCCAATACTCAACAATGATAAGGAGTAAGCTACAGTCTTGAATATGATTGTTTTCTTATCAGGTCAAGCCTTAGACACACTTGTGGAAATGAACATAAACCACCATGAATCAACCAACAAGTTTTCCAAAGCAGCTCCACGGAAACTGATGGTAATGATGGGATAAAGGACACATAACACATAAAAGTGACATGTACTGATTCAGAGCACTGGCTCATCAAGCTCAATATTGTTTACTTTGCCTAGCAGCAGCTCTTTGGGATCTTCCCCAGCCCTGCAACCTGAAAACCTTTAACCAGAGACACAACCTGGGACCTTCTGCATGCAAAGCAGGTGCTCCACCATTGAGTTATGGCAAGTATGTTTAGCTATGGCATCAACCGACAAACCATGGTTTGCAAACCTGCTTCAAACCATGACTTCAAATCATAGTTTGGTGCTTAGTATCGACACCAATACTATTGACACTCTGATGACAACCAAAGACTTTTGCAGTAGCTGTGGATTTTTTATTGTTGTATTGTGTTTTAATGATGTTAAATATTTTCACCCTGCGGCCATTCGGCAAAGATCATACTCTAAATGTCATAGATAAATAAAACAATACATAAACCATCATTTCTCCAATATGAATATCATGGCAAACTATGGTTAGAGTAACCAATATGAACTGACCCAGACCCTGCAATCATCATCTGAAGCCCTTCTTCATATAATTAAACCAGGCATAGGCAAACTCGGCTCTCCAGATGTTTTGAGACTACAATTCCCATCATCCCTGATAACTGGTCCTGTTAGCTTGGGATGATGGGAGTTGTAGTCCCAAAATATATTTGCCTATGCCTGCATTAAACCATCTATGACCCTTTAAACGTGTGTGTGTTATTGTTTTTTGTTACTATGTTATGTATTTTTGAGTTTTTAATATTGTAAACTGCCCAGTGTTCCCTGGATGAAGAGTGGCATAGAAATTAGATAGATAGATGATAGATAGATAGATAGATAGATAGAGAATGAGAGCATGAGAAGGAACGGGGAGAGACAGGGAGGAGTACCCAAGCCTGGTTTGGATTACTGTCCAGAGTTTTTGAAAGTTCAAAGTAACAACGACAAATTGCATGATAGTGCCGGGGAGGGGGTGGGAAGGAAAACCTAACTGTGATATAGATAGCATGGAGCACACATTGGAAGGCAGGACCACTGTGTCACTGGTGAGAACAGGAGATTAAACATTCACACTCATGCTAAATTCTACTTTAGACAGTCTGCTTGTGGAAATTACCACCTTGTGAGGTACTGTGCATTTTAGCTGCAGCCCTGAACTACAGTTGTGTTTACTTTTAGCAGCACAATGTTTCAAGCTGTCTGCCTTTCATATGTAATTACTGACTGAAATAATGCCTGCATGTAAATATTTCTTTGGCCTGAATACTTGGGAGTAGCAGACATTTACCATAAGGATTAGTTGCTAGTCCTAGTTTTATATAAACACCTCACTTTGATTTGTCAAGATTTCAAGCAGCCAAGAGGACTTCCCTTCAACCAGACTGGGATTTCCTCTTCACTTCTACTAAGACTTTGTGTGACATGCAAAATGCGGACGCATAATGCAACTGGGACATCAACCTTACTGAAAACTAATGCATACGTCTACATCTTCAGGTAGTGCTGGGGGAGACTCCTGCCTGAAATCTTTGAGAGCTGTTGTTAGTCAAATAATAGTGAGCTAGATGGGCCGAGGTATAAGGCCACTTCCTATATTCCAAGTGGGACATACTTCAGAGTAGGTACGACTAGGCTTGCACTGCTCCCTATACAGAAGAAGAGTCAGTCCAGACTTTATAAACCAAGTTGATGTGAGAAAACTTCGGAAAGGCAACAAAGACTATATTAGCATTATTCTGTCCCTCCTGCAGCAGCAGTTTTTTATGCTGGAGATCCTGGAGATCCCGGCTTTTTATGCTGGAGATCCCTGGAGATCCCGGCAGATTTCTTCTGCAGGAAAAGAAGGTGCTGAGCTGGGGAGGGGCACTCCAGGTGGTGTAAAGGTAAAGGGACCCCTGACCATTAGGTCCAGTCGTGGACAATTCTGGGGTTGCAGCGCTCATCTCACTTTATTGGCCAAGGGAGCCGGTGTACAGCTTGCGGGTCATGTGGCCAGCATGACTAAGCCACTTCTGGCGAACCAGAGCAGCGCACGGAAACACCGTTTACCTTCCCGCTGGGGCGGTACCTATTTATCTACTTGCACTTCGCTGTGCTTTCAAAATGCTAGGTTGGCAGGAGCAGGGACCGAGCCACGGGAGCTCACCCCGTTGTGGGGATTCGAACCGCCAACCTTCTGATAGGCAAGTCCTAGGCTCTGTGGTTTAACCCACAGTGCCACCCGCGTCCCACTCCAGGTGGTGTGGTAGGACTCAAACACCAGACAGTTGAATATTGTATGTACATGTACACACACACTGGGGTCTGTGACCCTGCAGGGGTTTCATCAACCCCTAGGTACAGCTATAGCCCTTCCTCATTTGAGTTCAATGGGACTTATACCTAAGTATGTTATCAGCTTACAGCCTAAAGCAACAATCTTAAACTGAGAGCCTGTGTGTTATAGTGGTTAGAGTGTCAAGCTAAGACCCGGGAGACCAGGGTTCAAATTCCCACTTGGCCATGCAGCTCACTGGGTGACCTTGGGCCAGTCACTGCCTCTCAGCCTAACCCACCTCACATGGATCTGGCAAGGATTAGAGGAGGAGGGGTTGGACCATGTGTGTCAACATGAGCTCCTTGGAGAAGGTGGTGGAATATAAATACAAGCAAGTAAATAAACTTACAGTGCCATCCTATGCACATCTTCTCAGAAGTGGTCCAACTGAGTTCAATGGGACTTGTCTCCAGGTAAGTGTGTGAATCATTGTGGCCAGAGATTATTTTCAAGACTGAGGCTTAAATCGGCTTCTAACATGAATACAGTATATAACTTCCCATGGCTGCAATGTGTGTTATGATTTCTCTTCCATATTCATTCCCCCGTGATGTTCCATCTCCTGTGCTCCACGGTTCTAAGCATCTTTGCTTACAAGACCTATTTAATTCAGCCGGGATTTATTCCCTAGTAAGCATGCTTACAATCACCACCTTAAGACAGCTTTATGTAGATAGCTAAAACTGTACACAGATTGTGGCTACGCTTACTAGCAGTCAGAGTGATGGTTGATCACTTTTAACTCAGTTTAAGTTCTACTTCTGTGGTAAACATAAGGAAATCTAAGAATTCTATATGCTAATAGCAAACTCATTAGACTGTAGCCAAAATGCATCAATACATAAGAGGTTCAGCAGAGTCCCAAGGTTTGCTGAAACACAAAATATAAAATATCACCCCAAAAAAGTAAGAAGAGGGGAAACCACCAACCAGCTCACTGAGCATGCTCTGTAGCCATAGTACACTGGCTGACTGGGAAGACAAAACCAGGGCAATTGAAGTGTCTTGCAAAAGGCCATTGTTGTCTGGAACTCTGAATACACCCAGTCCACACTGCAATATTTTGTTGCAAGTCCTATTTGTGATTCATGGGGTTGTAGTCAACTTTGACTCAGAGTAGACCCACTGATGTTAACAGCAATGGATCACTGGGTCTACTCTAATTCAAAGTTAGTTGCACACAACCCAAAGACTTTAATCCCATACCCACTTACCTGGGAGTATGCCTCATTTGAATCAATGAGACTTACTTCTGACAGGCATAGGATTGCACCGTAAATAATTAAACCTATAGCAGTTACAGATACACTTCTGTAGGCTTAGTCACTACCTAAAGTTGAGTTCTGGTACAGTGGTGCCCCGCAAGACGAATGCCTCGCAAAACGAAAAACCCGCAAGACGAAAGGGTTTTTGCGTCGCTTCGCAAGACGAATTTCCCTATGGGCTTGCTTCGCAAGACGAAAACGTCTTGCGAGTTTGTTCGCTTTTTTCCTAAAGCCGCTTGAAGAGGCGCAGTTGCGACGGACCATGCTTCGCAAGATGAAAAACATTGCAAGACGAAAAGACTCGCAGAACGAATTATTTTCATCTTGCGAGGGACCACTGTAAAACTATCCATTCATTAGCATGAAGGATGTTGGAATAATAAGCAACACAGAAGTGAGGAAGAAAGTCCCGAATAACTTTTCAAAAACTAGCTAATGTGCTGGCTTTTGTCAAAACTGCTTTCGTTCAACTGAACATCTGCATGACATTATTTTACTTCTTTACCTCTTGAGTGGTAGGGAATGAAGCAAAAGCAATGAAATAATTTATCTGGTGCTTTCAATGAAGTCTGAAACTAAGGAAGAAGGAAACCAATCTAACTACTGTTACAGAACGTCCTCTCATGGCCATTAATCAGGATTTTTGTTGTCACTTCCAGATATGTTTCGCATTCCACAGCTGCAATCCTAACTCCACTAATCAGGGTGTAAGTTGAAATTCCACTGAGCTCAATAGGATTTACTTCTGACATGCAAAGGCTTAAATTGTATGAAACTGATTGCTAACAGAAGGTTGAAGCTGTGCAATCAGTTTGATCAATGCAAATCAAAAGGAGTTTATGCATGGGCCCACACTTCGGTCACTTTTCAGTATAAATTAATTTATTAATTGCTGTGGATTTTGTTTATTTACTCAGCTGTGCAGTGTCCTCTGCTGGTACATATGTGCATAAATTAGGGATTAACTTTATTACCTTTCTAAAGACAAGCTAAGCTGCTCAGGAGCCTGACAAGCACTCAGCATATGACCACCACAAGAACCCAACCTGGAGTTTAGTGGAAAGTGACAGGAAAGCAAGGATAATCTAATTAGGCAATGGACTTATACAAACTTTTGGCACCATTCAAAATCATTTTGAACTGCCAATGTAGTTCTAGGAAACTCTTCTACAGGTGTATAATCAATGCTATATTGCAATTCTTATTAGTAATATTTTTTAAAAAACAAATTCCTCACAAATGCAACACCCTGCATTTCCACATCTAGGAGACAAGAGGGCCGGTTACACTGTTATAATCTCACTTAAACCAAATTGGCTGCCCCAGTGTGAATTATAGCCATTCACTGAAAAAGTGAAAAATTCTTAAACCAGTAAGTAAATCCAGTTGATTCCAAAGGAGCATATTCACAATAAACTTTTTAAGGATTTTAACTTGGGGTGGAGGATCATAAAAACCATCCCAGGTATAGCTTACCTGCGTTTTGCAGTTTATGATGGAAAAATTAAGCCCAGAATCAGCATGAAAGCAAATAAGGATATTAACCCCCTTACAATCCAAACATTCAAGAATGGTTCCTAAATTAAAAGTCCCCATTACATCAGAAGTGTTAGTAGCTATTTGAATTTCCCCCATTTGAATTTCTTACCTTGGACCTCTCTTTCACATAGTATTTGCCAAGTCTACTTCCACAGTACATAACCAGTCTGTCTATCAGTGACAAGAGAAAGTTGATGGCCTCGCATCCCTCTTCAGTGCCTGCGATCCACTTTATCTGGTCGCCCCTCAAGTGTCTTTTGGAGATGCCCTTGCGCTTGCCGGCTAGCTGGCCATCCTGCAGCTCCCCGTTATAATGCATCTGCTTCACACGTTCCAGGACACAGTCTCCTACCAAGTCGCCCAAAAAATTGTCCAGGTAGCAAAAACCAATGTCATGCAAACAAGGCACTATGTAGTCCAAGGCAATTCTCTCTAGGTCTAATCTCATGATATGTCCCAGTGGCATTTTAATGAACCCGACTGATTTCGCCCCTTGTAGCAGAAAGTCAAGAGCCGCAAGCCAAGCAGCGGAGCGCGCGCCAGGAGACCTGGTTTCTATCAGCGATTCTAACACACTGAATCCGCCACACGCGCCAGCAGCGATGCCTAACTCTTGGGAGAAGCGAGCAGAGCAAATCAGTGTCCGGCTAGTCAGAGAAACCGGCGTGCCCAAAAGTTTGGCTAAAGTCGTACTTTTGTCTTCAGCGCAGTCAGCAGCCACCTTCTCGGGTTCTCCCAGCCCCTGGGCGACACAAGGCTTGCTAATGAAGTGAACGGTGGCTGCACGCCTTCCGCGGACTGACCTCCACCCAATACCGGGGGGGGGGATCAACGCCTTGGCAGAGAGGCAGTTTCTGGAAAAGAAAGCTGAAGCAGCTCTTTTCTACCAGTTTTAAGGCCGGGTGACCAGTGTGTGAACACCCCGCAATTGCTGATGTGATCACTCCCCCTAATTTTTTTTTTTTTTTTTTTTTTTTTTTTTTTGGTGCCGAGTCCTGCAAACTCCTTTCAATTTATTTCACCGAGGCAGCAGATGGCCCCTCTCTGATTAATACGTCTGCTACGTGCAGAATGTGTTCCTACTTCTGCGGCGAGCGCCACGTGGGTGGAGCCCCGTCCCGGGGACAATCTCTCCCCGCGCCTACCCGCAGCCCTGTGGAACGTGAGGGCAGCCAATCAAGAGGGAGGCGGGGCGGGGCTTCGCCGGAAGCGTCCAACCCGCGTAGGGTTCACGGCTGGAATCAAGGGAGAGGGCGGAGAGGGCGGAGAGGAAAAGCCGCGTGTCTGGAGGAGGCGCGGCTTATGGTTCGTCATGCGCCGCCTACAACTCGGAGTGGGTGTGGTCTCCGCCATTGAGGAATTCTCCCCCAGCATGTACACTTCTACTACGGTCACATACTACAAGCCAATGTAAACAAACGGGGGGGGGGGGTATAAGGGCGTTAAGTGCCAGTTGAGTTTCTCTTGGCAACTTAATGCTATAGGGATGGGGAGCGAGGTTACAAGTGCTTATCTCCCTCTTTTCTTTCTCTCCCTCTCCCACTACAAGACATCCTCCCCCCTTTTCACACCTGATCATCTGCTGACAAAACATATTGCAGAGCTGGAATTCGCTTTGCAAACAAGATCATGCGTGCGGAATACCAGTTCCCGGCTTTCAAAAGCCTCTCGTTACAGATGATGTGTTTAAAAAGCACTCACTGACTTGTCACCACCTGGATTCTAAACCTCATTCCTCTTCTCCTAAAAGCTAGGAAAATATGCCACTCTCCTAGCCTGCTAAGATAACTATCGTTTCAGAAATTACCAGTACTGTATAACCTTAGAGAAAGCCGTTAAAGTAAGATGTTCGGGGATATATATATATATATATATATATACACGCACGAGTGTTTCAGAAAATTTCTTCTCCTTGAAACTGTAGCTCACAAATCCTGGTTAATAACTCTAGGGAACTTTTGATGAAGGCGGGAAAAGCAAAAAAAAGAAAAGGAAACTGTGTCTTTAAGCGTAGTGAGGTTACCCCCCGCCATACACAATCACCCGCTACTACCTCTCCAGTTCGTGAATATAGGAAATCCCACATGGGCTGCCAGACTGTGAACGCTACACGGTTTAAAGTTGTTTCACAAAGCGATCGAACTAGGGTTAGGATCTGAGCGGATGGACCAAATGCCAAGCCCGAGTTTGCAGCTGGTAGCAGAGCGGCCAAGAATTGCGTGGTTAAGACTCGGAAGAGTACATGAAATGGCAGAGAGGGAGATCAGAAACTCCGAAGGAGCCCGGAGTGAACTTCGGTCGGGGCTTGCAAACTACTAACCTTGTGTCTTCCTCTAATTTTGTAGCGCCCCAGCTTGCCATCTGCGTACATGATGAGCTTATCCATTCTTTTCAGGAGGAAGCCTATATTTTCACAGCCCGGCTCACTGCCCTCAACCCACAAAATCTTGTCCCCGCGAATGGCTCGCCCGCCGCCCGCCTTCTGGCTCGCCAGGGCGCCGTCCTGGAATTTGTCACTCAGGTGCAAAGCCAGGACCTCTTGGAAGATTTTCTCGGCCATCCTGTGCCCCAGGAAGTGGTCGACTATGCACAAGCCATAGGCGTTCATGCAAGGCACCACGTAGCGCAAGACTAGCCTCTGCGCATCTCTGCGGGGCTCCCGGAGAGGAGCTTTGCTGCCAGGCGGAGAGCCGGCGGAGGGCGAAGCGCCCTCGACGCCCGGGGCCTCCGCCGGGCTCGCAGCGGGGCCCAGGAGGCCTCCGAGGGGGCCTGCGGCCGGCCCGGCAGGCTGCTCCTCTCCGCCCCCCTCCTGGCGGCTCCCGGGCGGGTGGCGGATGAAAATTCTCCTCATGCTTTCTACTGAGTCTCCGCGGAGCTGGGCGGCCGCCGGGGGCTGCTGCTGGGCCGCTTCCCCGCCGGAGGAGGCCATGGTTTGCGCGCAAGACCAGGTCCCGCTCCCGGCCGGCGGGGCGGCATCGCCTCACCACGGCGGCGGCATGCCGCTTCTGGCCGGGCCCGAGCTCCACGCGGGAAATGCCATGCTCGCGCCACACGCCGCCGGATACGAGAAGCGAGGACATGCCGCTCGGGAGCGTGCACACGTACCACGGGGAGCGAGCGGCGCCTCCGCCCCCGCCCAGCGCCTCCCTCTTTCCCGCCCTCCTGGCTTCCTCTCTCTCTCTCTCTCTCGCCGCCGCCGCCGCCTCATCCAGCCGTCCCTCGAGGACACGCGCTGGGAACACGCGGGATCCAACGCAGCGCACGAAAAAGCTCCCGGGCAGTGCCGGACGTGCAGGGAGAGACTGGGATCTGGGATTGTTACGTGCCCTCTCTCCGGCTTGGAACGAGGGGCGGGAGCCACAAAGGAAGCTCGCAAGCGCTGGCCGCGGCTCTGCTGGCTCCATTCATTCACCTGGGCTTGGTGCTGACTTTTTCCGCTTTTCCAGTCCTGGCCTGTCCCGTTCTGGAAATCAAGATAATGGGGTCACCGCTGCTGCTGCAACGAATCGTTCCCCATGTGTTTGTTAGGACAGAAAGTGCACTTTAAACGCAGGACTTACGAAGGACGAAGTGCTTGGTGGTTGTTAGGTTCTTCTCTGTGACTTTGCTGAAGTGGAAATAGGTGGCTGGCTCACTGGTTCTCAAAAGAAAGGTGCGCGACTGTTATCAGGCTAAGACATGCCACCAACATTTCCCCGGTGAAAATAGGGGCGTCCTAAGGAAATGCAGGGCATTCCAGGATCAAACCAGGACGCCTTCTTTAAATCCGGGACTGTCCCTGGAAAATAGGGACACTTGGAGGGTCTGAGCTCACCTTGATCGTGTCCCTAGTCTAGTAGATGGAACTGCATTCTGCACAGGCACAGGCACTCTCTTCCTTATAGCATCAGCTGTACGCCTGATTAGATTCCTGGACTTTTCTTGGCTTTCCAGCAGGAGTGCCAAATTGAATAAATATTGAGGGGGCTCAGGTAAGCCCCACTCTTCACAATCAATCACAAGATGCAGCACACACACCATTTGAATGGCAATGCCCATCAACTTGGGGGAGGGAGCAGCTGCCTCCAATATTTTATGAGGGAGGAGGACAAAGGGACCTCAGCCCCTAGGAGTTCGCTGCTATGCTTTCAAGCTTAGACCAGCAGCAACAATTGCTCTTGACAGCAATTCTGTTTCACTGGAAACAAACCTGACACCTCCCAGTACAAGAGCAAACAAATAAACAAGCAAACCCCATAGTGTTAGGATAAAAGCACAGGCAGACTTGGGTCTTTCAAATTTCAGCAGCACCTTGTATGAGGCCAAAATTCAGTGTGCTTTCCTTTCTGCACGTGCACTACATCATAGTTGCAATGCACTGCAGCACACGCCTCAGTTCAGAGCCCGGGGCAGGGGGCAGGGAGCCACTCTCCCTGCCCTAAATCTGCCTCTGATACAAGCCTTGAATTCAACTGTGTCTAGTACAGTGCGGTTAATCCCATTCTATGGAATGCCAGTCACTGTACAAGTCCAAAGCAAAACGAACAAAATAAAAAGACTGCCAAGAACTCGCCAATTTTTACCAACCTTTTAAAATTAAAAAAGCAGCCTATATTACTGTTTTCCTTTGGAGCAAACTAGTAGCTAGTATGGAACAAATTTCACACCTGCGTTTGTACAGTAGTACCTCTGGTTACGAACACTTCCGGCTACGAACGCTTCAGGTTACGAGCTCTGCTAACCTGGAAGTAGCTGCTTCTGGTTGCAAACTTTGCCCCAGGAGGCGAAGGGAAATCGCGCGCCAGATGCCCCATTAGCAAAAGTATAAGAACCTCAGGATAAGAACTGTTTCAGCTTAAGAACGGACCTCCGGAACGAATTAAGTTCGTAACCAAAGGTACCACTGTAGTTGTTAACTGCAGAGCATGGAACATTGGAGGATCATATATTTTATTTCATTACATTTATATCCCTCCTTTTTTACCACCCTGAAACACAAGGTGGTACACATGTGGTTCCAAGGTGGGTGGGTGGGCCCCATTCAGGCAATGACCAGACCCAGACCTGCTTAGTTTTAGTAAGGTGGAGGCCTCGGGGCATACCTAGACCTGCCTCTAACTTCACAGTTTCCGCTGTGGTGCAGCAGTAGAATTTGCTTTCTCCACAGTTCTTAGTGTATGATCTTGCTCATATGACTTGAGTATTTGGAGGGATGATTTCCTTTGACACTGTTACTCCTCTCAAGTACATTCTGTATCTTCTATGGCCTGCTCACATTTCAGGGCTCTGTTATCCCGAGTGTTGCGTGCAGCCGGCCTATCTCCTAACACCTGAGTGTACAAGTGCTCTTATTTACAGTGATATGTTCCAGGCTTGAAAAGTAACAACACATTAAATGGGGGAAATCTGCAACGAATAAATCACGTCTTGTATGTAAATAGTGTCAATTTGAAATCTGAGCAAGTGAAATTCAATAAGTGTATTCCCTTGTCTTGGAAGGGTTTTGCCTGTCCTCCTTGATTTATAGTGGCAACTTAAAGAACAGCTTCCAGCGCCGGTGCTTAAATTTGAAAAGAGAGAAACAGAGACTTGCTATAAATCACATTTGATTGTGTTAAGATCTAGGTTTATTTTTAAATATGCTTTTCTTCAGCACCCCCCACCTCCTTCCGTATTGTGCTCTAGTGTTTCAGAAACTGAACACTAAATCCTACTGATAGATATACGGCATGCCATGCAGCCACTCTGCTGTGAGATACATACATATTTCACCAATAAAAGCCTCTATTTATAAGTGTCACGGATGGTGTGATGGGAGTCGGAGACCACTTCAGGTGCTAAAGCCAGATTGTTGTAATTTTGAGGTATCATTGTTAAAAGATAGGTGCCTTTTCAAACTTTGGAACTCTTAAAAATGAGACCAAGAACTGACAGTGTAGAACCATACCTGCAACATGTTATCCCAGTGGAAACTCAGAGTTGTGCATTGCATTCGGGGGAGCTACATAAGTACTGCAGGTTCTCTGCTGCAAACTGTTGCCTTCCAATCCACGGGCAGTAGTGGCAGTGATGGAGAGGCAAAGCTAGTACCCCCTTTGCATGTCTATTTAACTCCAAAGACCCAAGCCTAAATAGGACTATTTGAGTCTTTGCATGCACGTTCATGCATCCCGTCTGTTTTATATTAATTGCCTGCTGATTTTTGAACAGTGCTTTTACAAACCCATCTTAAAAGCAAGCCTAAATGATGACTACTTTTCATCATGTGTTAATTTACTTTGAATTACGGACATTCTCCAGCTTTCTCATAACGAGATCCCCCACGGTCTCGGCCTCCTGTAGCAGCTTGCACTTCAGCTTCAAGAGTGTGAAGAGCAGCATGCACACGACGGCTCAAGCTGCATCCTGACTGAGACTGGCAAATAGGACACAGCTGCCTGCCCTTTCAAACTTTTTTTTTTTTTACTATCTGGGTATGGCTGAATCTGCTCCTAGGGCACTCAGTTGAACGACACAAGCATATATTCTGAAATGTGGCGGACGTGGTTTCAACACAAGCTCGCCACATTCCGAGGCATTTGTTTTCAGGACAGAGAACGTGTGTCGAAACCACTTCCTCCCCACGTAGGACATCTCTCTGCCTTTGCCCTCAGAATGCCTGCTACGGGGAGGCTGCTGCTGATTCCACACAAATGACATCCCCCTCAGTCTTGTGCAAGCGCCCTTCCTGCAAAAAAAACGCTTGTAAAGGACAAGTGATAGCGTCTGATCAGCAGACATCCCTGCCACTCCCTTGATCAGATTACCAGCACCAGCAGCACCCCCTCAGCCGTGATAACTTCTGAGAGGAGCTTCTTTTGGAGCTGGAGATAAAGAGCATACAGTACATGCCCACAACAGTTTGCCACCCCTCCTTGAATTCACTGTGCCCTCTAGGGAGCCTCTCACCAGGCCACCAGCCTGCTCCATCCATGCCCTTTAGCCATTGCACTCATGGTTTGGGTGGGTTACTGATGAAAATGCTCCCCACACTTCCAACTGAGTCCCTACTGAGATTTGTTGGCAGATCTGATCCGCCTCCTAAGCGAGAGGCATTGCCCTACTTAGTGATGGCATGTTGTGTCTGGTCCGGAGTGTGCTTGTTTGTTGGGAAAGGTCAGGAAAAGGCCAGGCAATCAATCACCGATCTCCCAGCATAATGAGCAACTCTGTTAATTTGGAAAACATGGGTCAGGCTGTAATAATGCAGGTGTGTTACCCACAAAATAACAGACTAGTAAGAAGAGTCTGGTTTGGCCTGCCTGCCTGCACAGAGGCCTTCATCATGCAACCCTGCAATGAACTAGGCTACATGACTTCAGAGGTCCTTCCGTCTATGATCTCCTTATGAGAACCAGGGGTAGACAAGGGCAAGCAAGCAAGTAAAGGAGAATATGTAGCTTACTAAAGTCCAGAAAGAAAGTTTGGGAAGGAGAGGGTGAGCTGCTGGATTGATAACTGTGTGTTTCAGCACTCAGTGTCAAAGTAATGCTATGACTTTGCTCTACTTTTTATATTGCATCCTAGTGACTTGCTTTAGGGCCACACTCTTTTTCATTCCGTAGTGGTTCTGTGCACGTTGAGATCTGTTTGGCCTCGTAATCACAGCATGCACAATTGATCTGTTACCATGTCTAATCACAGTAATTAAAGACACAGTGCAGCCACCCAAATACGTGCTCCTCTGCACACACAGAGTTCTGAAAAGAAAAAAAAAAAGAAAAAAGGTTGTGTCATAAATACTTCCTTCAGTATACTAAAAGAAAGAAAGAAGTACTGTGGTTTCTTCAACCCTTTAGAGAATGGAGTCTGAACTGAAAGGAAAGAGGTCATTATGGCAACAGGAGTTTCTTCTTTTCTTTTTGGCTGGTTGCAGATCCTCTAAAACCGCAGAGTGAAACTGATATGGGTTGTTATCACAACACTATCACAGTGGTTGGGTGGATTATGTTCCTGCCTTTTGTAAGAGCCTGGTAGTATAAACAGCCTGTGGGTGGGCTGAAGAGGCACTGGGGAAAGCGATGGCTTACTTACTTATTACATGTCATTCTTTCAATAAGTTCAGACTGGTCTATGTAGTTCTTCCCCACCCTATTTTATCTCAACAACTGCCCTGTGAAGTAGGATAAGATATTGACTAGCCCAAGATCAGCCAGTGAGCATAATGGCTGAGTGGGGATTTGATATCTATTGGAACTCAAACTCTGCCAAGAATGTGGGTCCAACAAATTCCTCAATTGCCTCACTGACAATCTCGGAGCCACTGCTTCAGGCAGCAAATGAAAGTGGTAGAGGTAGAATGCTGACAAGATAGAAAGGACTAGGGCTTTTCTTCAACCAGAACTTGCCGGAACTCAGTTCTGACACCTCTCAGATGGGCGCCATTGCCATTATAAGAGAACAAGGGAGGCGTTCAGGGTGAGTTCCAGCACGTCCTTTGTCAAAAAATAGCACTGGAAAGGACTATACCACATCATATTGCAATGCAGGAATACCGCTTTTGAATGCCCCTAATGTTAATAAATGAATGCATCTTCTATACAAATAGACAACTATATAGGTAAAGGTAAAGGGACCCCTGGCCGTTAGGTCCAGTCGCGGACGACTCTGAGGTTGTGCGCTCATCTCACTCTATAGGCCGGCGTTTGTCCGCAGACAGTTTCCGGGTCATGTGGCCAGCATGACTAAACTGCTTCTAGTGAACCAGAGCAGCGCACGGAAACGCCATTTACCTTCCCGCTAGAGCAGTACCTATTTATCTACTTGCCTCTATTCTGGTCCTTTGCCTACTAATTTTTTATTTGCTAGGGATTTATTTTACTTGCATGGAGTTTTTACACAGGAAAACATTAAAACTGTGATTTCCTCTCCTCACCCTCTCCCCACTCACCCTCAGTGAGGGAAGCAGTCCCTTCTAGCACCACAGCGTGCAATCACCTCATTCTGGTGTGTGTAGACCAGGCCTCAGACAACTCTTCTTAGCATCAGGCCATTAGTTGTTTGTTTGTTTTAATCGTGTGTTGAAAATGGATGCCAATTTATGGATGCTAAGTATGAGTAGCTGCCCTTAATAATCTTGTACGGTGTAAATGGAGCTCACTGTGCATGAATGACAGAAGTGCTGGTTTAAAAATTAAGCTGCATCAATTCTGCTTAATGAAAAGCCCTGATGCCCTCAGACAGTTGTTAGTACTCTGTGGCATGTCCACAATCCTTGGCTTGAAAGCGAGGCATCATTTCTGCACTTCAGAAAATTCTTCTGCTGGCCACCCCACTGTTCATAAATGTGATCTTCGGATAGCCACATGGGCTCACTCCTCTTCTTTTAATCTTTTCTTGTCTTGAGAGCTTTAACAAATTGCCACATTAGCAACAGAAATCAATTGGTTATTAGGAAATTACCATAAGTAAAAAGTTAGCAGCAAGCACTCATGGTAGCTATCATGCTTAGACAGCTTTCAACTCATGCTGGGCAAATATTACACTTTCACAAAGCAAGAAACCTCAAAGTTCTTATCCTAATGTTTAAACAGTTTGGAAACAGCATAAGAGTCTCTGACTTGGTTCACAGGCTGCTGACTTTCCAAATGATGTCACCTTTCAGCATGTAGGCTGCAATATCTGCAAATATCTATTTCTCTATATACACGCACACCCATCAATGCTACTCACAATCTGGCTTCTCTCAAATAAATTCTATGGTTTATGTGAGCCACTCTCAAAAGCAGTTCCAACAGAAAAATCCACTCCTAGTAATGTGGATTATTGAAATTACCATACATACTTAATTCCTTATTTAATTTGTCACCGTCAACATGATTTTTTGGTAAGTGTTGAAATTCTTTCTTTATTGCATTCTTCAAGAACATAAAGGAAACTTGGAAGTGGAATCTTCTACAGACGAAGAATTGGGACAACTTTAGGATCAATGGAGAAGTTTGAAAATGAGCCTTTGAAGGGGTGGTAGGTTCTAGAACAATGGCATTAAGTAATTAGCAGTAATATCAAGAGGAAACATATTATAGGAAAATGAAAGTTTATGCTAATTTACTTGATTATGCCTTTATTCAAGTAAGCACTAACTTAATTTTCTTTTTTTATAAAGGGATATTTTATAATACTAGCAGCCTCATACCCAACATTGCTTGGGAATTCTAAAAAATAATTTAAAAAGTGCAGTTTTGAAAAGTTCAAATATTATTGATTCATATTGGCATCTGGCTGTATCTACACTTAAGATGAAAACCCACTCTTTGATCTCAAGAACTATCATGCAAAATTTGGTTGAGATCAGGACCGTTTTGAAAGGATCCGTCTGTCTTCTTGATTCAAAATGGTGTCCAGTTGTATTCAAACATAGCTGAAAACCTGCAACTTGATCTTGAGAAACATCATGCAAAATTTAGCTACAATAAACCCCAAATGAGCAAACAACTTACCAAAATATACAGTAGATTTGATATCATTATCTTTTATTTAGGTGGCAATCCTATGGCAAGATTCGCTAAAATGAGCAGCTTAGGATGCAAGAGATCTCCAGCTCAGCCAGCGTTAAGTCCCCAACTCAGCCAAAGACACACCAGCATAACTTGCTCATACCAGCTTAGCTGGCTGAGCCAATGCTGGTGTAAATCCCCCAAAAGGCACATTCTGGGGCCAAGGGAGGCATGGCCACAGAGGGGGGCCAGGCAACCTAGCATAAAATACTGTTTTAAATGTTTGTTTTTCCTCTGTCAGGCTCAGGCAGAGCAGCGGCAGGTCTGATGCTAAATGGGGTTTGAATCTGGTATTACTTTCTTCAGGCTTAATTTACACCATCTTGCTTTATGCTAACTTCTTGTGCATAGGATTGATCCCTTAGTGATGTTAGAATTATTATATACAGTGGTACCTCGGTTTAAGAAAAAATTGGTTTACAAACTTCGCAAAACAGGAAATAGTGTCTTGGTTTGAGAACTTTACCTCGGTCTAAGAACGGAATCCGAACGGTGGAAGGCACCCGGCAGTGGGAGTCCTCACGAGGTGGGAAAAGCGCGCCTCAGTTTAAGAACGGTTTTGGTTTAAGAACGGGCTTCCGGAACGGATTAAGTTCATAAACCAAGATACCACTGTATTTATTTATACTTCACCTTTTCTCCTGGCAGGAGCCAAGGCAGCTTACAGATTTAATAAAAAATAATAATAGAAAAAGCAATCATTAAAAAACAATTAAACACTGATAGAATTAAAACTGTATACATATATAAAACTTGTTTTTAAAAATACAAATAATTACAATAAAAACAGCATGTCACCAGCCCTTTAATTAAAAGCAGTCAGTTCTCAAAAGCCTGTTGGAACAAGAAAGGCTTCACCTGTTGGCGGAAGGACAACAAGGAGGGAGTCAGTTGAGCTTCTCTAGGGAGGGAATTTCAGAGTCAGGGAGCAGCCACTGAGAAGACCCTTTATTGTGTCCTCACCAAGTGTGCCAGGGAAGGTGGCAGGACCAAGAGAGGGGCCTCCCTTGGGATATTACTGAGTTAGAAATAAGCCTGATTCAAATGACAACTAATTTAGCTCAAATAATTTTTAAAATGTGCAGTTCATAGCTGCAGTTTTACAGTATGCAAGTTATCAAGAGACAAAACTTGACCTTGATAACTTCTTGTTGACAAGTTACAATAAGGACCAGTTTCTATTTCTTTATACTCTGTCTTCTAAAAAATGAAGAAAGCTTCCTCAACAAAGTCCCTCAAAAAGGCTCCGGAGTAAACGCAGCAATCACGGGATAAGATTATAGGTCCTCCTATGGATCAATAACTTGTTAAAGGGCAGGAAGCAGGAGTTAGGAATAAATGGACAACTCTCACAATGGAGCGATCTAATAAGTGAGCCCCCTGCCCCATGCTTTTACATTTCTTCATAAATAAATGTAATAAATTCATAAATATTCATAAATAAAGTTAGAGAAACCAATGTGCTGGTCAGGTTTGCAGCTGATGCTCCAAAAGGCAACTTCTGCTCCAAATATGATCACATAATTCCTTAAGCAGGCATCTAAGCACATTGGGGAAGTGCGTACCTTTCCTGTGTGTGTGTCTGTGCATGTGTGAAGAATAGTTTTCCATTAGAAATTTAAAGCTGTGGCTTTCCTGGAGCTGAAGCACTTGAGGAGTGCCTTTCTCACTGGGGGGATGCAGCTGCTCCCTTTGAAAGCGTGCTGCAGGATTAATGACTATGCTGTTTGCTCACAGGAGAATATTTTTCTGCATATGCTCTGCTTATGTATTTGCAAATAAATATTACAGTCACCCCACATCTTCAGTGCTTCCTCATCTGAAAGGAAACAAAGTTCTGTAATGATGCACTTGGAACTTTTCAGTGCTCAGAAGCGGGTGAATATGTCACAAGACTTAGTCTAAATTAGATGGACTTTACATTTTTTAAAGTATCAGGCCCTCCAAGTCTCCCTATTTTCCAGGGACAGTCCTAGATTTACAGAAGCTGTCCCAGTTTCTGATTTGATCCTGGAATGTCCCATTTTTCCTTAAGACGTCCCTATTTTAATTGAATAAATGTTGGAGGGTATGGTAGAACCTCCCGATTTTCATCAGAGAAATATTGGAGAGTGTAGAGTTATGTGACCCCCCAGCCAAGGAAATATAACTTTACAACCTTTAGAAGACATCTGAAGGCAGCTCTCTATAGGGAAGTTATTTAATGTTTAATGTTATGTTATGTTTTTATATATGCTGGAATCTGCCCAGAATGGCTAGGACAACCCAGTCAGATTGGCGGGGTATAAATAATAAAATTGTTGTTGTTGTTAAATAGGATGTCCCTATTTTCATTGGAGAAATATTGTCGGGTATGGCGTATTCATTAAAATTGATTTAATTTAATTTGAAATACTTCCTCAGCTTCTCAAACAACAGCTTAGAAAGCTGGAAAAAAGCAAACAGGCCTCGATCTCTCTAAAGTAATTTGCAATCCTAGTTTAGCAGGTGAGCATGAAAGGTAGATTGGGGGCTTGGTAACAGCTCACTGCGATTTGATTCATATAAGGAAGTAGCTAACTGAAGTAGCATCCATGAGGAGAGGAGACTGAAGGAGGACATGAACACAGAGCATATCCCTATCCATGGTTTTGTATGTCTCAGCCAGGCCTTTATGTCTGGGTAGCCAGATCAGGATGTAGAAGTTGTTTGGCTTTAGTTAAAATTCCCCTTTCCTTAAACTGAACTGCTCCCATTTGTCAAGAAGTTCAGACCTTAATCACCTGCGTTAAAATGTGGAACATATTTCTCCTGCGATCGTTCTTGACGACTATAACCTGACCTGTTTGACTTGTTCTCAGCGAACATTTGAGAACAATAGTCCTTGCAATACGTTCTTGATTACAGGTTCTGCCCTAGAATGCGTTTGGCATGGTTTATTTTAACATTCACCTCTGCCGTTCCCAGTTACCTTGATGCGAGGTGGAGAACTGGGAAAACCGAGAGGAGTTTGCATCTATTCCGCAGCTGTCCTAACTTGCACGAAAGATCAAAGCGTCTTCTATTGTACTTTCAGAACAGTCTGAGAATGCAAATACGCATTTGCCCTAGGGGCCTGCAGTGAGGGCAGCTTGCCACATTGCTCGTGGAAGACTGCATTCTCTTAAGATGTATGAAGAAACGCACAGTGATTCGCATTCCATGTCAGGCTGGAGGGACTCCATTTTTCCCATGTACTGGAACCTGCGGGCTTCATGCTATTTATCTGTGTAAGGGGAATTCCAAATACAGTGGTACCTCAGGTTAAGTACTTAATTTGTTCCGGAGGTCCGTACTTAACCTGAAACTGTTCTTAACCTGAAGCACCACTTTAGCTAATGGGGCCTCCTGCTGCCGCTGTGCCACCGGAGCACGATTTCTGTTCTCATCCTGAAGCAAAGTTCTTAACCTGAAGCACTATTTCTGGGTTAGCGGAGTGTGTAACCTGAAGCGTATGTAACCTGAGGTACCACTGTAAATAAATAAAGCAGCTCATTGCCCTGTGAAGATATGGGAGAGGAACATTGGCTGCTACCTAATCTAACAATTATTTGGGGTTCTCTGCTGACTAGATCCAGAGGTTTAAAAGAGTGAAATGGTGACATCTATATAGAAAACGCTACATGCACAACAGGCCTACCTCACAAGGCAGTTGTGCCATGAACTTTTTTTACATGGCATCTGCCTCTTTCCCAGAGGAGCTGAGCTGACCTTTAGCAGAGGACCCAACAGGCCTTCTCTGGAAAATGTACATGTTTTGCTTCTTTTTCCAGGGCACATTCATAGATGTTAATATGTTGTTGTTCTGAGTGCTGGTTAAGGGAGTCACCTCAGCATGCAAGCTCCTGTCCTTTGCACTGAGTTTCTTTTCCCATTTATAGTTTCGCACTACTTTTACTACTATAGAAATGCAATAACCTTTCCAAGAGCAAATCTCCGAGTACTGAGCAACATTGTTGGCATTCCTCATTTCTGATCACATTTCCACCCTACCTCCCACTGCTGCACCCTTTAAAAGAGTTACCAAAAGAACAAAATTGTCTGGATCCATCAAAATGCCATCCTGTTTTCGTGCGGCGTACACCAGAAGGCAGGAAGAGAGCTGGGCTGTGATTAATCTGATCTAGAGGAACAGTCTTTCTTCATCCCAACGTTTCCTTTTTTGGTTACATTCTGATCATGGAAGCAATGCCCCATTCCATCAACTACCAAAGCAAAAACACTCTGAGCGCTTTTGAACTTTTACAGTATTTCATATTTTCTGTCCATTTCTGGTTGCATCAGAAAATAATAATTTCAGGTCTGCTCAGAGGAGTGACTTAGACTGAATTTCATTTTAACTTCCGAGACATAATCCAGTCAAAGTTAAGCACCCTTGATCCCACACAATTTGATGCAGAAGAATTAAATGTGTGTTCATATAACGAAATGTTACATACATTTCAGATGTAACTAAACATCCCTATTAACAAAAAAATGATTAATTTATCACTGTGGCATGAATAAAATATGCCTTCTTTGACATGAAAGAATGGATTCACAGATGTATAAAATTAGTGTCTGGTTTTTGTCTTCTTTGTTTGCAAATTAGGACTTTGAATATTCAAAATACTATCTGTATTATTTATTTGTTTATTGCATTAAGAGGTACATAGTCATGGTGTTTCATAACAGGTACAATATATTAAAATGTTGCCAAGCTACATAAAAATACATGCATCAAGCTATATTTTTTATATAACTAGAGAAGAAAACACGCCGTATCTATGAAATGATGTTGATCTGAAAGAATCATTTACTATATTTTAAAAATATATACAGATATATTTGCTGTAAAACAAAGGCTTGGTTCCTCATTAGCAAAACGTAAGTTCCTTTGGCTCCAAAGAGAATTCATTGCAGCACTGAATCTGAACCATGGATACAGTGATTGTTGTAAGATCGAAAATAAGTTTAATTATTAGCTGGGACTTCTGACACATGGTGAACCTTTAATTATTAGCTGGGACTTCTGGCAGGCAGTTCTTGCACAGGGGCACTGTTGATGGCACCAGGTTTATTGTAGGTCTTCGCTCAAGTCACATGAGGATAGCATTGGCCCTTAATTCAAGGCAGAATTATTCATGTCACTTCTTTGCTTATTTATAGAGGTTGTTCACCCAGCCATGCCTGACGGAAATAGAACGGATGGATTTACACATTCTGTGAGAGATACATTGAGTCAACAAAGTCTATTATTTCACCTGTAATATTAGTATTTGAATTATAAAAGCAGCAGATTGAAATGAGGCGATAGAACGCCATAAATTAGTGGGGTGGGGAGTCATCTATCAAATTCCAGATTCTGTAGAAAACTACAAACCTATCTGAAGAAGTGTGCATGCACACGAAAGCTCATACCAAGAACTAACTTAGTTGGTCTTTAAGGTGCTACTGGAAGGAATTTTGTTTGTTTTGACTATGGCAGACCAACACGGCTACCTATCTGTAACTACAAACCTAAAGTTACTGCCTTTTGCTTTCCTCTCAACACACAACACTCTCTGCGTTTCACTCAGTTATACCTTACAAAGGGAAAACATGTTTGTTAATTTCACCCATAGGTCGGGACTATGAAGGCAAATATGGGTTGGATGAGACCCTCTTCTAGGTAAGTATGCACAGGATTGCACCTGTTAGCTTCAGCAGCAACATGTGACCTGGTCTGAAGTCACATTAAGCCACTGCCTTACAGAAGTGAACTGGTCTGGGTAGTTCCTGGTTAGGAGACCTCCTTCAAACCACATATACACTGCCTTTAGCTTCGTGATGGAAGAAATATGTGATATAAATGTAATTTTAACAAAATATTAGGGCTGCAGGGTTTACTCAACTAATGGCTAGATAAACAGCAGATAATTTTTTTAACCATTATTTATAATACAAGTGATTAGAAAAGCTAGATAAAGAGACTGCCTCTTAATTCCTACTCTGTTTGCCTTTTCCTTCAGGCCTTCCATCCACCATTTTACTTCTTGTTTTCTAATTTTTCCATCTATACATCAGGCATTTTGTTTTAAGAATAATCAACACATATCTAAGCAAACTAAGAAATCTACAGAACTTCAGTTTTGAAACTCACTTTGTCATCTCCTTTCTACATAATGGAAGAAAGACTTTAGTTTACCATTCCTGTCCCAACCCCCAAAAAGAGTGTACCTAATTGAGTAAATATAATTGTTAGCCATTGCAAACATGTACCAAACTGAAGGCTTCCTTTTTTCTTTAGGACAAAAGTCCTCTCTGTTAGATGTGGTTTAATGCCAAACACTGTGCTAGTGCAAGAAAACGCTACATCACTTAGGGCAAAACTACCACAAAGGTGTGCGGTTTTTATCAAAATGCTAAATTTACCAACTGGGAAACTGACAGGATCTGAGCAGAGCATAGAGGGAGAATTTAACTCTGCTCTGTCAAACTGTAGTCCTGAGTGTTATGTACTGAAGTTCTCACCCTGGGCCAGCAGGGGGATACTGTAGATAGTTTTCACTCAGGTCCGCATATGCAAATAAGGAATTGAAAGTGACGTTCAGTGATTGGATAGTTACAGAAAGTGGTTACTGTTGCATTGTAGTTGAGCTCTATATAAGCAGGCTGGCTGAACCCTTCAGTTCAGTTCTGTTCTGGCCTGTGAATAAACAAGAGCTGTTTGAAGAAACGCTGTGTCGTCTGATATGTTCACCCAAAACTTAACACTGAGGAAAAATCTTCCCCTCAAACTAGTATTTGCAGTGGAAGGAAATGCTAGGTGAGCGCATCAGCTCTGTGTACACCCTGAATTTCTAGGTGAACTTATGTTTCTGAGTTGGATCAGGTTAGTAGCAATATGCCTTGAGGCAGATCAGCTTTTAAGTAGTTTTGTGGCCTTGGTTTGTCTAGGCCACACACAACCCAGGCCACACACTCACCCCACCCCAGATGAAATAGAGCAGATGTTATAGCCATTTAAAAATTCCCCATCATGGTAAATGGGGAAGGGGAACAAAGTTTATATTTGTTTTTAGATAGATCTAAGTGGGTCATGAAGAATGAATAGGAAAGACACGGAGTGGCTCTGAAATAGATTTAGATGTTTCCCAAAGCTAGAGAGACGTATTGAATTTTGCAGCCAGTGCACATCCCTTCAAAACACCCACTGGTGCCAACAGGGAATTTCCCTGTATTTCTGGCGGCCATTAACAAAGACTATGGCCGTAAAAACCATTATTTTGAAATACTTCAGTCACGGCTTCCTGCCTTTATGCATTAATCATCTCTCGCTGGAATCATTGCTCCATGTGTTTTCCACTTCTTGTTTTTGTGTGACTGGGGTCCCCCACCATTTATTGCAGGGTCATTCCCTTTTCCTTTTAGAGACCTTTCTGCTCCTAGCTTCCTTGGCAGGGCAGAGGACGATGGAAGTTCTGAGGCATGTTTGGGAAAAGTGGTGCTGGCCATTCCCATCCTCACCTTTGCCTGCCTAATCAAGCTCCTTCATCTTATCTAATCTCATCATCACTCATCAAAGCAATACTAGGCCCTTCTACATCCTTTGTCTGCTTTTGAGGAGACAGTGGGTCCCTCCCTTATGTAATGCTCTTATTATGCATTAGCATAATTTATATTGCCTTTCCACAATGGTGTGGGTTTATTTTATGAGTTGGCATGAAGACACACATACAGTGGTACCTCAGGTTACATACACTTCAGGTTATAGACTCCGCTAACCCAGAAATAGTACCTTGGGTTAAGAACTTTGCTTCAGGATGAGAACAGAAATCATGCTCCGGCGGTGCAGTGGCAGCAGGAGGCCCCATTAGCTAAAGTGGTGCTTCAGGTTAAGAACAGTTTCAGGTTAAGATAACAAACCTCCAGAACAAATTAAGTTCTTAACCCAAGGTACCACTGTATATAAGTTCCCAAACCAAATACAACTGCAGTGCACCATTTCACATGCTGCTGCATGTGAGACTGCAAGCTGCATGTGTCGTGTGGGGTGCCTTCCTCCATAGATGCCCTCACAGGCTCTACTGATCTGATAGTGGCAGAGGAACATGACAGTTTGTCGGCCACCACAGTGTAAATGGCTGGTCCAACCCTAAATGTCTGACCCTATGCGGAGGCATACCTAGGATACCCTGTGCCCTTGGCAAGGAGCTGTATCCCCCCCCCCTTTGAAAAAAAATCACTTTACAGTAATGGCCACATTAGAAATTACTACATTTTATGCGACCCAAGTACTCAAAGTGTTCAGAGTGAGGGCAAGGTGAGGAGGAAGAGCAAAAAATATATATTTGCACACCTTTGTGCCGCAGTGCGAAAAGGGCGGGAAGCTTCTCATGTGTTTTATCTCCCCACACTCATAGTGTTGCTTCGCCACACACACTCAGGGCTTTTTGTCAGCTGGAACTTGCCAGAACTCAGTTCCAGCACACACACATGGGTCTGCGCGCTGGGGGGGGCGGTTTTACCAGCCCCTTTTGCCAACCAGCTCTCATTCCTATACAGTGGTACCTCAGGTTAAGTACTTAATTCGTTCTGGAGGTCCGTACTTAACCTGAAATTGTTCTTAACCTGAAGCACCACTTTAGCTAATTGGGCCTCCTGCTGCTGCTGTGCCACCGGAGCACGATTTCTGTTCTCATCCTGAAGCAAAGTTCTTAACCTGAAGCACTATTTCTGGGTTAGCGGAGTGTGTAACCTGAAGCGTATGTAACCTGAAGCGTATGTAACCCAAGGTACCACTGTACTGGCTTCCTTTGCACTTCACAGTCCTCATTTCCATGGAACAATTTTTACATTGAGTGGCCCCTCACTTTTCCATATTAGTGATTTTGCAACCGCCCCTTTCCCCCCAGTTTTACTGTAAATCCTCCCATGGATGCTGGACAACACCCGTCCCCACCCCACCCCGCTGCCTCTTGTAAAGTAGAAGCACGCTTGACAAAATTGTTCAGGTATGCAAGTCTCATCTGCTGTAATTCCTACCTGATACTAGTCTCCTGAGGTTATAATGAAAGATATGCTTGTTTAATGATAACTTGCCGCCACACCTTCTAGGTAATCTTTCTTTTCCTGGAAAAGCATGCCCTACCCTCTCTGAACAGCTGAGAGAGCAAAGTACACTTCATACGTGTGAAACAGCCTGCAGTCATTGCATAACTGCAGTTGCATGAGGGCATTTTAAAACAGCCTGAGAAGGAAGGAAGGAAGGAAGGAAGGAAGGAAGGAAGGAAGGAAGGAAGGATGAAGGAGAGTGGTAAATGAAATAAATTGGTTGCTCCAGGATAAATTTCAGCTTCTGAACAGTCTGTAAAGCCTGCTCTAATCAAAGAAAAGAAGGAGATAGAAAAACTCTGAGAAGGAAGAGTTGAAGAATTGGATAAAACAGGTGATGCGTGCAACAAAATGTTGCAGTACTGAACGCTCCATTCCATTCCATCTCCCCTTTCCCTGCTGCTGCTGTTTGTGTGTAGATTGTTTTCTGTATATTTGCCAGTTTGGGTGGAAATTTTTGTTGAAATGCAGGAAATGCATGAGACTTTTTCCCATGCCAAAATTCCAAATGGCTTTCTAAACACATTGGTTTAAACAGCAGTTTGAAAGTTGGGTAAAGTAATCCATGCACTTAATATGGGTGGAACATGGAGAAGGCTATTAATAAAAATTCCTGAGGCATCTTAATAGGACTACTGGTAGCACAACGTAAACATAAACGCCTGCTGAAAACCAGACCTATGCAGGCAGTTAAGAAAGCATCCTTCCACAACGGTTAATTGGTGTCTGTTTTTAACCTTTTAATGGTTTTTATTTTATAATTTTATGTTTTTACTGCTGTAAGCTGCTTTGATATATTTTTATGACACAAAGGCATACAATTTTTTTTATAAATAAATAAAAATAAATAAGAACCTTATATTTTGTGGTTTTTAAAAAAACAATTTTAATTTTAATAAAGCCCCCCCCCCCCAAACCCTGGGTATAGCAGTACGGTGAGTGTGATGTGAATTCTGCTCTTGGGATTCCTAGCTGTTATTCTATGCTGTGGCCCATCCCTTCACTACAATTGCCAGAGTTCATTTGGGAAGGGGTAAAGGACTGCTAAACCATGGGATAATTAAAGTGTGGATAATTAACTTCTAGCATCAAAGCAACCCGTGCTACACGATATGGCAATTGCTTAACCTAGCTAGAAGCCTGTAGATTAATCTAACAAACAAATACCGAATTTCCCAGCACGATAGTACTGTAGGTGATAGTTGCTCCATTTGGCCATGAAGAATAAGTGATAAAACTGATGATGAAATAACTTTTATTGGACCAACTGTTTTTAATGCATTGCTTTGCAAGTTTTCTAGCAGTGCCTGATTTTTTTCCATATAACTTTAAAACTTGCATATGGTGGTGATGGTAGCTTTCCTTCTAGTGCAAGTAGCGCCTTCTCAGTTGGGACATGTGTTGGAGAAGATCTGAAGTTCAGAGCTTACTCCCCACGATATTAAAAACCCTGATGAGAAGAACATAAGAAGATCCTGCTGGGTCAAGCTGGTCCATGAGTCCAGCTTGCTGTTCTCACGGTGCCTGTGGGAAACTCTTAATCAGGGCCTAGGCCCAAGAGCACTCTCTCCTCCTGCAGCTTCCAGTAACCACCATCAGGAACATTCCTGCCTCCAACCATGAAGGCAGAACATAGCCATCATGGCTGGTAGCCACTGATAGCTCTCTCCTCCACGAATTTGTCTACTCCAATACCAGTCCTGCCATAACTTCACTGGCTGCCAATTAGATTCCGGGCGCAGTTCAAAGTGCTGGTGTCGACCTTTAAAGCCTTACACAGCTCAGGACCTCAACACCTTAAGGATCGCCTCTCCCCATACAAACAAACCCAGACCCTGCGCTTGTCATCTGAGGCCCTTCTCAATGCTCCCCCCCCCATGCCAGAGAGGTTTGGAGGGTGGCAAGAAGAAGAAGAGGAAGAAGGAGGAGGAGGGGGAGAAGAGTTTGGATTTGATATCCCGCTTTATCACTACCCAAAGCAGCTAACATTCTCCTTTCCCTTCCTCCCCCACAACAAACACTCTGTGAGGTGAGTGAGGCTGAGAGACTTCAAAGAAGTGTGACTAGCCCAAGGTCACCCAGCAGCTGCATGTGGAGGAGCAGGGAATCGAACCCGGTTCCCCAGATTACGAGACTACCACTCTTAACCACTACACCACAACAGGCTTTTCTGTGGTGGCTCCCTGATTGTGGAGTGCTGTCCCCAGAGAGGCTCGCCTGGTGCCATCACTACATGTCTTTAGGCACCAGGCAAAAACATTCCTCTTTACCCAGTCTTATGGCTATTGAATAATCTATGCCATGTGAATGTGTGGAGAAGTGGTCTGTTATTATGATGATTAATTTACTATTAGGCTGTCTGTCATTATGTTTTAATTATTGATGTTCTGGGGGTTTTTTATGTTGTACAACGTCATGGGATCTTCTCATAAAGTGCAGTATATAAAATGAATGAATGAATGAATGATCTACTTTAAGAGCTGTCCTAGCTATGCACAGCATGAGGAAGTACTTTCTATGCACAGGGTTCTGACTTGCATGCACAGAGCAGGTTCCTCTCTTCAGATCGCCAACACATGGTGGGCTGAGGATGGCAGGGCACATGATGTGGCACATGGCATGAATGAGCACAGCCTCATTCTTCGTCTCATGTGATGGGAAACACAGGGAGGGAGAATAACTATGGGGATCTGCTCAAAGGTATCCAGTAACTTCATGGCTGAACACAAATTTAAATATTGTTTTTGCAACTCCAAGAACAGCAATTTATCCACCACATCTGTGGCTCCCACATGACTTCATTCTGCCTTTGCCTTTGGTTTAAACAAGATGCCAATTAAAGGGGAAGTCTTCTGTCATGGGAAAAATCTACTGGGCTGAACCAGGGCTACAGTGTTGCCCAGAATGACATCTAGTGTAAAAGGATAGTGATTATTAGAATTATATATTAAATTTAGAGGCGCAACAGTGTAAAGGTGCATAAATGTTGCAGGGGATATAGTTAACAGCAAGGTTAGATTTAGAGTGAAGAAAAGCTAGGGGTTTGGGTTGCAAGGGTTAATGTAAGCTTCCATCCAGGAGGGTTTATGAATTCACATTGGTCTGAGGATCTATGGATCAAGTGGAAAGGCCACTGTCGTTCAAACTGATTTTGAACTTTGGAGTTGAAGCAGCGCTGACAGGGCAAGAAGTCATGAATGTTAAGCACAGCTACTGCCTTTCCCCTTCCTTGGCTGCGAGTTTATTTCACAATGTTTCTACCAGTTGATTCTGGTTCTGCCTAGTATCAGACTCAAACACTGTTTGATCTTTGGCAGAGACAGACAGAGAGAGAAATAACTATGCAACAGCTTGCCTCTGTTCTACTACACTTGCTAAGAAGGGAAATATTTGGGGTTTTGTGGGAGCACATCAGAAGCACTGGGAACTCACCCAGTTTGGCTTAATATTCAAGATTCACATAGCCCAAGCCTCTCTGCAGGTTAACCTAAGACCCACTGTGCTGACTTTATCTGTCAGAATGTGTTCCTTAACCTCTGCAGATCAGTGGAAACATAACACAGCTTATTGTCTCCTTAAGACAATGTACGAGTCACGTTTCTTATTTATTTGTTTAAAGTTTTGTGCGATGGTTCTGGGAAGTCTGCACCAGGGAGCAAGCAGGTAACACATGTGTGCTTGTGGAAGAGAAATAGGAACTAGCTTCTGCTCATTAGTATAATAAGCTCCTGCCATTCACCTTCTCCCAAAGTTAGCTTCACTCTTCTTTGGAGAAAATAAAACTAGAGGATCCAGCAAAGTGACAAGGCAGGTAACCTACACAGATACTGTTCCCCACTTCTCCAACAAGCGGGAAGTTCCAGGAGTGCAGCACTTACTCAGCTATAGTTTTCCTGTGGAAGAAGGTCACAGTGGAGGCTTATTGGTGTTATTGCAGTATTTGCAGTTACTGTATTTACAAATATATACGGCTTGAGCATCGGAGATACTTCAACAGTAAGAGGCTTCAAAGTCTAACACACACCTTTCTTCTTCTGTCTGCAGTAGGTCTCAAACTACAGTCTGTTATTCACACAGAAGCATTGGGTTATAGCATCCTCAGCAGGGAGTGGGTGTGTTGGACGAGGGGAAGCATCCTCTTTCATTATGTTTGCTGGCCTTTTAGAAGACTAGCTATTGAGAGCAATCCTTCAGTTATTAAGTTCCTGTGGCCACATATCACTTATACTTAACAATGAAGAGATAAACTTGCAAGACCTGGCCAGGGCTATTGTCCAAAGCCTAATCTTCCAAGTTGGATGGGATCCTGGAACTATCCAATAAATTCCTCCTCATATTTTCCTATAACACCCATACAAATCTACAAATCTTGGGAGCTGTACCTGTGTGTGTATATATGTGAATGTGTGTGCATGTACCTACAACAAATGTGAAAACATGGCCTGTACCCACATATTGTGTTTTAGTTGTTTGGTTTGTTTGTTTGTTTGCTTGCTTGCTTGCTTTGACATTCAGACTACCTGGATGTTAGCAAACGTGAGAATAAGTTCTTGGTACTGAATAACCCAGGCTTGTGCTCCAGGGAGGTGACTTCAGTGCTGCTAATGCAGCGGTTTGACGACACTCCTGGAGGCTCTGGAGACAGGCAGATGTCAACAGCAGCAGCAGCAGCAACAACAACAACAATAACAACAACAGAATAACAATAAAACTGACTCCTGTGGCACCCCACATTGGAGGGCCCATTGGGCCATACGGCATCCCCCCAGCCCCACCCTCTGAAGTCTGCCATCCATGTAGGACTGGAACAACAGTAAAACAGTAGCACTTTCATTGCCCCACCAACTCCTGGAATGTGGCCCTGGAAGCTTGCCCATAGAGGAATGTGGCCCTCAAGCTGAAAATGCTTCCCCACCCCACTCCAGAATGTGTAGTGCATGTGGGGAAATGCTCTGATGCAAGGAGAAATGCTCTGGTAATTGGTTATACATCAAAGGTAATATTTAGCCCAGCAGAACCTAAATGCTTCACAGCTACTCTGTGTGGTTAAATATTTGCCTTTAAAACACACATATGAAGAACAAGATATTACCTTCAAATATCTCAAGGGCTGTCACATGGAAGATGGAGCAAGCTTGTTTTCTCCTGCTTTGGAGGGAAGGACCCAAACCAATGGCTTCCAAGTTTCAAGAAAGGAGATTCCAACTAAACATCAGGAATACATTTCTGACAGTAGGAGCTGTTCCACAGTGAAACAGACTCCCACAAGAGGTGGTGTACTCTTTTTCATTGGAGGTTTTTAAGCAGAGGTTGAATGGTCATCTGTCATGGATGCTTTAGTTGAGATTCCTGCACTGCAGGAGAGCCAGTGTGGTGTAGTGGTTAAGAGCGGTAGACTCGTAATCTGGTGAACTGGGTTCGCATCTCTGCTCCTCCACATGAAGCTGCTGGGTGACCTTGGGCTAGTCACACTTTCCTGAAGTCTTTCAGCCTCACTCACCTCACAGAGTGTTTGTTGTGGGGGAGGAAGGGAAAGGAGATTGTTAGTCGCTTTGAGACTCCTTAAGGGGAGTGAAAGGCGGGATATCAAGTTCAAACTCTTCTTCTTCTTCTTCTTCTTCTTCTTCTTCTTCTTCTTCTTCTTCTTCTTGTAGGGGGTTGGACTAGATGACCCTCTTGTCCCTTCCAACTCTACAGTTCTATGAGTCTATGTTTCACTGTGTAAATATGCTTCTGATAAGCAGATTTCTTCACTCAGACCCTGCAATTCATAATCTTCTGGTTTGTGTAGGTAGGAGACACAGAGAGATATAGTAACTTCAATCAGTCCTCTCAGAAGCTATCTCCCACCTATTCAGAACCCAAATCAGAGTATCCTGATTTGATTTTGGTAATTACGTTTACCGAGTAGACCTATCAGTATGGAGTAGGTTGAGGCCAGGAGATGCAATCATGAAATCTGCAGACAGACTGGGCTGAGTGTGGTTTGGCGAGCTGTGCATGAGCAGAAAGGAACTGCCATGAGCCTTGGACTCGTGCACGATTCCCTCCCCTCTTCCTATCAGGACGTCACAACTTCCTGCATCCCTGATTCGTTGTGTCACCCGTGGGGCTCTGCTGTGCCAATTCCCATACCTCAGTCTGAAGAAGGGGTCCTATTGTGGGTGAAGTGGCCTTAGAGAGTGCCTGTGCCACAACTGCTTTACCGAAATGGCTTGAAAAATCTGTTTAAAGCTGGCTTAAAGGTTATTTTTAAACATAATTTTTAGCTGCCATGCCAAAGGCATCTCTGTCCTGACCCCTTCAACCATAATACCTTGCTCTGAGGGCCCATCCTCAAATTGCAGCAGAGACCACTGATACTACTGCAGCAGTGGGGGATCTGTCCACATCGGGCCCAGGATAGGATTGCACAAATCAATGTTGATCAAAGCAGAGACACATAAAAATTAAAATAACAAGGCCCTCCTGAAGAAAAACAAAATCATAGGGTAAAACACCTTTTACTTGTCAGGCAGGTTAAGGTGAATTTTCCACTATTTCAAAAGGTCACACCTGTTAAATTTATGACTCAGAAGTCAGGGAGAGGTTTTCCTTTCTTCTTTTCTTCTGATTTCCTCTCCTTTTCTCTTTCCCTTCAAGTTATCAATTAAAGATACAGTAGGCAAAAACATGTAAGCACCTGCAGAGAGAGAGAAAGGTGTTTTGGCTTTATTTAGTGTTTGGTTTAATTATTTTAAAATTGTACTTTAGGCATTAACTTAAGCAGTGTAGCACTAAAACATTTTAAAAGCACTGAAAAACAATACTAGTTTTTCTAATAATATAAAAGGTGGTATCTGTTGAAAGAATTAACAAGTAAGTAGTACAGATACTTGTTATTATTGATTATTTATTCAGCATTCTTGGTGCTAAGTGGCTCGTGCGTAAGTCCAATGGGCAAGGTTTGCCCAAAGTTAAGCACTTTAAATTTCACACTCCAGAGGAGTAGGTGTGATAATCTGTTGGAGCAAAACCAACAAAGACTCATGTGGCGCCATGAAGACTGACACAAGCTTCTATGGGTCAGTTGCTTTTGAGCGCCTAATAAAATGGACTCTGCCCCATGGAAGTTTAATCCACAACAAAATTGTTAGTCTTTACAGCCGCCCAAGTTTTGTTGTTTAAGTTTCATGAATTTCAGAGAACAAGAACAGCACACACGTAAACCTTTCATACTAAAATAAATGATGTGTTACGAGTCTTGTTTTGGTTGGATCTCTATGCAGAGTTCTGGGGATAACACTTAAGGCATGCATATGGTGGGAAAGCATAGATTGCTTACAGAATCTGGGGGAGCGGTAATGAGTTGTCTGTGAGTGTAAAATTAGAGTGAGGTGAGCCTCAAACCTTGAATCTCAAGGTCAGAATTGCCTCACACATTCTTAGGGCATTCTCACAGAGGTGACCTCACAGAACTGTGGAAAATGCCAAATTGAATGTTACTGAAGCAAAAACCTTCCACTGTGCAAGAGTTTAAAAACAAAGTTGTAATTACACGGAAGAAAAATGAGTCCCAAAGTCCATTGTTAGCAGGGAGGAGCAAGCAGAGGCAGCAGTTTAGCAAATGCTAAATGGGACATGCAAAAATAGTTCTGTCATGTAAACAGGGATAATGACACGGTTACTGACAATTCCCACAGAGCAACAGACAATTTCCGAAAGGCACATTAGTACTGAGTTGACAATCTGTGTGGAGAGAAGATTTCACCTTGATACTAATCTGAAGTGTATGAAAATTAGAATCTCAGCAGAAATTCCTGATACGCTGTGTAACTTGTTTGATTATTTTTTCAAGAAAACATGGCAGGCCAAGAACAATGGAAGCAAGAGCAGGAGAGGGCTGTTGAGTATATGCCCTGCTTTTGGGTTTCCCAGAGACATCTGGTTAGCCGCTATAGAGAACAGGATGCTGGACTGGATAGGCCTTTGGTTTGATCCTGCAGGACTCTTGTTAAGTTCATTCGTTCATGCAAGGAGAATGCTCCAGAAACTTAGAGCAAGCAAGACACAGTATATTGTGATACTTAGAGGTAGGGCAGGGAAAGTCAATGTGGTTTCCTCCAGATGTTGTTGGATTCCACTTCCATCAGTCCTAGCTAGCATGGCCAATGGTCAAGGAGTAGAGGGCATCACATTGACAACCCCTGAATTCAGGACAGATAAAGTGCTTTTTCACACGGTGTGTAGTTAAATTATAGCATTCGCTCTCACAAAAGGCGGTGATGACCACCAACTTGTATGCCTTTAAAAGAGAATTGCACAAATTCATTGAGGATAAGGCTATCAATGACTATGTTATACCTCAACTGTCAGCAGCAGTATGCATCTAAATACCAGTTGCTGGAAGTTACAGGAGGGCAGAGTGCTGTTGTACTCAAGTTCTGCTTGCAGGATTAGGATGGGAACTTGTAGCCATTATTCTAAAATGCTACAGTTCCACAGAACTTTACAGAACACTTCACTGTAGAATATTACCTTTATCTTGTGAACTACCCTTATATTGTGAACCACCCTGAGATCTTAGGATGAAGGGCGATACAGTGGTACCTCGGGTTAAGTACTTAATTCATTCTGGAGGTACTTTCTTAACCTGAAACTGTTCTTAACCTAAGACACCACTTTAGCTAATGGGGCCTCCCACTGTTGCTACACCACCACCACGTGATTTCTGTTCTCATCCTGAAGCAAAGTTCTTAACCCAAGGTACTATTTCTGGGTTAGCAGAGTCTGTAACCTGAAGCGTATGTAACCCGAGGTACCACTGTATATAAATTTAATAAATAAAATAAATATTACCTGGCACATATGTACATACACCTCTTAGTTCCAGGTGCAGGTTGCATATGATGCATTTGTGAATCCACAGACTCAACCAGACAACCTGTTTATTAAATCTTCATCCTGATTTGCTTGCACAAAGCTAACCTGGAGGTGAGACATATCTGGTCCTTTACTGGGTATTTGTTCTGCTTGGCTTGCACAGTGGTTATGCATCATCATGATGATCATGCTTGTTCATCTCACACTTTTCCATGCATTTCCCCATCACCTTTCAGCTACAAATATTCCTTAAAAATAATATAGTAATAATGTGGATTTGTTGTTTTAGGGCAACAGAGCTCTTTAGTCCCCTTTAATTGTGCATTTCTAATATGTGCTCAAATCCTTCCCTGCCTCAAAATTTGACAGTGAGGAGAGAACCCCTGACAGTAAATTGTGGTTGGCGGCTTTATGCAACCACAGCAAACATTTGGCTGGTTTGCACACAGCTGTTTCCTTGGCATGCCTGTAAAACCATGCAAAACATATTTCTTTGTGAATGTTATTTAACTCATGATTCCACATTCATTTCATCTTGACAGGTGGGAAGGAAATGCTGTAAATGGCTCTTATTTGTCTCCTGTGCTCTATCTAATTAAAAGTGTCTTTAATTGTTTTAATTAATTCTCCTCCCTTCCCCCACACAGAAGATTAGGAGCATGTAAGAGAAATTGAAAACAATTCCCCACAGGCCAGAATATGTTTGGTAACAGAAGTTCAATAAGTAAAGGAAAAAGAAAAAGAAAAAGAAGATGTCCTGTAATTAGTTGATGATATCTGCGTTAGGTTGTCCCAACCCTTTTCACTCCCAGAATACAAAAAGCAGCATTGAGATCTCTGATAACTCAGGTTTAATTAAAAGGCAAATAAAGGTGCGTTTTTACAGTGTTATCTACATGAGAAAGTACTAGGCAGAGAAGTTTAAAATCCTATATGGGGGAGGTGTAGTTCTTAAAATAAATGACATTATTCAGTCCTTAGATAAAATGGCTGCATAATCTGTATATGTATATATTTAAAGCAGCCTTTAATTCACCACATATTCCTAATAAAAGCAGATTTCTGTGCTGGTCACCTTCCTATATTTCAGTTTTCCATATATATTTTAATAGGACTTGCCAGATTTTCCTGGTCATTTATATGCTTAAAAAATCTATCTGTTACAGTATCTACAAAACACTTGGTTTTTAAACAGTCATAACTTGTTTTCTGAATAACCTCCTACAATTGGTTAGAGATAAAGTAATCTACACTTTATCATCCCTTGCTATAAATTTCAACTTAGGTAAGGCGCAGAAGACCATTTTTGTCAGCCAACATCCACACAGGACCTTCTGATATCCCCAACCACCTCTTGTTTGCTTCCCAGTCACTCTCATAGCAAGTAGGTTATGACTCAGCACGTCTCACCACAACTGTAAACTGGGTAGGATTTCCTCCATCTGTTGATCTGCTTATGCACGTATTCACCTTCTGACTCAGGGTGCTTATCAGTCAAATGAAACTCCCTCTGGGACTCTCTCTGATCACGTCTGCTTTCCCTTTGAAACACATTCAGCATATCTATCAAGTTTCTAATGGCCACTTCTCTGTAAAACTTCAGATTTTGAAGGCTACCTTATAATAATTATTTATTAGACTTGTTAGCTGCTTATTACCCGAAAATCTTCAAGTCACTTGCAACACATTTTTAAAAAACCACATTACAGTGGTACCTCGGTTCTCAAACTTAATCCGTTCTGGAAGTCTGTTCCAAAGCATTCCAAAACCAAAGCATGCTTTCCCATACAAAGAAATGCAAAATGGATTAATCCCTTCCAGACTTTTAAAAACAACCCCTAAAACAGCAATTTAACATGAATTTTACTATCTAACGAGACCACTGATCCATAAAATGAAAGCAACAAACAATGTACTGCAGTCACACAATCAACCAATCAGTAGCTGAACTGGGTTCCACACAGTCACAAAATCAAAACGAAAAAGAACCACAAAAAACAAAAATGCAACATAAATAGCAAAAACAGACAGACCTCAGCGTAACACTCAAAACATTGTTAGTCTTCAAAATGATATGCCTTCCAACTAACCACTGATGACCAAGTATTAAATTGGGACACCAACTCTTTGGCTCCAAGTAAAATGTTGCTTCATCTCCGTTATTGCTATATTACTTTTTTTTAGTTCTATATGCAATGGTGTGGTGGAGGAGGAACTCAGGGGAGCATAGCTCTAGGCTTTTACAGAGCGCAAGTGATGCCGTTGTCCTCCAGAACACCAGAGAAACTGACCTTGCTCTTGCAAGTGAATGAAGTGATAACGAGGCTTCCAGGTTTGTGACATAGACAAAGTCAGAAAATGAGAAAAAGAACCAAACTGAGGCTCAAGACTTCTTTCCTTTGATGGGGCTCCTGCGTCTACTTCCCGCCAGCAGTTTAAATGATAATATTTCTTTGTAAGATTGCTTACATTTCTCATTAAAAGCAAATGGTTGCATTTCAGCTGGCTGAAGATCTTTTGGTAAAGCTCAGTGTGTCTTACATGTTAAACCTACGCAGTCAAAACTAAGCACCATTAAGTTCAATTGAGATACGCCTAGGAAACTATGCATAGGATTGCAGTCATTATTTAACAATGTATGGCAGTTCTTGCGGGTAGATCAACACAGCTGTCAGCCATTTTGGATTCTCTTTGGGGCTGGAGCTATGGGGACTATTGTGATGAGCTCCTGCACTTCAAAGTTTATCACTCCTCTAGTGTCTGTGGGAGCTTGTGTTTAAATTACCCAGAAGCAGAGGAAAGGGAAAATTAATAAGGCAGATGGGTGATACCCTTGGTGAAGAGCAGTATAGAAATATTTTAAATCAATACATCTAAATACATAAATAAGCAGCTATGTAAACGCTGACCCTGAAAAGGGATTAAAGTCACCAACATGTCTTTTCTTCATCCCAGTTATAATCAATCAATGGGTAGTATCAGCAGCTTTCTTGATAATCAGGTGGAGATAGACATCTGCAATAAGCACATGATGGAAGACCACATAGAATCAAGTCGTCTGAAGGAGACGACACTGCAAAGTAAGACTAAAATAAGGTGGTTTTCTGAAAGTGTGGTATGAAGCCCATGGCACATTGGACGTTCAGGCAACCTCACTTCAGTGTCAGTCCTGCCACACGGTGATGAGAACAACCTGGTTTTGCGAATTCATTCAGAGCCGACTGTCAGGATTCCCATCTATGTAACTGTTCAATAACTGAAAATAGTTACAGATGCCACTCTATGGATGACATTGCAGAACTTCTCTGATAGCCTCTTAAAAGCAGCTACTGAAATTCAGCCGCAATCACACTTCCAATACTATTCTAAAGTGCACTGGGAGCCACTCTGAGAAGAAAATAAATCTTGTTTTGCTGGCTTCTGCCAAAGGGCTCTTTAGCTTTGCAAGGAATGCTTTATCTTCCTCTTAGAAAGCAAAAGTAGTTCCATTTTGGAATCATTACTCTAAAAAGGTACATTAAGACTTCTAAACATCATTGCAAGAAATATCTTCTAGACGTCCAAAATAAAAGCTAGATGTATCTCATGCATGGGATGCAGGTGGCGCTGTGGGTTAAACCACAGAGCCTAGGACTTGCCGATCAGAAGGTTGGCGGTTCGAATCCCCGCGACGGGGTGAGCTCCCGTTGCTTGGTCCCTGCTCCTGCCAACCTAGCAGTTTGAAAACACATCAAAAGTGCAAGTAGATAAATAGGTACTGCTCTGGCAGGAAGGTAAACAGTGTTTCCGTGCGCTGCTCTGGCTCACCAGAAGTGGCTTAGTCATGCTGGCCACATGACCCGGAAGCTGTACGCCGGCTCCCTCGGCCAATAAAGCGAGATGAGCGCCGCAACCCCAGAATCAGCAATGGCCAGGGGTCCCTTTACCTTTACCTTATCTCATGCAGGTGTGCATAACTTAAGAAGAATTGAATTTTAGAGTTGGAAGGGTCTTGAGGGTCATCTAGTTCAACCTCCTATGCAGTGTTGTGACCCACCAAACCCACTACAAGCCAAACACCATATATGAGCCTAACAGAGATTCAATAAACCACCTGCTTCCCCCACCTTCCTGAGACTGTAGAAACAGGAATCCACAGGGGACTGCCACAGAAGGTATTTGATGTGATGAATCTGAAGTTGTACAGACCTGATTCAAAACATAAAAATTAGGTATCTTAGTGAACTGGTTTCTGGAAAGTGAAAAAGACTTTTTGAAACGTCCTTCTGAAAAAAGTTTTGAGTGAAGCATTTCGCCACTGTGGAATTGCACACATGCCTGCAGAAATTTTCTTTCCCACTGAGATCATCACTTCCCTCTCTTTACAGATTTCCTTCTATAGTTCAGGAGTTGGTGAGTAACCTCATCATGTTTTCTGTGCCAGGGGCTAAATGCCAACCTTAAAAATCACTAAAATGAAGCAAGAGGGAGAGAACAGAATGTTTGCTGAGTCCTTTGTCCTGTTCAGCACGGAACCCCAAATTAACTTCAGGTTTTATCTGTAAACAAGAGCACAAGGCGAGAAGAGATCAAAAGAACTGTCAGGTAGGAAACAGAGTGCAGAGAGACAAAGCAGGTGCTGTGGAGATGCAGAGACATATAGTGGGCAAGATAGTGTTGAAAAAGTACTTGAAAATGAGGAAATACAGAAGATATGAAGAGGCTGGAACACAAATATCACAAATATTGGAACGGTCAGAAAAGAGCTGTCTTATGGGAAAGAGCACCACGACTGCCTAAATTAGAGCTAGAAATGTATAAGCATGTGAAACATATGCTGTTCTGAACAAGAAATACACCATCTCAAGGAGTCACAATCTGTTAGTTATGTCCAAAGATTGTTAGGACTAGGGAAAGGGACAGTTAACATGGTGCTCTTCGGATGTTCTTGAATTTCAGCTCCCATTAGCCTCAACCAGCATGGCCAATGGTCAGAGATGATGGGAGCTAGAATGTAACAACATCTGAAGGACACCACATTGACTACCCCTGGACTAGGGGGACGGGATAAATCACCGGACCTCATGCCACTACTTCTTATACTTTAACCTGTTGTTAGATAAGGACACTGTCGTTTAAAAATGCAGGCTTCCAAATCCAAGTGAAATAATACTGTTTGTGTTTGCTACCCACCTACTTAGCTTACGCATCAATAGTTAAGGACCAGTTCTAAGGTCCATATTTCAGAAACTTAGCTTTTGGAGTGGTTCCTGTGAGCATATCCAAGTGAAAATCTATTAGTTGCCAGTTTGTTTCTAGGCCAAATTGAAGGTGCTCACACTAAGGTTTACTGCCTTCTTTTCTACAGACTCTCTTGGGTGTTAAGAACAATGAAGCAGGCCTCCTTGGTAGTTTGGATGCCCTCAGAAGATGGAGGAGTGGCCTGGGAGAGGGAATTCTCAGTGGCTGGTCATAGATTGTGGAATTCCCTTCCCACAAGGGTGCATATGGCTAAACAGTTTTTTATAAATGCTGAAGATGCACCTCTTTACTCCGAGATGTACATTTTTAGGACCCACTCAATTTTTGTGATTGTAAGTTGCTTTGAACTGTTTTAGTGTTGTATTTTAAATTGCTGTAGCCTTTCCTAGGACCTAACAGTGAAGGATGGATAATATATTAAAATAATCATAATCATAATAATAGCAATCTCATTCAGATATGGCAACCATTCATCTTATTTGGAGACAATCCAAGAAATTGAGGTTGCAATGATGATTTGATGTGGCTATCAAACTGTATGCAAGGATGGACAACCAACCTGAACAAAATGTCTTCACAAATCTATATCCATGGAGAACACTCTAGTAATCATCTAGTGTGGTGTAGTGGTTAAGAGCGGTAGACTCCTAATCTGGGGAACCGGGTTCGCGTCTCCGCTCCTCCACATGCAGCTGCTGGGTGACCTTGGGCCAGTCACACTTCCTTGAAGTCTCTCAGCCCCACTCACCTCACAGAGTGTTTGTTGTGGGGGAGGAAGGGAAAGGAGAATATTAGCCGCTTTGAGACTCCTTAAAGGGAGTGAAAGGCGGGATATCAAATCCAAACTCTTCTTCTTCTTCTTCTAGTGCTAAACAATATTACAGTCTAGATCCAGGCGTCCATATAAGTATAATTTAGGTCCTAAATTTTATGGGAAAGCCAGTGATGGAAAGTGAGTCAGAATGGCGCATTCACACACACCCAAGCAAAATGTGAAATGTCTCTTACAGCACAATCCTATACTTGTCTACTCAGAAGTATGTTTATTGCATTCAAGTGAGGTTTACTCCCAGTTAAGTGGGTGTAAGATTAGAGCCCCACAATGGCAACTGGTTCTGTTACTGAAATGACTGTGAGATGTTATTGTTGTAATTGCAGACTCCTGTACACAGCGGAAGGATGAGCAGTACATGCCACATGCTTAACTTTGCTTTATTTACACTTCAATGCTGAGAGATTACAAACAGGCATCTTGCCTCTGCGAGAGCAGAGAAGCAACTCCTCTCTCCTCGGAAACAAAGAACACCGAGAGAGCAGTGAAAAACAGGAAACCAGTGTACGTCACATCCAGTCTCCCATTCCCGTGGGAAACCCAACAGTACTTCTGACTGTGGAATGCAAAACATTGTCCCGTGACAAGCACTTCGCTGCACAGTGAAGGAAGCAGAAACCAACATCCTCCCCCTTTCTGTGAACATCACTGGGCAGCGTGTTCGTACAATATCAGTACAAACCCAACTTCTGTACATAGGTACAGTGTTGATCCCTTGATACAATCTTGGACAATACATCAGCAGGAATTTCATTACCTGGCATATAGGACACTGTTATGAGTCCCTTCTGAATACATTCCCTAGCATGTTGCAACTTCAATTGCAAGTGCTTTGTGCTTTGCTTACAACCTTCAGAATTCAGCAAAGCCAAACATGCTTTGTTGTCCTGGTAAACCTGGATTGGACATTTGACAGGAATTGTCATGTCTTTGCACAATTGTAACAACCATTCACAATCCTTAAGTGAATAAGACAGTGCATTCAGTTCAGCTTCACAAGTACTTAAGCTAATTGTTGTTTGCTTCTTGCATGACCAATCAAATAGACCCTGATTGTACATGTAGCAAACTCCAGACGTACTTTTCCTGTCTGTAGTGTCACTTCCAAAACTTGCATCTGCAAATATCTCAAGACCACCAGACTTCTGATTGTTAAATCTCAGTCTGTAATGCATAGTGCCTTTCAAATAGCGCGCTATGCGTTTCAGAGCTTTCCAATCCTTAACACTAGGATTGTTGACTTGTCTGCTTAGCAAATTACAGCTAACAGCAATGTCAGGTCTTGAACATCTGGCAATGAAGTTTAACTTGCCTAGCACACTTCTGTACAGTGTAGTGTCAGAAAATGCTTCTTCAGTGTCTTCTACCTGATAACCTGTTGTCATCGGTGTGTCTACAGGGTTAGCATCCATCAGGTTTAGTTTACTTAACACATCAGCAATTTTCCGTGACTGGTGTACTAGAATGTTACCATTTTGATCTCTCTCTGTTTCCAGAGATAGGTAGTTGTTTACCTCACCAAGATCTTTCATGTCAAAGTGCTCTTTCAGTTGAGCTAGGGCGTTGTTGTACATTGTGACATCTTTCCAAAAGAATAAAATATCATCAACATAAAACAAGCAGTACAGTTTCTTTTGCCCCTCCTCTTTGACAAATACACATGGATCAGCTTTCCCTTGCTGAAAACCTAAAGAAAAACAATACTTCAGTGAGTTTTGTGTGCCAACACCGTGCACTTTGAAACCATAAAGGGACTTCTTCAGAGCACAAACAAATCCCTGTTTTACCTGTACGCCATCAGGTGGAAGCATATAAAGTGATTCACCTAGAGATCCGTACAAAAACGCTGTATTCACATCGTGGTGACTAACGTGTAGATTTTCCTCTGCAGCTAGCTTGAGCATAAGCCTAATGCTCTCATACCTCACTGTGGGTGAGTAGGTCTCGTGATAGTCTTCACCTGGTACCTGTGCAAAACCTCTGGCTACCAATCTGGCTTTGTGTCTGACTATCTTGCCATTTTGATCTGTCTTCGCTTTGAAGACCCATTTGCTTCCAAGCAGTTTCATTCCTGGAACTACTGGAACTAGCTCCCATGTTTTGTTCCTTTCTAAGGAATCAAGCTCAGCCTTCATGGCATTTAACCATGGCTCAGCTTCCTTTGAATCCAAATCCTGGATTTCTTGGATACTTGAAGGTTCAAATACCTTCTTGGAGCTTTTTACAGCTGCTACTGCTGTCTTAGCAAATTCATCAGCAAATCTCTTTGGAGGTCTGCCTTTTGTGGCTCTTTGTGACCTGCGAATTAGCCTTAAGTCCTCAACACTTTCCTCTTCCTTCTTAGGGGAAAAGTGACCTATTGTGAACAATGGTTCTTCCAATTCTTGATCAGAGCTTTCAGAGGGTCGCATAGAGGCCTTCGCACTCTTGAAATCCTCTGAATCATCCGATTCAGTTTCAGACTCAGAATCAGAACCTTCATCAGTGGGTGTGGGTTGTTGCGGCTGCTTTTGCTTATCATCAGTCTCATCACTGTCATCAGGATAACATTGGAAAATTCCCACATTCTCCCCCCACTTTGCATTGTACTCAACACTTCTTGTGAGCTTAATTGTCTTAGAGTCAGACATCATTATTCTGTAAGAACCTTTCTGATAACCTAGAAAGATACCATGCAATCCACGCTTGTCTAACTTGGAGCTTTGTGGTGATTGAACCCACATGTCAGAACCAAAAATTTTCATGTGTTTGATGTATGGCTTCTTGCCAAACATCTTCTCATAGGGGGTACAACCAATTGCTGAAGATAACCTGCGATTATAACTGTAAAGAAAACACGAGAGAGCTTCGGCCCAATAACTCTCTGGAAGATTGGCATCATGCAGCAAGGTTTTTAACCCTTGAAGCAATGTCTGATTTGCCCTCTCGCAAAGTCCATTCTGCCATGGCGAGCGAGGACTAGACAAATCGTGTTGAATTCCTTTCTCAGTCAGAAAAGCTTCAAACTGCTGAGAAGTGAATTCCCCCCCCCCCCGCGATCAGTGAAAAGAGTCTTAATCTTCTTACCATGCACATTTTCCAACCAAGCACAGAATTCCTTGAACCTTGGAAAAGCCTCTGATTTCTGCTTGAGATTGTACACATAAATATACCTGGAAAATGCATCAATGAGAACCATGAAGTACCTATTTCCACCCAAAGAGGGCGATAGTGGACCAACCAAATCAGCATGAACAACCTGGTATGGTTCTGTAGCTTGCCTACTGACACCTTACCTTTCGCAGCCATTTTTACCTTGTTTGCTGCGCATGCCTTGCACTTCATGTGGTACCTGCAGGGTTTAATAGTCATACCTTCAACCAAGGCAGGCATTTTAGATACTGCCTCAAAATGCAAATGACCAAATTTCCTGTGAAATTCGTGAATACATCCTGCATGCAAACTTTTGTTAGAACCTGCAATGCAACAAGTTTCATCCTGCACAACATCATCATAATAAAAAACAAACAAACGATCAACATATTCAGCATGCAATACATAATCGTTTTTCTTTGTGATGGTGCATTTCTTGTTCTTGAAGGAAACGTCAATTTTCCGTTCATTCAGCTGCGCAACACTGAGTAGATTGTGTTTGGCATCTGGTACGTAAAGCACATCTTGTATCGATAAGTCCAAACTGTGATGACCACACGATCCCCAGTCAAGGCTACGGAACTGTTGTTCTTCACAGTTCCGTAGCCTTGAAAGGTGAGTCCTCTCTGTTGCAGCTCATGCCTCAGATTCTGCATCTCCATCAGATGTGTACACACATCTCCACCTTCAGCAAGAGCCATACCATGCAGCTTGGCATAGTAAAACATAGAGGAACCAGCTTCTGTCCTCAAGTGAGCCTCTCTCAAAGCATCCCAAATTTCTCTGGCTGTGGTCTTAGCACGCAACAGACAGAGCTCTTCTGGGGATACTATCAATGTAAGAGTTCCCCTCGCTTTGGAATCCATAGCTTTCCATTCATCTGTAATTGGAGCTGGGGGGTTGTCTGTAATAACTTTAAACAGACCCTCTTTCCGCAGAATTGCCTCTGCATACAGAACCCAGTCCGCATAGTTTTTCTTATTGAGCTTAGGAATCCCAAAAGCATCAGCCAGCCTTACATTTGCCATTTCTGCTGCTTTAAATCAAGCTGCATCTGTTTTCTGCAGCTGCTTTATTCCAAAAGCACTTTTAAAAGGTACTTTCGGTTTCCAGCCTCCCCCAAGCCTGTGAGCTTGTGCTTTAGAGCCTTTGCCTGTTGCCGTGGCAAAATCGGCTTTTAATAGTTCAAAGTCCAGCCTTAAAGCCATTAATTAGGAGCTGGCAGGCTGCCCGGAGCATGAGCACATACCTCTCATCAATCAACTTGACGCGCAGTGCAGATAAGACCGGTCCGTTTCTCTGTTCCTTTGCCGGAATTCCGACCCGACTTCTGGAGTCCATCCTTCAGTTTGATTGTGTTATTCTGGGCCCATAACCAAAAATGTTGTAATTGCAGACTCCTGTACACAGCGGAAGAATGAGCAGTACATGCCACATGCTTAACTTTGCTTTATTTACACTTCAATGCTGAGAGATTACAAACAGGCATCTTGCCTCTGCGAGAGCAGAGAAGCAACTCCTCTCTCCTCGGAAACAAAGAACACCGAGAGAGCAGTGAAAAACAGGAAACCAGTGTACGTCACATCCAGTCTCCCATTCCCGTGGGAAACCCAACAGTACTTCTGACTGTGGAATGCAAAACATTGTCCCGTGACAAGCACTTCGCTGCACAGTGAAGGAAGCAGAAACCAACAGTTATCACAGTGCCTAGTTGACTCCTGAGTCCAACTGCTCCACAAACTTTCTGATTCAACTGTCTGCTTCAGATAGTGGGCCATAAGCAGATACAAAGAAGAAGCCGTTTTATCCCAACCGTAACTTGCATATAGAGCACAGAAAGACTCCACTCTAAGTGTAAATGAGACATTGCATAGACTTCTTATTTTTTAAGAAAAGGAAGAAAAACTATTATCTGAGGCTACAATTTTTAGCAGATGAGCAAGAGAATGGAGGTGCACTTAATCTTTCCCCTGCCTACTCAAAACCACCCAGAAAGCTTTGCCTCATATGTGTATTTACAAGAGAAGGAAGCACCTGCTCAGCTCAAAACTCCAGTCTCCCACTCCCAAGGCTGCTCTCCATTTTTCAAAAGAGCAATTGGGGCATTGTTACATACACACATTTTCATGCAGCACTGAAGGCACTCCAAAAATACCCAGTGCATAAGTCAGAATATGCTATTTCAGATTCCTCTTCATGGACATGAAGTAATTAAGACCATATGTATCAACAGTCATTCCCAACCCAACTATGTGAATAAAATTGCCAAGGTTTTTTTTTTTATTCTTCTTCTTGCACCACATGCAGACAATTCTCAATTTAAAACTTTTTTTCTGGGCAGTTCATACAAGCTCAAACAGTATTTTGATTGGTCTCCACCCTGCGAATGGTAAGCAGTGCATTTATGAGACGTGCAAAATGTCAGGGGAATATAAAGAAGTGTTGTGTTCAGGAAGCATATGATGTGACTAATGAAGGGTAGCAAGGGGTGTGGTTATCATGAGATAATAACTTCCCTTCAGTGCCTTTGTGAGAATTGAGACTGTAAATATCTCCTCTGTCTCTCTCTGGGGCATGTTTATTCACAGAGAACTAAATCTCCTAGGGTTTTTTGCATGGCTGTTATTAAAAAATTTTCAGGTGCACATTTGGCAAAGGCGTCAGAAGCTGGTGGCTTTTTGAGTTGGTGGGGCTGCAGTTTTTAAAAACTTTATTCCTTCCCCACATCAGGAGTGGAGGAAAGGCACATAGGCTCAGTTCTTTGATTTATGTATTTTCAGGGAAACACATTCATGCCTGAAGGAGCGTCTCCACCCCCATCGTTCTGCCCAGATGCTGAGGTCCAGTGCCAAGGGCCTTCTGGCAGTTCCCTCATTGCAAGAAGCAAAGCTACAGGGAACCAGGCAGAGGGCCTTCTCGGTAGTGGTGCCTGCCCTGTGGAACGCCCTCCCATCGGATGTCAAAGAGATAAACAACTACCTGACATTTAGAAGACAGGAAGCCGCCCAGAGTGGCTGGGGAAACCCAACCATATGGGCAGGGTACAATAACAACTTCTTCTTTTTTTAATAAATATTTATTAAAGTTTTTTGATACAAATGCACAAATAATAAACAACATTGCTTATATCAGAACGTGGTTTCATCACTTCTTTGGACTCCCTCACGTCTCCCGCTCCCACTTGCATCGTTAAAAAGTTTTTCCAAGCAAATTATCAACTTGTTTACAATCTTGTATCCACTCATTTAAATACAATCTAGCAATTCTCCAAAAGGTTTGTGTTTTCTTTAACCTCACTTATAATCAAATTCAAATCTAATTTAGTGGTGGCCAATTATTTATAATCTAGCATCCTTCTTAACATTCAAACAAATTACAATGTTTTTGTAAATACATCTTAAATTTCTTCCAGTCTTCCTCAATCCTCTCTTCTCCCAGGTCTCGGATTCTGCCAGTCATCTCGGCCAGTTGCATATAGTCCATCAGCTGCATCTGCCACTCTTCCAGTGTGGGTAGATCTTGCGTTTTCCAGTTCTTAGCGATGAGTATCCTTGCTGCTGTTGTTGCATACAGAAAAAATGTTTGGTCCTTCTTTAGCACCTTCTGGCCGACAATACCCAGAAGGAAGGCCTCTGGTTTCTTAGTGAAGGTATACTTAAATATCTTTTTCAACTCATTATATATCATTTCCCAGAAGGCCTTCACTTTAGGGCAAGTCCACCAGAGATGAAAGAATGTTCCTTCATTTTCCTTACATTTCCAACATTTATTGTCAGACGAATGGTATATTTTGGCAAGTTTAACTGGGGTCATGTACCACCTATACATCATTTTCATTACATTTTCCTTCAGAGCATTACATGCGGTGAAGTTCAGCCCAGTGGTCCACAACCTTTCCCAGTCCTCAAACATAATGTTATGCCCAATGTCCTGTGCCCATTTTATCATAGCCGATTTAACCGTTTTGTCTTGTGTATTCCATTTTAACAGCAAGTTATACATTCTAGATAGTACCTTAGTCTTTGGTTCTAGCAATTCTGTTTCCAACTTCGATTTCTCCACCTGGAACCCTAACTTTCTGTCATTTTTAAAAACTTCTTTAATCTGAGCGTAATGTAACCAGTCTCGCACTTTATCCTTCATTTTCTCCAAACTCTGCAATTTCCAATTGTCTCCATCTTTTTCTAATATTTCCCAATATTTTGGCCATTTGGCCTCCATATTGGGTCTTTTTCGGGCCTTAGCTTCCAGAGGCGAAAGCCACCTCGGAGTCTTGTTTTCCAATAAGTCTTTGTATTTTATCCAGACATTAAATACTGCTTTCCTGACAATATGGTTCTTAAAGGCCTTATTGATCTTAACTTTGTCATACCATAAGTATGCATGCCAACCAAAAGCATTGTTAAAACCTTCCAAGTCCAACACATCAGTGTCTTCAAGAAGTAGCCAGTCTTTTAGCCAGCAGAAAGCTGCGGCTTCATAGTACAGTTTTAAGTCTGGCAGGGCGAAGCCCCCTCTTTCTTTCGCATCAGTTAATATCTTAAACTTAATTCTGGGCTTTTTGCCCTGCCAGACAAATTTAGAAATATCTCTCTGCCACTTCCGGAAACACTCCGTCTTGTCCACAATTTGCAATGTTTGAAACAAAAACAGCATCTTAGGCAATACATTCATCTTAATAGCAGCAATTCGGCCTAGCAAAGAAAGCTTCAATTTTGACCAACTGTCCAAGTCTCTCTTAATTTCAGACCAACATTTTTCATAATTATCCTTAAATAGACTCAGATTTTTTGCTGTTATGTTTACCCCTAGGTACTTTACTTTTTTAACCACAGTTAGTTCTGTTTCTCTCTGAAACCGTTCTGACTCTGTATCTGTCAAGTTTTTCCCCAACACCTTGGTTTTCTGTTTATTTAGTTTAAATCCCGCCACCCGACCAAAGTCTTGAATCAGTTGTAATACTCTTTTTGTACTAGATTCTGGCTCCTGCAAGGTCAAAACTAGGTCATCTGCAAAAGCTTTAAGTTTATATTGTTTCGCTCCGACCTGAATCCCTTGCACCAACCGGTCCCCTCTAATCCTATTCAAGAGCACCTCCAGGACCGAAATGAGTAGCAGAGGGGAAATCGGGCAGCCTTGTCGTGTACCTTTTTCAATTTTAAACTCTTCTGTAACCACATTGTTAACTATCAATTTTGCCTTCTGCTCTGAATATATTGCATCAATCCCATTCTCAAAACCCCGTCCCACTCCCATTTCTTTTAAATTTCCCTTCATAAATTTCCAAGAGATATTATCAAAGGCCTTCTCCGCGTCTATGAAAATTAGGACTGCTTTTATGTTTATGTCTGTTTGCAAAAGTTCCAAAATGTCAATAATGTTTCTTGTATTAGCAAACATGTGTCTACCTGGGAGAAAGCCTGCCTGGTCTTTATGGATTACTTCATTTAGACCTTTTTTAAATCTTCTTGCCAAAACGTCTGCAAATATTTTGTAATCCACATTTAAAAGGGAGATGGGACGATAGTTCTTGAGTTGTGTCTTTTCAGATTCCGATTTGGGTATCAATGTGATGAAAGCTTCTTTCCACGATTCCGGCGCCCTCTTCCCCTCTATAATTTCATTGCTGACCTCCATCAGTGGTTGTATCAAATAGTCTTTTAATGTCTTGTAATACTTGGAGGTCAACCAGTCTGGTCCTGGAGATTTGCCCAATTGCATGTTCTGAATGGCTTGTTCAATCTCTTGTCGTGTTATTTTACTACTCAGGAATGATCTATTTTCTTGTGAGAGTTTTTTAAGTCCATTTTTCCCCCAAAATTGTTTAATCTCTACCTCATCCTGCGGCCCTTGAGTGTATAATTTTTTAAAATATTTCTGAAAACATCTTCTAATCTCCACGGGGTTCTGAATGTTTCTTCCTTCAATTTCCAAATTTGTAACTGTATTTAATTTTTAATTTTTATTTTTTTAAAATTTTTAAAATTAAAAATAAAATTAAATAAACAACTTCTTCTTCTTCTTCTTCTTCTTCTTCTTCTTCTGATTATTATTATTATTATTATTATTATTATTATTATTATTATATCAAACACCCCAAACATCGGCACTTTCAAAACATCAGGGAATGATTGCTTCTTGTTGCATGCAGCATTTGAAAAACCAAGCCACTTTTCCCCCTCAGATGGAACGTAAGAAGAGCCCATCTGGATCAGACCAATGGCCCATCTAGTCCAGCATCCTGTTCTCACAGTCGCCAACCAGATGCCATGGAGAAGTCCAAGTCCTGAGTGCAGGCACTTGCAATCCCCAGCATCTGGTATTCTGACAGTGGAGATAAAATATAGCCATCTTGGTTAGTAGCCATTGACAGCTGCCTCCTCCATGAATGTGTTTAATCCTCTTTTAAAGCCATCCAAGATGGCTTTCATGATTTTGCAGGAGCAAATTCCGTAGATTTCACTATCTGTTGTGTGAAGAAGTGCTTCCTTTTTTGGTCCTTAACCATCCAATATTCAGCTTCATTGGGTAGCCTTGAGTTCTTTGCAAGCGAAAGCGTTATGTTTCAAAGACAGCATAAATGGCTTTAATTTAGCGCTCTTACTTTCTTAGACCAGTTCATAGCAGATGTTCACATTTTCTGGAGATTCAAACCATTCTATCATTGCTGTGAAGGAGGTCAAATGTTTAAAATGTTATCAGCAAGACCCTTGGGTTTTGGCTTGGTCTAGACTAGTGTTTCTTAAACCTGGGTCCCCAGCTGTTGTTGGACTACAACTCTCATCATCCCTGACCACTGATCCTGCTAGCTAGGAGTGATGGGACAACAACAGCTGGGGACCCAAGTTTGAGAAACACTGGTATCTCCTTCCACAGGAAAGGAAATTCTTCATATGCCAACTTGAACCCCTTGCCTCACAAGTTATTTGTAGATGCTTTCTTCATTCCTGGGAGTTGTCTAATTGTGTGACTCAATCAACTTCAGCAGATTCAGCAATCTCTGAATGTACCTTTCAAATTGCAGAAATTGCTCTGACTAAACTCCATCTATTCCTAACTCGCATGTTACTCTGCTCATGCAGAGTACACAACTTCTATGAGTGAAGGGAGTGGCTAAAAGTAACACCTGGTCACCAATGCAAAATTCCAGAAGTTGGGCAATAGGCCTTGTGTATACACAATCAAGCCATGTACAATGTGTGGTGAAGAAACCAATAAGGTATGTGGTACATCTGAATGTGAGCCTGTTTTTAACAACCCTTGATTCTTTTCTTTAAAAAAAAAGGAGGCAGAAGAAACTCAGGAATTGCTCATATAGATTTACACCCATACATACTGCATGCTTGATTAATGTATACATGCAGTGGGGTGGAATGGAATAGAATAGAATAGAGAAAGAATAATAAAGAAAATCTCCAATAACTCTTAGAGTTGATAAAAAGTGGAATGTATTAGACAGCAGATGAAGGTATTAGAGCTGAATTATGTGGGCTTTTGATTGAAAAATAGGCTGGTGAACATGGGAAAGAAAATAATCAGAAAGGAATCTCCAAAGATGGTTGACAACACCATCTGCTCAGAGCATTTATTTATTTGTTACATTTATATCTCACCTTTCTTCCAAGGAGCTCAAGGCAGCAGAGGTAGCAGCAGGAACTGCTGCTGGACTGGGAAGAGCAGATGGAAAAATATCTGCACTCTCGGACCTCCCTGTTCTGATCTTTTAGGATGGGAAAATTGATGACCTTCCCTTATTGAAGGATAGAGTTGTTCTGACATGGCTCCTTAGGGGCAAAGCAGTTATTTTTGCTGCCCTTGTCACTGCTGTTAATGCAGGATCCAGAGGGAGCATTGCCTTACTCGGTTCCAATCATGCTTTTTCAACCCTTTTTAATTCACGAAATTACTGTTGCCATCTTTTAGAGAAGCGTGTGATACCCATCTTCAATACCATCCATAGCACCTGGCATGCATGATTGATTATTATGATTGATCATTGTGATAGCAACATGAACTTCTCATCAGTCTGAACTGATAGTTGGGAACCACTTTAAGAAGCACTGAAAAAATGAATGAATTTGATTTTGCTAGTATTTCACGCCTCCGATGCTGCAGATGAGATTGGTGTAAATCACTTGCCTGTCTGGGAAGAGTGTGGGAACGGAAGACAGTCTTATCTCTTCCACTGTATGTACTTATTGTACTGTACTTTTGCTTTTACTTCTGCCTGCTCTTCTCTTTGATTCCTTTGTCTATACATAGTGTGTAAATACATAGATTAGCTCTACGATGTCTCATGCTTGTTGCTGTGTTATGCTAGAAGATTAGTGTGCATATATCATTTGATGTATGTCGCTGAAGCGCACTGGAGAAGAAGGGAAATGTCTTTTCCAGAGCTGTGCATACCGGAGAACACTCAGAGTTTGGGGGCTGCAGGGGCACCTCAGGGCATTTTCCAACATGTTTTTTGTTACATTACCTTCTAAGGATGAGAAATCGAAATACAAACATTCAGTCTCCATAGCAGAAGGGGCTAGAGATAAAGATCACAGCCTCAATTGGGGCTGTTTGTTAGTGGCCATGATCCAGCCAATGGTAAGGCCAGAAAACCATTTCAAGTAGCTTTGGAAGGAGCGCAGAGCACAAATAGTGCCACTGAGTTGAGCTGCAAAACAACAACAACAACAACATGTGGCATAAAGTATTGAAAGTTCAAGGGTTCAGTCCTAAGTGTGGGATTGAAACATTTCATTCAATGTCCTGTTAATGGAGAAATAGTGAGGAAGGGTAGGATTTCTTATTTTTATTGTTCAGTTTTATTCCCATTGTGAAATAAATAAGAACGTAAGAACACAAGAAGAGCCTGCTGGACCAGCCAGTATCCTGTACTCACTCACAGTAACCAATGAGATGCCTGCCATGCCCCCAAACCACCCCCAGCATTTTCCCATTGCAATTCTGGTGTAGGTTGCAGAAGCAGAAGAATGAATTAAATTTCCCGCTCCGAGATGGGAGCTCTCTCTTCCCACTTGGGGAGGCAACTTGCTGCTTTCTATGATGTTTGGGATGCCCTCCCAGAGATCATAATTTTGCATGATTAATGAATATATTCTTCAGCCCAAACCACTAAGAGAGTGTTCTTTTCTTCTCTCTCAATCCCAGTGAGTTCCATATGAAATTGCTAATAGCTGAAATGACGTTCTGGTCATGTTGGGATGTTTTAGAGATGGTCCACACATGCATTTTCATCACTTGACTAGCATCTAGTGGTGGCTTGTATATATGAATGAGTCATTGCTGCTGAAGGCAGGGCTTTCATATCACCGCACCTCAAACCCAGTGCTTTTCAAAGAAATCGGTTCACATATTAAGGAGAAATAAAGCTACATATATGCATTTATGAGCCAGCCCTTCACCCCTGCTTCCTCAATTCATCACCTTGAAAAAACAAAAAAAAATACAATTTTAAAAAGGGGTGCTATTTGTTTTAAAATATAGCATCTATCTTTTCAAAGGAAAAAGACTACATTACAACTATAGTGATGGTATGTGTCCATTGTCGTCAATCAAAGCTCGCTTGTGGCTTCTCATTATTTTCAGTTGCATATCCAATTATGCACAAATAAATTTCACTCTCCGATTTCATGCCCTAGATTAATATTAATCACAAATAAATCAGTATTGCCCTTGATTGTCTTTGTCCCCTCTGAGACTAGAAGTAATGATAATGCTACATTGGCTCACACCCGTTATTTGAAACAAAATTCAATGCCTTTCAAGAAGTTACGTATATATTTTCAAACTTCAACTTCTTCCAAGTAGCAACACACTTGTCTTTGAAAGCAGGTATTCATAGACCCATGTGGACCTTTCCAGAAACGCCAGGAGTCAGCAGGGCTCTGAATGATAGAAATGGCTGGTGACATTCCAAAGTTTATTAATTCCATGTCAAAGGTATCATATAGCCTTGTATCCTTTGCAAATCAGCTCTTCATACAGAAAAAGGCAACAGCTTATTCACAACCACATCAAAGGCGCTTGCATGATTCACATCTACTAAATAAACACTAATGTCCAATGGCAGTAATACAGCTATTTATATTCACTGCTTGATTTAACCAGTAGAATTCCTTTAATACAATAATAAGCATGAGCGCTTTGCTGTGAAAAATAAAGACTTGTGTGTTAGTAGTATTCAGGGCTGTTTTTAACACCATATCAAATTCTGACATTGGTTGGCTTGAGAATTTTAGATATGCTGATTGTCTTTCTATAATGACAAAATAGAGCACTTAAATTTAGATTAAGTCTCGGGGGGATGGTATGCCCATCCTTCTCTCTGCCTCTGCATATGTATTCATATATATCCCTGCAATGACAATTAATTTATTGCCGTTGAAATTATTTGTTTGAAACACAAATAAGAATAATCCTGCTTGAGCTCTGTATCAAAAATATTGATCACAAATGGTTTTAAATTGCTGTATGCTGTATTTTACTGTCAGGTTGCTTTGAGGGGGCTTTTTTACTGCAAAAAGCGACTGATAAATGAAAGGAAGTGAAATAAACAAATAATGTGACTCCATGCTATAATTGTGCTATTTGCCAGTTTTGTGTCTGGCCATCTTCTGCCAGATATGTTTTGCCCTTTCCCCAGCCCCATTCATCACACGTTGGAACGTTAGACTGAGTTTCCTTATCTTCTATTCATTATTTTTTCTCAGGCAACAAACATCTTTGTCCTCATGTGAATGCACGAACATTTATAAACATTGTTTCTTTTCATTACACAGGGAGCTTAGAAAGGTTGTAGATTACCGTTAGTAAATTTCCGGCAACATGATCCTTCCCAGATACTGCGAAATTCCACCGGCAGTGTGTGAAGCATGGTCGATTGGAGATTCGGCTTCTTCCCTCAGCCTTCACCCGCATCTAGTTTTTAGCTTCCCTCATCATTTACATCCATGTGACCCATTCGTAATGCTTAATCTGATTTGGATAAAGACTTTGCTTGGATGGTACAGTATGCCATAAAATAGCAGAATTCTATTTCCCACTATTGCTGATAAGGCCGAATCAGCTCAGACTTGTGCTTTGACTTATTTGCTGATTTGCTTGATAAACAGCAAAGCTTAAGGCCCTGAAGGAAGATGGATGTATGCAGAGCTAGAATAACAATGAAGAATATTTGGGCATTAAGTACAGGGAATTTCTCTGAAAACTACATACACTGTCATATGATTTGAAAACTTTGATATATGTGGACTTATTTTCCGCTCCAAATTATTGTTAAGAATAAGGGGAGCTGGGAGGAAAAGCTACTACCAATATATATGATATTGATGATATTTTGGGACTTAACACATATCTCCCCAAATACCAATAATGATAACTTTCATGGTTATTGGTGGAAGGCAAGGAGGGGGAGAAAAGGTGTGTAAATTTGAGAGATTGATTTATCTATTTGATAATGCCTGAGAGATGCTCCCTATAATTCTCCTGTCCTTCTCTAAACAGTGTCTGTTGATTCTGACCTACTTTACTGAAGATGGATTTCTATACCATGCACCATCCTTTCTAACACTTTTAATTCGCATGAATTCTATAAACTGTTGTCTTGATTCATAGCAATTGTACCTTGTGTAGGAATGTCTCATAGGTACAATTGCTTTTATGATATAGATTGCCGGAGACCTCTTGCCATTAGTAAGAAACCTTTTTCTAAAAAATGGAAATAGAACCAAGCCAAAGAAGGGAGAGGTATAAGGAACTCAGCATTTATTTCAGAACTACAAGTATTTCTTCCTCAGTAGTATCTTTGGGAGAAAACAGTCATGGGAGGTTTATGTTAGAGATGACTCGAGTCTTAGTTTTATAATAATCCTCATTTTGAGTAATGGCTGATATAGCAGCCTTTGGCACATATAATTATGACTTTGAAATACTTCCTTATAATAATCAACATGATTATCACATTTCCTAGTGACATGTCAGAGTGATTTAGTCACATACATTTTTCTGATTTTCATCTACTGAAACTGGGATAGGGAAAGGTGATCTCCCCCCCAAAAAAATTCTTCTTGCAAATGGGTTGTACTTGCCCCTACATTCCCACCACTGGCTCTGACTTGGGCACTGCCATCTCTTCTTCTAACTCTGCTTCTCATTGGACTCTTAGCTGCTGCAGCTTCCCATTATTAGCGGAATCAAAGGTTCAGTACCCCAGCACTGAATGCCACCAAACACCTACGATGAAGTCACCACCGTTGCCTTCATGAATGTAACATCATTTTGGCTGTGTTGGTAGGGACAGGTTGTATATCTCCTTTGGGGATTTGCAGAGGAAACGGCATTATTTCATAACCCTGCAGAGTTTTACTTACAGTGATTCATGGCAGCTATCTCTTCCGGGTGGGTCAGCTACCATTACACTTTCAACTGTTTCTTTGTTTGTTTACAGCATACGCTTCAGTTTAAGACTCTGTGGGTGACATCCAATTTAAATGAGAAATACAATACACATTTTATTAAAAAAGTAAAAGCACAAGAGCAGATACAAAATTCAGGCCATTTCCCTTTCGTGAGAAACATTGCCCAAAAACGTGTCCATAAAGTTTCCAAAAGACATTTCAGATTTGTTCATTTGAGAGGTTTACATAATATGGGAACATATTCATCCATAACTACCTTGCAATGAGTCAGACAACTGGCCCATTTAGTCCTGTCTTGGCTTCTCTGACAGGCATCAACTCTCTAAGACAGGGAACCGTTCAAGCCCTGATCCCTGAAATCCTTTTTACTGTAGATCAGGCATAGCCAAACTCGGCCCTCCAGATGTTTTGGGACTACAACTCCCATCATCCCTAGCTAACAGGACCAGTGGTCAGGGATGATGGGAGTTGTACTGTAGTTCCAAAACATCTGGAGGGCCAAGTTTGCCTATGCCTGCTGTAGATGCTGGGGGGTGAACTTGGGGCTTTTTGTTGCCCCTCATTAATGATTACCTGCCCACACTCTAAGAAATGTGCTTTTTATTTGTAAGACATCTCATTTTTCACAATGTAAAAAACTCAGTTTGAAAATGGTTTAGTGTCTTCTTACTTGTAAGATTTCACTTTGATGTAATGATTTAGCTCTTCCATAATTTTATCAGCTCCTGAAAATATGCAGCATGCTGCGGGAATGAGCTTGGAGAGTTTGGTGATATCTCTCCCTCATGGTACGAGGTGTCAATCCTTTTTAATTGCTTAAACTTGACTTGTTCATGAACCCATGATGTAGTGACCTAAACAATACAGTATAATATTCAACATGGCATTTCAATGTTCATTTGTTCTTTTTATTCCATGGAAGCATTTCTCCCTTTTTGGCTTCGAAGCACAGATTAATGGCCTGTAACCAAGCACACTCTCAAAAATGTCAAACTTAATTGAAAAAGGGAAATCACAAAAGAAAAAGTTATGCACCATAACTCCTTGGGGTCTCCTTTCTAGAAGCTCTGCAAATTCTTCTGGTTCATTAATCAAACCTGAGAGAGGAGGGTAAGCTATCAGTTTTCCCCCTTTCCATCTCTGCTGCTACTTCACCCAGAGTCACTGGTCACCATCTGTTGCAAATTAACACCCAAGCAACCATCCTGGACTCTGCTCTGCAAGCCAAACAGCAAGACATATGGTGAAAGTGAATAATATAGAAGTTCTTCAACACTGTTGGATAAACTTGAAGGAAAAATACAAGAGCTGGGTGCTCTGTTGCATCCTGATGGCTGAATAAAGGGTCAGGTACACAGAATGGGTCGGACTAGGGCTAGTTTATTTTAGATTAACCAAGAAACACATCCTGAGGGAGAACACCTAGGCTGAAGACAGGAATGAAGAACCAAATGGAGTGCTGTTTTCTCTCCAGGAGAGGCATCAGCACACTTTCTTTCTTTAGTGACTTGAGAACAAAAAGACTACATCAAAATGGCAATTTGCAACTGAATACCTTACTCATGTGATCTAAGGTTAAATACCAGTCAAGAGAGAGCAGAGCAGAGATACATTAACAGTTAATCATCAACCCATCATGTACTCAGAGAGTTCTTTTAGCTTCAATGGAAATTCCCCAATGTTCCCTTTAGCGACACACACCATTTCAATGTACAATTGAACAATTACACTTAACAAGCAAGCAGCAAGACTGGGGGAGGGATGCTAATTTGCCAGCTTCTATGCCCACCACCTAAGTCATCTGCTTCAGTCTGCCTATTGAATATTTACCAAACCCATAATGTTTGCCAAAAGTTTTTGAAAGTATTGGTGATTTCCCCCTCTTTTGAGGCTACAGAATAAAGTGGGACAAATCTGAAGCATTTGGATACCAATGGATAGCAAAGCATGTTTGAGTATCAGGGGGAAATTGGCTCTTTTAAATGGCAGACTAAGCAGCTTAAATACTTAGGGATTCAGATGTATCTTAATACCATGTTAGTGAAAATGAGAATTGATGGGAAGAAGTGGGGAAATCTGAATCCTGGTGTATGGGCAGGATAAATAATTGAAAATGAATTCTCTGGTAAACTAAATGAATATACTTTGTGGACCCCATGTTGTTGTTGTTTTTAATCCCCAGAGATTTTTTTGGAAGGGATCATCTAGTCCAACCTCCTGCAATGCAGGAATATGCAGCTGCCCCATACGGGGATCAAACCTGCAACCTTGGCATTATCAGCACCATGCTCTAACCAACTGAGCTATCCAAGAAGAGCTCTAATTACCTACAAGAACATAATAGGCTAACTACAAACCATCCTGAAGTAAATGTGAAACAGATTAATCATTGGCATGGATAAAATAACCTAAATGTGTAAGGCAGCAATGCTTAGCTTACTTACCTGGGAACAAGCCCACTGGATTCAAGAGGGTTTTCTTCTGAGGACTTTCTTTCATAATTATGCTTGCAGTGTAATTGATTAACTGGTTAAGTAGACTTTGCTGTTGATTAACTGTACGGCTTGCAAATAGTAATAAAAGGACACAACACAGCTTAAATGGGATCAAATCAGACAACAACTTTATTAACTACAGATGTAAGTGGTTTGGCATTGGCATTGGGCAACCATTTACTTCCGGGTCACCTGCTGGAAGTGATGCCAAGGGTCAATCTAGCAGCAGGGGGTTTCTATGACATATCAAATAGGGGGACCCCCATGAAGATTGCAGCATTGATGAGTGCTGAGGCCCCTACCCCCACTTGAGCATATGGACAGAAGCAACACCCCCCCCTCCGATCCCTTTAACAGGACACCCTATATCTGGAGGGGCAGGCAGAGACCACAACCTCCCTTCCATCCAAGACCAACTGTATGGCTCGCAAATGTATTTTTCTAAAGAAGAGCTCTAATAAAAATAGTTTCTCAGGCTTAGAAGTACTCACCAGACGTCCCATAAGCAACTGTGTCTTTCTTATGCAAATAAAAGATTGAGCTTTATCTCTCTTAACTTGTGGGTTCCACTGAGGGGGAGAAAGAACCAAAAGTATTTCGATCTAGATTTTCTGGCAAACTCTTCTTGATATTAACACTTCTGTTTATTTCAATGTAATCTTTCTAACATTATCTGCGCCTTCAAAAATGATATTCTGTAATTCTGCAGTCGTTTATGCAACAGATCATTTCATATTGACAAAAAGCGGTCCTGAGTGATAATATGATTCCACAGCAATAAAATATTTCTAACCGAAATCAAATGGAGACCATTCTCACTGCTTTCTCCAAGGCAGAGGAAAGAATAAAAGTGAATGGGGACTATTCTCTTTAACTAAAGGGGGGGTTGTATGTGTGTGGGGGGGGTGTTCCCCCCCTTACTGCAAACTATTGCAACCATACCAAGAAGGTAGGAGCACCAAGATCACCACAGAAAAGATGCAAGGCCTCACGTCTTTTAAATCTCCACCTTTGACTTCTCCTAGCAGTTCTTCAGATATTACTTCTGCTCCGTCTTTTATGACATCTCCAAAGCAATCACAGAACACAATACTAGTCTAACAACCATGCTCAGGGGTCCTTTCAGAAGCTTATATTGGATTTTGCCTGTTACAGATTTGAAGCAAGGGGGCAGAAATCCTGGAAAAAGATAAAATTGCAGACTTGGGAGGCTGAAGACTCTTGACCCTGGTGCTGGAGGATGGCAGCCTATTTTCATAATGTAATGGAAACAACCTTTTGGTGTGCAGCTGAAGCAACAAGGGAAAGCCTGAAGAGTGAGGAAGTAGGGCAGGGACTAGGAGCGACAAATGTTTTGTCACACAAAGTTTTCTACCAGGGGAAGTTTCTATAAAGAACCAGAAGTGCAGTGACCAAGTGCTCTTCTGAGGCAGGGTAGGGCAAAGCCACATAGCAGTGAAGCCACTTGTAAGGAGCAGAAGCTGATGTTTCCTCATGGCCGATAAACTACACCGGTGGTGGTGGTTGTTTTTTATGCACACACCTATTTTAGCTGAGTTTTCTTTTGAACACAGTTGTGATATTCATTCATTCATTCATTCATTCATTCATTCATTCATCTATTTAATGTTACTTGACTCTCTCCTCCAAAACCATACATCATACACATCCTACTGAACTCCCACAGCCCATTAAAAAAATTTCCCCTCATTTTATTTTATTTAGAAATGGACATTTGTTTCAAGCTGATTTTCAAATCTATCCGTAGGCATCTTTGCTTACTACATCAAGCAGCAGAAGCCGTGAGTTGGGGAGGAGCTTCATGGAACTAAGGATAATAATTGCATGCAAGCAAATACTTTTTTCTTACTGTTTTGGCCCAATCAGGTTCTTATTTTACAATTCCATGAATCCTATCTTCTTTAATGTTCGTTGTACAAGGGGATTAATCATGCCCCAATCTGTATTCCTTCAACTATCTGCTTCAATTGTATTACCATTGCCATAAATATGATTGTTCCATTGTTTTCCTGAAGTGATTACCTATCCTAATATGCTAATGATGTGTATAATTTTCATCCCCATTTCTTTTTTTAGACCAATTAACAAGTGTGTAAATTTCAAATAAACAGTCTAATTACATTGATATAATTTGTCTGATTTTAGGATCATCGTGATAAAAGAGTTTCAAAGATAAAGACTTTCTGCCAAAGGCAGCAAGGATGCTGAATTGAAGGGATATTCACACTAGGAACACCTCACTTTGCCTAATTAAGTTACATTTTATCCTCCTTCCGTTGCAAGAATTGTGCTGTGTACTTATCAGGGCCATCTTACCCATTAGGGTTAGTGGCGCCCTGTGCCACGGTACCCACCCATCAGGGCGCCCAGCAGCGGGAGTCCGGGACCAACCAGGAACAGCTGCGAGGGCATGCTGGGTGGCAGCGGCGGTGGTGGATCTTCCTACAGCCAGCCTCGCTCTCTCGCTTCCTGCTTGGGAGAGGAGGCAGTGGTGGCACACTACCATTAGGATTCAGTTCGGAGGTAAGGATGGACTCAAGAGTGTGCTCTCCATGCAGTTAGTGGTTAAAAACAAACAAACACCAACAAAAAGTCCTTTAAAGATGGGGGCGGGTTTTAAGGTACTATTAGATTCAGCAGGGCTTGCTCTCAGGTAAGTGCAGTTAAGGCTGCAGGCTTTGTGACCCAAGTTTTGGATCCTTTTTAGGTTCAGGGTGTCACTGCTTTACACCCACCCCCACCATATTTGAAAACGTCAGCTTTGTACTTAAACACAAATTGGCCGGAATTTCATTCTCTGTGTCTTTATCAATTTAATTAAAGAACAACAAACTGGTGATTGCTTTTGTTAAGTTGTGGGTTGACATAGCAGACGACACAGCAATTTCTCCAAAGCAGCTCTTTATTTTGTAAGCTAGAACAGAACAACCTGAGGAGCTCAGTCAGCCTGCTTATATAGAGCTACAGAACAATTGTAACTGTTGCAACGTTCTAAAACTATCCAATCACTGAACGTCACTTTTCGATCCTTCATTTGCATAACTATCTACAGTTTCCCCCTGCTGGACCAGGGTGAGAACTTCAGTACATAACAGCTTTAACTTTTTGATATGTGCTGATTTGAATCATGAGGATGAATTAGAAGAATTACTGAGTCTTGAATGAGTATTGCTTTGGAATTGAGGACTTCATTAGATTTTCTTCTGCCTTTTAATTTTATTTTGTTCTAAAGGCTTGTTAGAAATAATGTGTTAGCTTGGTGTCAGCTCCCTAAAAAATGGGGGGTGCCACTGGAGGGATCTTTGCGCCACAACGGCCCTGGTACTTATTGATGACAATATAAACAATTTTTAATGTTCAAGCTGGTGGGTCCATTCTCCTGCTGAAAAGCTAACTACCTAAACTCTCCAACAGATGGGGAAAGAACAGAGTCCTGGTTTTTATTAAGCGTATTATAGCTTCTCTAGGTCAATGGCACCCATTGTGGTTGGTAGCATATGGCAATTGAATTAAGGGAGGCTTTCAGACCCAGCCTCAGCTGGAGAGACCAGGCCTTTGCCTGCTCATTCACCTACATTACATATAAATATGTTCTATTGATCTTTGTTTTTAGTTTCGCTTTTGCTTTTGCTTTTAACTTGTTTTGAACCTTTTATGATTTTATTGCCTGGTTTTATGTTTCTATGTTGTTGTAAATCACTGTGATATATTTTTAAGGTACAGCAGTGTAGAAATATTTAAGCATTTAAACAAACAAACAATCCCAATTTATAAGGACTCTGGAACTCAGTTTTTTGCTTCTGGATTTGAAACCAAAACTGACCTAAAGAACACAATCTAGGTGATATAGCTTGAATTAAAAAGAGCAATGGCATTATACAAACCATGACTGGAGAAACTCATGCTCAATCGGGGCTGACCAGAACATATCTTTATTGCAGTCTGTAGTTGTACTGGAACTATTTTTTAACTGTTTCTATATACTGAACTGTTTTTAAATGATTGTATTTTTCTTACATACGGAATTATTTTTAATTGTTTTGTATACCAGAACTGCTTTTACATTTTTCTTGTTTTATGCATATAGCTGTTTTCTTTGTTTGACAATTGCGTATTTTATTGTTGTAACCCGGCCTTGTGTTAATGGGTGGGTAAGAAAACAAGTCAAATCAATAAGCTGCTCACCAGCAACAACAGGTCTCAGAGGTACAAAACTCAGGGACCAGATTCCGCCACAAACCCAGCAGCCAATTCTGTCTGGGCTTATCTACTCAGGCAGCACAATTAGAGGGCCAAATGTCAGCAAGAACATCAAGAGTTCATTCACCTGCTCATCTTCCAGTGTGATATATGTCATCATCTGCCAGCACATTTGATATATGCCATCAAGAGGCCAGTCCCTATGCAAAAGAATCAATGGGACACAAATCAGACAACAGAAATAGCAGTATTCAGAATCCAGGAGAGGAACATTTCACTTTACCAGGACACTCTGTTACTGACCTCAAGGTGGTCATCTTTGAACAGGAGAACTTCAAAGGGAAACTCCAGAATGAAACTGCTGACTGACAACTTATCAAGAAATTCATTTAAATACAGTTCAGTCTGAATAGAGGCGGTGCTTTTCTGTTGCATTACAAGTGTTCATTTACTTATCATTGCTGAGTTATTGTGCTGTCACCAGTGTGAATCTTGCCTAAATTCAAGCTCTGGTTCATTGGTCAAAAATATCTTTAAATCAGAAGGCCCCTTTATTTACCCAGCCTGTTTATTGCTGCTGTTGGACTATAGAGTAGCATAATAAAAAGTATCCTTCCCCTCATGTTCAGTTATGTTCATTTGGGGGGAGATATTTTTTTTCTCAGGCCCTCGAGGTAAAAATTGCAAAGGCCTTTCACACTTGCATACCTCACGTTGCTTCACACTAAAACAAATAATAAGGTGTCTAATTACATCGACTTGATTAGTTAGCAAATTTTAAATACATAATTTAGTATCAGAAGACATGGACTGTAGGCAGAGGTTCAAAAGAGGTCATTCTACCATTAGCATTTGTTGGAAACATGTTGCTCCCTTGGTGCTCTCCACAGTTCTGCAACTTCTGCTGAGCCGCCCTCAGCAGACCCGAACAGAACAGCAACATTCATAGTCCTTGACAAGCATTCCATTCAACCGGTGTTAAAGACAATACCTGTTATACATTTGTTTATTGTTATTTATATGTTTAGATCCCACTCTCCCTCTAAGGAAATGAAGGCGGCAAGCAGAGTCCCCCCCCCCCCATAATACTGTCACAAATTCATTTTGAAGTAGGCTAAGCTGAGAGACGTGGGACGCAGGTGGCGCTGTGGGTTAAACCACAAAGCCTAGGACTTGCCAATCAGAAGTTCGGCGGTTCAAATCCCTGCAACGTGGTGAGCTCCTGTTGTTTGGTCCCAGCTCCTGCCAACCTAGCAGTTCGAAAGCACGTCAAGTGCAAGTAGATAAATAGGTACCGCTCCAGCGAGAAGGTAAACGGCGTTTCCATGTGCTGCTCTGGTTCGCCAGAAGTGGCTTAGTCATGCTGGTCACATGACCCGGAAGCTGTACGCCGGCTCCTTCGGCCAATAAAGCGAGATGAGCACCACAACCCCAGAGTCGGTCACGACTGGACCTAATGGTCAGGGGTCCCTTTACCTTTTTTAAGCTGAGAGACAGTGTCTAGTCTAAGGTCACACAGTAAGCTTGATCACTTTGGTTGCTGTTTTCTGAAGCTTTTCCAACTCACATAGTATTCCAAATGTGGTTGCATCCTAGATCTGTATATGGCATTATGATCTCAGCAGTTTTATTTTCAGCGCCTTCCATAATGTCCCCTAACATAGAATTTGCCTTCATTATACACCTTTAGGTGCCAGGCAGAAACGTTCCTTTTTAACCAGGCCTTTAGTTGATCTGATTGACATCCTATGCTCTTTTAAAATGTGGCTCTTTTTTGGGGGGGGGGGGTGTTATTGGGTTGTGGTTTTATTTTGATTATATATATTGTGGTTTTTATGTTGCTCTTTTCTGTGAACGGGCCTGAGACCTCCGAGTATAGGACGGTATATAAATTCAATTATATTTTTATTATTATTAAATACTTACTGCACATTGGGTTGACAACTTCATCAAGCTATCCACTACAACCCCGAGGTCTCACTCCTGATCTCAGACAGTACCAGTTTATACCTCATGAGCATATCTGTGAAATTAAGTTTTTGTGTGTGTGTGTGCTGAATTGCATCACTTTACACTTGTAGTGTTAGAATCAACGGAAGCTAAATTGGGTGGTATTAGGAGGGCTGGATGCGGATCCTGTTTAATTAATCTGAAGATTTGGAGGGCACTGCTTGACTGGATGTGAGCTGAAAGCTAAAATAATATGTGATGTGAAAGTACGCTTGTATGTTGTCTGCCAAGCTTTTTGCTGATTTTTTTAAAAACTCTATTTTAAACAATGGTTCAGATGCCATACCCATCAATTCTAGGAAAGGGTATTTGGGCTTACCTGGCTATAGATGACCTAGCAATAAGAGCACAGCCATCACCCATCATCATCTGTGGTTGCTTTCATAACAAATGAGATGCAGGAAGACTGGTTTTCCTTTGAGGGCAAATTCTGGAAAGTAGGTCATACAAACCACAGGTGTAAACATACAAGTTTGTTCAGCATGCTACAGAAGGACAGTATACTTTTCAGATATGTGTACAAAGTTAGACCTTGACAATCCGATGAGTAATTAAGTTATGTAATACTGAATGAAAAGTAATCTTCGTTAGTATCCCTTGAACATTATTGTAAATAGCAATTAGTGAATTTTTATGGATGTTAAGTGATAGAAAAAGGAATACTGATTTGGATTTTTGTTGTTTCTTTAGCTCCATCTCTAACTTGTAAACATATATAAAATGGACAGAGATTCTGGAGCTCGGAATTAATGTAGCTTTTTTCAGGCACTGTAACACCATGATGGAAGTATTGTGATTTTCCTTTGAAAGCACACTTTCCAAAGAAAATGAAATAATGCTATCTTGCTATAAAAAAAGAAAATAAAGGAATGATGAGATGAAATTAAATCTCTCCTCCCATACAATGCAAAAATAAACTTACATAGGGTTAATCCTTAATTACAATCAAAAAGAAGAAATAAAATGCCAAGACCTGCAAATGGGAAATTTTCCACAGGAACCCAGAAAAACTACATTTGAGAGCTGGGAAGACTGATGCTGAAATTACATTTAGTGTTAAATACAACCTCTTGAGACAAACATCCAGAAAGATTTTCAGAAAGGGAAGCAGCAATCAACATTTGCCAAGATTCCCTAGACATCTTATCTTACAAATGAAAAACTATTATACTTTAGGGGAATCCGAATTCACTGTACAAAATAAAACATGAGATAGAGTCTAGCTGAGGGCAACATGATATGGACAATGGCTAGAAAAACTGGACTCAAACGAGCCTCAAATTTACAAAAGTCTGGTGCGGAAAAGCCCTGTAATGGTTGTGAGGGGTTACTTGTGCGTAAATTGCCTTCGGTTTAGTTAGTTTGCTTGCCCAACCATGCTTAGGGTCAGAGCTCGCCCTCCGTGACCTGTTAGTCACTTGCAGAATCCGTCAGTGGGCGTTTCTTGAACCTCTTCCAGCATAAAAGCTGTTTGACCCCGAGTCTCCTCCTATGTTCCCTGCGCGGAACGCGTCTGCGCAAGTAAGGGGAAGGCAGGGGCGTGCCAGCTCTCTCTCCACTAGTTTCGGGTGAAGGGTCTTGGAGCCCTGTCACCAATTCCTCCATCTCCCTCTCTTCTCTATTGGTGTTATGCTGAATTCCTTCCCCCATGCTGGTCCCCTCTCCGGCATCGCTCTGGAGCCCTGCCTCCGCTTCTCGCTCTGATGTCAGTTCCCTGACAAGCCCCTAACCAATAATTCATAATAGGAGCTTGACTCCTGGCATTTGATCTTTCCACAATAAAATATCCCTCCTAATACTGACAACTCCCTATCAAACCATTTATTTGCAGATACTTTTGCAGGTAGTTTTGGGCCTTTAACTGGGCAGACAGCTGTTTGAACTACTGCTCCAAACTTTGCTGTTCCTTCCTGAGAAGAGTATGTATTGCAATTTTATTGAGGGCAGAAAGAACTGATGATAACAAGCATTAAAAAATTACTACAAATCAGTCTTGTGGGAGGGACACAACCTAAAAGAGAAAACACTGCTTCATGAATGTTGTTGTTCAGTCGTTTAGTCGTGTCTGACTCTTTGTGACCCCAAGGACCAGAGCACACCAGGCACTCCTGTCTTCCACTGCCTCCCGCAGTTTGGTCACTCATCTTGGTAGCTTTGAGAACACTGTCCAACCATCTTGTCCTCTGTCATCTCCTTCTCCTTGTGCCCTCCATCTTTCCCAACATCAGGGTCTTTTCCAGGGAGTCTTCTCTTCTCATGAGGTGGCCAAAGTATTGGAGCCTCAGCTTCAGGATCTGTCCTTCCAGTGAGCACTCAGGGCTGATTTCCTTAAGAATGGATGTGTTTGATCTTCTTGCAGTTCATGGGACTCTCAAGAGTCTCCTCCAGCACCATAATTCAAAAGCATCCATTCTTCGGCAATCAGCCTTCTTTATGGTCCAGCTCTCACTTCCATACATCACTATTGGGGAAACCATAGCTTTAACTATACGGACCTTTGTCAGCAAGGTGATGTCTCTGCTTTTTAAGATGCTGCATGAATACTGGGCTGCAATAATTTGATGACACCACTGTTTTGATTCTGCAGAAAAAGTGAGTGCTCAAAAGTAACAGCTCCATATAAAAGGGATAGAATGGAAGCCTAGTGGAGCTTATTTCACAGAGTAAACTGATATGAAGCAGATCATCACAGCAGCTGGGCAATTTTACCTCATCATTGCAAAAGAAAAGCCATGGTGGCTTAAATAATTTTTTTCAGGAAACCTGTGATAATTTCCTTCGTAGGAATAGCCTTCTGTAACCCTGTCACAGAGAAGTCCTTACTGAAATATTCTAGGACAGGTCATAGATGTGAAACTTCCCCTGACTTTGCTAACAATTTTTGATGGTTTATATGAAAATTTACCTTATAAGGAAATGTTATCATTCTTGTTTCTAGTTGCAAGGCATTGCCAGGAACTGGAAGTCAAAGAAAAGATGTGTGGTTTAAGAACAGTTTGGCAAACAGCTTTATTGGAGAAACTGATAAAACAAATAAAAGCACTCTTGATTTACAAGCATAACTCAGTGATAGCATATATGTTTTGCAAGCAAAAGGTCTTAGATTCAGTCCTCGGGGAAAACTCATGTCAGACAGCCAGACAATTGAGACAAAACTGAGCTAGATGGACCAATTCTCTAAGGTATGTTTATAAGGCAACTTCCTGTGTACACCTGGGGGTTCTGTAATGAGGCACAATTTAAACTTGAGTTAGATATAAGATACTACACACACACCCCATGCCAATATAAATCTTAAGCATCTTACATTTATAATTTAGTTCCTGGGGAAAAGCAGACAGGGCTTTGGCAGGAATACACTTACTCCATGGTCCTTTGCATTCCACTCATTCTAGGTTGCCCCTGCTATCACAGAGAGAGAACTAAGAGCCAGAGGAAACCTCCAGTTGGAGGGCAACTACATGGGCAGAATCAGCTCAGAGCCTGTCCTGACAACCAGCCTTTGGGGCCTTGTTCAAAGGAGTGGCCACCATAGCTTCCCTTCCCTTGGAATGGATTTTACTCTGCAAAAGCCCCACTGTATAGGATTGCAGCAGTAGGGTCATTTGAGGCAACCTGAAGAATCAGCTGCTACATTTTCCCCTCTCCGTTGTTTTGCTTCAGGCTGCAGGCTCTCTCTCTCTCTCTCTCTCTCTCTCTCTCTCTCTCACACACACACACACACACACACACATGGTGCAGTCCAGCCTTACCACTTAATTCTGCTGATTGTATGAATACTTGGTTGCTTCTGCCAGTACAGAATTGGTAAACTCTACTGTCTAGATCAGCTGCTGTCAACCTTTTCAGGACCCACTTTTAACCTGTTTAGAGACCTTTTACCATATATTTGCATAGTGGCAGTGTTCCTGTTGCAACCCACGTTGGATCAAGCCATGACCCAGCTGTTGAAGACCAGTGGCCTGGTCCATTAGCGCAACAGGGCCCTGCCCCACCAACTTCATTATTCCCTTAGCCAACTTGCACCTGCCTGCCTTCTTACCTAAATCCATTCCAGGGAGTGGCACTGACAGCATCCTCTTCCTTAGTCTCAGTGTTGGCCTTGCTGACTCTGACTGTCATTGACTCTGACTTCACCTAGTGTTGACCTCCCTGCTTTCTGCCCTGCCAGGCCCAATGGGGCACCAGCCACCACTGATCTCTGAGGCTCTTTAAAGAATAACACAGCTCTCAAATTTGGAAGCCAATTTTGTTCCAGGAGAGTTCACATAAGCTCAAGCTTTTACCAGAGAGGCTAGAAAACTTTGTCATCAGAAACAGACAGCTAGGCCAGGCCAGCCAGAAAAGCGACCCAAAAGGAAACAGCAGGGTCTGGGCTAACAGAAGGTGATGAATGGTACTAATTCTGATACCTGAAATGATTCTATTCCTAGATTTAATATATCTGAAATGGATGGCCTACCTCCAACAAACATGTATGCAGTTACTTAGTGCTACAAGGGAAGAAATGGTTTTCTGAATAATGCCTAATGCACAATTTTTATTACTCTGGCACATATTTCAGAACTGAACCCTGTTGAACTCCAGTTCAAATGCAACATTGGACAATTGAAGTCTTGCCATTGTACTAGGGCATTCCCATTTTCCAGAGAAGCCAAACTACCTAACTAGCTTGGAAAGCTGGAAAAAAAATAAAGAGGTTTGGGGAAAATATTAACATCAGAATTCTCAGCACCCATTTATATATTTAATACAGACCTACGGGGAGAGTGGCTATTGTTTCGGTTGCCAGGCTGCTTACAGGACTAGATTTGCTGAACAACTGCTTTATGTACCTAGTTCAGATGGTTTTCAGGGACCAAAGTGACACTGGAATTTGAACTCGTCTCAGAAATTGATGTAACTATCCAGCATCCCCTATCCTATCCACCATGGGAGAGAGAGGCCGTGGTCATTTGCCAGCTGTTTAGTTCTGCTACTGAACACTGGGTATTTGTTGAGGGGCAGCCATGCACTTCCACAGCAAAGACTCTGCAAGAAACAATCGTTGGGCTGCCACCTCGTGGGCAACAGTTAAACATCAAGAGAACTCAAGCATTATTCCTTTTTAAAAAACAGGATTGGTTTTATTACACACACATGAAGAAGTGCAAGAAGAGCACCAGTGCCAATGAGCACCGATCTCTATTTCAGATCAAATGGCTTAGTTTGTTAACCTCTTTGCTTTCAAAACTGAGAGAGTTGCTTAGGCAATTGAATAATATCAGTGTTGGGAGTAGATAGTGAAAGCTTTTGTCCTGTGGCATTTCTCGGGATTTAACTAAAAGTCTTGCATTCTGTTTTAGAAATCACTTTTGTTTCTGGAGCTAGAGATGTTAAAACCTACCATACCTTTTGGTACCGAGTAAGATAGAAAGCCAGCAAGAGCCACAGTCCTATGAACACATCCTTGGAACTAAGCCCCATTGTCCTTGGTGGGACTTCTGAGTTGTTGTAAGTTTGTGCAGTGCCTGGATTTGAATACAGCATGTTAAAATATAAGTGATGTTAAAAAAGTAAGCCAGGCCAGCTTCCTGATGAAGTCAAGGTGATGGCTCATCAAGGAAACCATCAAGAAGCCAAACACTCTCTGCCAGATGCAGAGGGGTGGTGCTCCACCCTGGGCTCTGGGTAGTTAGCAAAAGACAATTCAGAGTTGGGAGGAGAGGAGTGTCAGAGTTGCAGTGGCCTGATGTCAGGAAAAGGGGGAATAATTGTGTTTGGGGAAGCAGTTTGCAAGCTGGAGAAAAGAGGGTCACAGCACAATGCTGGCTGAGTTTGGGCCATGAGGGAGACAAAAACTTTGAGTGTAATGCTTTGAACCATAGTAGGCTCAGGTTGTATATATGTGTAAATAAACCATATATCATAAAGACACCACAGTTTCCACTGTCTAAAAGGACCCTGGTTAAGTGTGCTTTGTATCACTGGAATCTTGCACTGCTCTGAGATTGGGATGGTGTGTAACAGAGAAAGTGGAGTCTCTGGTTGCATGGCTGCAATCATATGCACTTTGCTTGGGAAGGTCCCATGAAATTTAGTAGGACGTAGGGTAAACTTAGGGTACATTCGGCCATGGAGAGTATTGAGTTCTCCTGATTATATTGTTCATGCTTCTGTCCCATTTTCAAATGTTCCTTTCACAAAGCAGTACCCATTGTGTTATGGAACTGTGGCTTAAATAAACCAATATGCTTGCATGTTGTGCTAAATTTCATTCACACTAATGGGTGTGGTGTGATGCAAGAATCAACAACCGGACAACATTGCTACTCACAATGTTCCCTCATGAAAACAGCAGGAAAGAACTGTATACCAATATACTGCCCCAGATTTGTCCCTTTACTCTTGAGGTTTTCTGGATTAAGGGGGCTGAAAAAAGTTGTGGTTTTTTTCCTGGAATCAAATAGCATGGAAATGAGCACTAAACATGTACTATATTCCTTAGTTTCCCAGAAGTGGCTTTCATGACATGCAAAAGCTCAAATGTAATATGAAAATTAACAGTTAGGAAATTGTCTGGGGAACTGGATGAATAAATAAAAGGGCCAGCTATAGTTCATTTTGAAGTCCCATGGAACATTAAGCACACAATTTTGATTGGACCATTCCCAAAACAGAGCAGATTTTTAAAAACAAAAACAAAAACAAAACAAAAAACACCCTCAACATCTATCTAGAAACTATTCACTGTAGATGCCTCTTAATAGCTAACTTTCCATTATAAGGTACCAGGAAGGGAAATCAAATCTGACAACTTTGAATTTGGCAAGCAAGTAGTGGGTAATAATAAAAAGGGTACCAAATTGGAACTATGATGAAGTTCAAGAGAGGAGGGTGTGATGGAAAGTACTCTTCAAAGCTCTATTGTGAACTCAGACAAACAGAAAAACAAAGTGCTATGTGCATTTGATGGAAAATGTAATGTCCAGCTGTTTATTTCCTCTTCACTCTCATTTTCAATACTTTAAGGAACCAAAACATTATGGATTCAAATTAATCCCATAAATCAAGATAGAATTGGAACCATCCACTACATTAAAGAATTTTCAAAATCACTCCTTCACTTTATGCCTTGCACTATTTTAACCAATTCTCAACCCCTCTTTCACAGTTTTGTTGGCCCTGCTCTCCTTATTGATATATGGTACTGTGGTGATCACACAGGGCCCCTGGACGTTTCACGGTCTACTGACCCTGTGCCACCACTGTGGTTGCTTTCTTCGCTGCCACCACCCCGCTTCTCATGGGGACACACGGAGTCCAGACAGCTGTTAACATAAACAAATAATCAAGTTTATTTTTAAGTGCAGGAACAAGCGTATGGTTTCAGTTTATTTTTCTCTTGTCAGTTTCTTAAATCTTAGTTCCTAACAACTTCAAACTGAATTATTCCCAACTATCTATCTAACTCCCTAACAATTCCTCTCACTCTCTCACAATACAACTTGACCAACCCACTGCCTATTCCACCCTCTTCCTTCTCCAACACCCAAGCCTCAACTCCCAACTGACAAACCTCAACTCCCAACTCCCAAACCTCAACTGACTTTTTCAAAACCTCCCCTCTAATGTATACTCCCCCCTTGCATTCTCACTGGCCAATCACACCACATCCATTTTAACCCTTTCCTTGACCCATCCTAGGAGGCAAAGGCCACAGATACACACTATGAATGGTCCGTGGGACACAGGTGGCGCTGTGGGTTAAACCACAGAGCCTAGGACTTGCCGATCAGAAGGTCGGCGATTCGAATCCCTGCGACGGAGTGAGCTCCCATTGCTCGGTCCCTGCGCCTGCCAACCTAGCATTTCGAAAGCACGTCAAAGTGCAAGTAGATAAATAGGTACCGCTCTGGCGGGAAGGTAAACGGCGTTTCTGTGCACTGCTCTGGTTCGCCAGAAGTGGCTTAGTCATGCTGTATGCCGGCTCCCTCGGCCAATAAAGCGAGATGAGCGCCGCAACCCCAGAGTCTCCCAAAGATATCCTGCAAAGCAGCAGAGGTTTAGGATCAGAGTTTTTCTTCTCTTAGATGGGCTACCTTCCCAGGTTGATGAGCTCCATCTGCCCCTTACGTAAATTACATAAATAATTATATAAATTATGTTAAAAAGCAGTCAGTGAGACAAAAAAGCAGTATTTTGCAGAAACCAAACTGCAGTGGAATGGAAACAGCACTGATTGTGATGAAGACAGGCCAGAATGGAAATCACTGCCTTCTTACATCCCTACTGGTTACAATGAACTGACCAAACTGACTTCCTTGGCAGAGAGCTCAAACAGTGGGGTGCTTCTACTGAGAAGTCTATTCATTACTGACACTTGATAGACTTCTGATAAGATGCAGAACTCTCCATGGTATGACCCTTTTTGGCTTGAGGTGGAACATAAAGAAGAGGGCAACTAGGACCATCACCTTCTTGGAGATGGTGCCCTGCCACTGGAACTCCCTGCCTAAAGAGTCTCCCCTAGCCACTTATAAGGACAGAGATGGGGGGATAGTGGCCCTCCAGATGTCAGACTCCCATCAATCCCAGCCTGCATGGATAACTGGCTTTAAAAATGTAGTATGAATTATCCCAGTTAAAGACAACCTTCAATTTAATACTGAGTATTTTTACTGCAAACTTTTCTGTGCACTTGTTTCCACCAGACTTTTCAAGTATATTCTTAGTATCTGGATTTGTTGTTGTTGTTGTTGTTGCTGCTGCTGCTGCTGTTCCCATCATCGTCATCATCATCATTTTATCAGGGAAGCTCTGGCGTTTGCTGCTGAACACTCGGGGAGAAGGAGTCGGGCAGCATCGAGGGAATAATGGCCATGAAAAGGATCTTTTTGCTTTCACTTCTCGAAGCACGCACTGGACAAGGGAGCACAGCATGTTTCATCAGAAACAATGAACTCTCCTTTTCAACTCTCTGGCATTTTGGCAAAGCTACTGATGGCTCAGAAACCCAGAGGACAACGTGTTGGCCATGCAGAAGCCCACTTTTGTTCCCTCAGACAGGCACTGCTGAAAGTGCTCCTGTTGTCACTAACCAACTTCCGAGGCCACATTTACATGTCGGCATGTGTGTACGTGAGCCTTTGCTCATTCCGCAATTACAAATGCAAACACCTACTACTTCCAGCCTGACAGGCTGCCAAAACCTTTGTATATGAGTTGGCACGAGAGATTACTCCTGTGTCCATTCATCGTATTAGCAAGGCTCAATAATAATAAAAGAGACATCCGAGGCCACACGCGTTTTAATCCTTTTTCTTTCCTGCACATGGTTTTCTAGTGGTTTCACATTTCCTTCTTCCCCGGTCGTTCCATAAATCCTCATCGTGAAGCATTTCACATAATGCATCTGTTTGCCTGCTGGCTCTTTTGGAGTTGCAGGTAAATCATACAAATCCTCAGGTCAAAAGAGATTCACTCTAAGCACTCTGAAAGAACAGAGTGTCCTGACTTTCCCTGAAATTAAGGATGGCCTCCATTCTGATAGCCACAGCTTTTTTTTATCTTGCCAGAGTCCTAGGCAGCTGGTCTCCATTTTGGTTTGCTTGCTTGCTTGCTTACAGCTTCTCACCTGTTTATATAGTTGCCTTACTGGGTTGTGCTCCAGGATAGGCATTTAACAAAAATGATGCACCACAGCCCAAAACAAGCCGATGAAGGCTGAGCATCATGACTGATTTTTGGGGGGGTTGTAGGGAATGGAATTACCGTATTTTTTGCTCTATAAGACTCACTTTTTCCCTCCTAAAAAGTAAGGGGAAATGTGTGTGCGTCTTATGGAGCGAATGCAGGCTGCGCAGCTATCCCAGGAGCCAGAACAGCAAGAGGGATTGCTGCTTTCACTGCGCAGCGATCCCTCTTGCTGTTCTGGCTTCTGAGATTCAGAATATTTTTTTTCTTGTTTTCCTCCTCCAAAAACTAGGTGCGTCTTGTGGTCTGGTGCGTCTTTTAGAGCGAAAAATACGGTAGGTTCTTGGAACATGGAAAAGTATCATTTTGTTGCAGATCCTACTTGAGGTACTAGTAGCAGCAGTTACTATTACAGTGGTACCTCGGGTTAAGTACTTAATTTGTTCTGGAGGTCCGTACTTAACCTGAAACTGTTCTTAACCTGAAGCACCACTTTAGCTAATGGGGCCTCCTGCTGCCGCTGTGCCGCTGGAACATGATTTCCATTCTCATCCTGAAGCAAAGTTCTTAACCCGAGGTACTATTTCTGGATTAGCGGAGTCTGTAACCTGAAGCACCTGTAACCTGAAGCATCTGTAACCCGAGGTACAGGTGCAGAACATGGTGCAGAACATTCCTACCCATGGCCATCCATCCCTGGGGACTATTAACGAGGTAGAACCACCTCAAAGCTCTGCTGACTCCCACTGATCAGGGAGAGCCCCCCCCCTTGCCTCTCACCTTCCATTCTGCTCAACTCACTACATCATAGTTGTGGCATCCTACGGCACTCCCCAGGCTCAGTGCCCAGTTCAGCAGAACAGGTCACCATGCCTTAAATTTGACCCCTAGGGTGGAAGATAGTAGGGAGGAGATTATTTTCCTCTTTTTTTGTTGTGCAAGGTTGGCGCAGCAAAGGATCCCAAACTGAGACCCTTCAGTGGCTTCTTGACCAGCCTTGCTCCAGTCCCACAACACCTTGTTTTGGGACATTAGATTGCCTAGTCCTCACAGGAACACTACTTGCCCAGAGGCTTCCATAGAGGCAGAGTTCGTCCCCCACCACTCCTGGAGCTTGGCAGAGGAATACCTCAGCCCAGTCCTGATTTGCTTCGAGAACACAGAATGGAGGTTAAGATTAAATCTGCTGCTTCTAAATGTGACACTGGAGTCCAGCTCACACTGAGTTTCGGCAACAGGATGGGATTTCACCTTTGCTGAGCTTATTTATTTATTTATTTATGTGGCGGAAAACACTTCTAACCCAGCGCTAATCTAATGCTCCTTCCGTTACTTGGAGCAGCTTGTAATAAAGACAATAATATTTCAACTTAAAAGAAACAGCACAAATAGAGACAGGTTATCTTCAGTCTCAATCAAATATGGTCCTCAGATAAAAGCAACTATCTACCATTTAGTCTTGACTATATGGCAAAAGGGTGAAGGGTGGTAGCACAGTGATTGAATATCAGCTTTACTTGCAGAAGGTTCCAGCTTCAATTTCTGGCATTTACAGCAACGGCAGGGAAATGACTCCTTTCTGAAATCCTGGCAGTATGGTTCAATATAAGGCAGCTCCCTATGTTTCTATGATGCCAAGAAGGGGGATGGTAGTCGAACTTCATAAACCACGATGTTCCATAATTTAATCCCAAGTGAATAGGTACCCCAAAATCCCAGATTAGCAGTAGGTTCTACAAATTCCAGAGTGTTTTGGGGGCATGCTAGACCTCACAGTGCATAGATGCATGGAACAATAGACACACTGGGTCTTGTCAAACACGGACAGTAGTCTCAGGGATGTTACATTATGATGGGCTCAACTGCACTCGGAATGGTTCAATCCTCATAGCACAATAAAATAACTGACTGCACTAATCACAATGTTATTAATCAAGAAAGTTTGCTTTAGTCGTGCAAAAGAACTACTTAAACCCATACATAAATCCCTTACCTTTGGCACATAACTCTTTTTTTTTATTCCAAGGTCTTTCCCATTGCACCTTCTGTCAGATTCTAGCTATAGGCTTAACAATACAACATTTTGTGTTCATTTCCATTAGTTAGAAAAGGATTCCCACTGGTGGACTTGAAACATGGAAAAATTATGTATTTGAAATGTTCTGTTCAAATAACTATGTTTTATGGGTATCTGTTTTCAGAAACACAATGAGAGCCCAAAACCTTCTGTAGATTAAATATATATATATATAATAATAATAATAATAATAATAATAATAATAATAATAATCCCAACCGTAATTAGATACATTGATTTGGTAATCTCTTCCACAAAGATTTAAGGCACAGCCCCTGGGGTCAGTCAGCTTGTAATGGGATGCAAGAGATAAATTAAACTGCTAGTATCTATGTATTATGTGCTTCAGCAGATTGCTAGACAGTATTCCATATGTTTATTTGCTTTTATCATTTTCACAATGCATTTCCTGCATAATATTTCATAAGGACTAGCTTAGTAAACAACCTGTCAGGTCTGCCTCTAGATCCCAGCTCACAGAGGACCAACGCCCGGTGGATATAATGTACAAAAGTCTTTATTGAAGTTTAGTTTCCATTTCAAAGCTCTGGGCGCGCAGACCCACGTCTTGACGCTAGACCGGCTAAGTCCCCTCTGACTCACTGCTCCACCCACACCAGTTTAAGATTCTAGCCCGGCTCCACCTCTTACGCTGTTCTTTCCTTCGCTGGGTCCTTCTGCCCTCTGGGGTTTCCTCCTTCCTGGACTCCTCTGACGCTGAGCCCCCTGAGTCTTGTCCCTCCCTCCGGCGGGCTTTAGGACCTGGCTCCCTTCCCGGGCTCCCCGCTGTGCCGCGCTCCTGTACATTTGAACTTGGCGTGCGCACCCAGCCGGTGACTTTCCTTCTGACCGTTTCCCCGCTTCCTGATGTGGGCGTTGCCAAACCTGACTCCTCTCCTCCCTCTGGTGGTGAGGACACTGGTCCCGACTCCTGGGACTCCCCCTCCCCACTGCGCTCTGGTGGAGAAGCTGGTCCTGATTTCCAACTGCTGCTCAGGGACTCCCCGCTGGCCCCTTCCTCCTGGGGCTTCCCCCCTGGAACCCCCCTCGCTCTGGCCACCGGCGCTCCCTTCTGTGAGTCCTCCGATTCGCTAGAGAGGCTTGTGGAATAACTCTGGCCACTGTCACTGCCTGCGCCCCCCTCATACTCCTCCTCCTCACTCTCCATTTGCTCCCCCTCCTGTGTCTCTCCTTCTGAACCCCTGACACAACCTAAAATGGCTGTTGATCCTCTCAGGAAAAGCAAATCACTAAGGTTCTACTGTAGTCATGCAAAGCCCGGCTACTATTGCAACATTCCTCTAAGTAAGGAATGAGGAACTTGTAGCTTCTTCCCCTGCTATTGAACTCCAGTTCCCATCAGCCCCAGTCAGCATGGCCAATGATCAGCGATGGTGAGAATGGAGGTCCAGCCACAGGTTCTCTAATCCTGTTTCAAGAGATGTATCGGAAATGGCTCTTGCATATACTTTCTGGATTCTCTGGGGTCTCTTAAATCTGTCGCTAAAAACTGTTTCCCTGTTTTACCTGCAATAAGCCCACTAATTACATTATTTGAATGAGAAATAGAACAGTTTCTCATGTACCTGAGCCAACTGACCCGAGAGAAAATATGTCTCCTACTGCTTAACAATTTTTTGTTAGATATTTATATTTCCCAAAAATAAATTATATCATTGTCCCAGTATTATCATAATTATGTTAGAGTCGACTCTCCAAAAATAGTTGGTTAAAAGTGGATTTAGGGCAGCATCGTTGAATTTGCATTACGTCCAGAATTGCCCCAGATTCCAGGGCCTTAGGATGGGAGCAGACATCATAAGGGGCATGTAACTGCCAATACTCCAGAACCCTATGCAGATTGCTGCCACTATTGGCAACTTTCCTCCTCCCTGGGCAGCTTGGTTTCAGTGAGTTCGAAGGGGAGGAGGTGGTGGTTTGGATGAGCTCTAATGGGAGGGTTTGGGTGAGGGATAGGGTAGGGTGGGCACACAAGGTGAGCAGGGACAGCAGCCCCTATTAACTATAAGTATTCGCCATTTTAGGATAGCATACCCTCCAACATCCCACTGATGAAAATTGGGACGTGTGTTTTTTGGTCCCACACTCTCACACGGGCCCAATCTCCCCTTCCCCACCAAATTTTCCCCTTGAAGGGGTGGATTCATGTACCCCTCCCCTATTATTATTATTTATTGAATTTATATACTGCCCTACACTCAGGGGTCACAGAACAAAATCAAAACATAAAAACACAAAATATATAACCAAAATAAAAACAACAACCCAATAGTCCCCCACAAAGAAACACATTTTAAAAGGGCATAGGATGTAAATCAAACAAAGACCTGGTTAAAAAGGAACATTTTTGCCTGGTGCCTAAAGGTGTATAATGAAGGCGCCAGGCGAACTTCCCTGGGGACAGCATTCCACTGACGGAGAGCCACTGCAGAGAAGGCCCATTCTTGTGTTGCCACCCTCCAGACCTCTCGAGGAGGAGGCACACGAAGGAGGGCCACAGAAGATGATCTCAGGGTCCGGATAGGTTCATATAGAAAGAGGCGGTCCTTTCCCTAACACATACAGACACACCCTGTCCAAACCGGACCATTACCCCAGCCCATTTCCTCCCTTCCCCTCTGCACCCACCTTTGCAGGACTGCTCACCCCCTCCCCCATGCAAAGTCCCCTTCAACTCTAGCCCTGTCTTCCTTCCACATACTTCCACTCCTTGCCTCCCCCATCCCGCTCTCTGGTGATTGCTCCCGGTCACCACCCCAACTCCCTCCCTTACCAAGCTCCCATAAACTGCCATTTATCCCAGCTCTCCCGGCTGCCATTACCTCTAGAAGATGTTTGCCCTTCCCACTTCCCTCCCTCCACATTCCAGTTGCATCCCCAGTATCTGCCTGCCCCCTGTCTGCATGCCTCTTCATGAGTCTTCTTTACCATGGAGGCTCCACTATCATAGTTGGAAAGGACCCAAGGGTCATCTGGTCCAGCCCCTGCAATGCAGGAACCTCACCTAAAGCATCCATGATCGGCCGCCTCACCTGCCTGCCGCCATCACTGAGCAGCCCATCATGGGACTCGGCCATGGAACCTAGACCAAAATACTGGGCTAGGACTCTTCCATGGTACGCTGTCAGGATGCAGAGAAACCAACCCCCATGACAGGTTGCCAGGAACGGACTAGAGAAGGAAAAGTCCTTACCATCTGCTTTTATTCAATATTCACAGAGAGAGGCTTGGGATTGCAGCCTCTCAGAATAATGGCGTGTGAATCTCCATCCCTTCCGTCTCTCCCACTTCCTCATGAGTCATTGCTACAGGTGATAAAAAGTGCCCTCTGCCTTTGAGCTCTTTGCTCTCCTACTTTCAAGGCCTGTTCTGGGAGAGGGCGGGGTCTGGAATGCTTTCATCAGCTGTCGCTCCCCTGGTGCTTCTTCTTCTTCCTCCTCCTCTCCCATTATTTCCCAGCCTTTCCTCTCATTTGCCTCTGAGCTGTGACCTCCCTCAAACCCGTTGTAATTCTCAACTGTCTTCTTTTTCTCTGGAAGGGTCAAGCTGGGGAAGCAGTCTCCACCATTCCTCCTCTGCCCAGTCTCTGACATAAACGGTAAAGGGAAAAGTACCCATGCCCGTACGGGCCAGTCGTGACCGACTCTGGGGTTGTGCGCCCATCTCGCTTAAGAAGCCGGGGCCCAGCGCTGTCCAGAGCACTTCCGGGTCACGTGGCCAGCGTAACGAAGCTGCTCTGGTGAGCCTGCACCAGCGCAGCACACGGAAACACCGTTTACCTTCCCACTATAAAGCGGTACCTATTTATCTACTTGCACTTAAGGGTGCTTTCGAACTGCTAGGTGGGCAGGAGCTGGGACCGAAAGACGGGAGCTCACCCCGCCGCGGGGATTCGAATCGCCAACCATACAATCGGCAAGTCCTAGGCACTGAGGTTTTACCCACAGTGCCACCCGCGTCCCTCAGTCCCTGACATACACTTGGATAATTGCCTTCCTCTTTCCTGACCTGATTTTGCTTAAGCCCATCATGGTGGAGGGTGATTACTAATCTGAACATCACTTTCAGATTTTATTCCCTGTTGCTCCTTTGCAAATAGCAGGGGGGAATAGACTTTAGTCCTTTCATGTAAAAGTTTATAACATACAGTTGTAAGAAGCCACTGGACCCCTGGCATTTTGCCAATGCAGGCCAGACTCTCTTAGAACACGAATAAAGCGTTTTTGCAATTTACCTTGTGACTGCTGGTTTACTGCCTATTTTTTATTATTACAAAGACATATAAAAATTGTACAGGCAGGGCTCAGGGATCCAAGATTTAACAATACACCTGTATTAAAATGAAAGTATCATCTGCCAGAACTCATTAGCATTTATAAGGATGGCTAAACAGATTCTTTTCGCCATGCTTCAGCATACGGGGTAGCAACAAAGCGTGACACTCATTAGCTTTGAGTCTTTCTGAACAGCTTGGATCAATCTCTGGGGTAAAAAGAGAACAGAGTTGAAAGTGAGGATGGGCGAGGTTGGGTGGAATAAGTGATGTCAATCAATACTAGTGTAACTACTGCACAACTGGGGGTAGAGCGCTGCTCCAAGGTTACTACTTAGGAAACCGAAATGAGATGTATATGCTCTGGAGGTCCAATTCCACAGAGAACTATATAGAATAGTAATTTAAAACTGCTAATGAATCGTGTAGTGAGAGAATCTGATGCTGTACAATGGTTAACTTTCAGGATTTGCTTCCACAAGTTATGACGATGATCATGAGCTTAAATGGACTTAAAACATGATCAGGCAAATTCAGAGACACTAGTGATATAGGTCCTTCACATTCAGAACAATAAATAATTATCATATAAGGGATATTATGTCCTCCGTATTCAGAGAAATAGTATGCTTGCAACTTGTGTGTGTTTAATGTGTGATTTCACATAATTGAAATACCTTTTAAACTCTCAGACTTGCTTAACCAGTCTCTGGGGTTTTCTTGCACTGGCTCTGGGAAGCTCTCACAAGATCTTGCTGGAATTTGGACAGCACCACGGGATCTCATGACAGCATCCCAGAGCTCACATAAGAGCATCCCAGACCCTGGTAAGCAAGGTTTAGAAGCTCCCTGCCTTGCCTCGAGGGTAAGTCTTGCTCAGCACATGGCTCCAGAAAGGTAAGGATGCTTGCATGGGGTTGGTTCCAAGGGGGAGTATACACATTTTTGCACATATACACCTTCCCTGGGATGTAACCCCCATGCAAGATACTATCAGACTGTAAATATGTCCTCAATAGTCAGAGAGCTTTATAACACTGAATAACTGGTGATGGGATAAAGAACCAAGAATATCTGTAGCCTTCATGCCATGCTGGTGAATTTCTGAGAGGCATCTAGGCAGGCACTCTTGAAAACAGAATGCTATGGCTATGTTTCTGTATGTGCTGGAAGCTGCCCAGAGTGGCTGGGACAACCCAGCCAGATGAGTGGGGTATAAATAATAAAATTATTATTATTATTATTATTATTATTATTATTATTATCATCATCACTCATTTGGCAATTCATAGTGAAAAGTGTTTCTGTTCGACTGGAGTGTCTTTTCCAAGAGGCAAAAGAAAATTTCAAATTTGCCGGGAACCATATATGTCAGCCATCAAATGCCCAGGTGAATACCTTGTGCTGATAAAGTAGGAACAGACACACTTCACCAGGGAAAATTCTACAAATGGGGATCCACCACCAAGAAGGCCCTGTCATGGGTCCCTGCCAACCAGGCAGCATACACCAGCAGCAACACCAACTGGGCTTCCCTTGTCAACTTTAGGGCCCAAGATGACTGATACTGGAGGTGGTAGCCTTTTAGGTCCCAAGCTGTTTAGGGCTTCATATGCTAGTACTAGCATCTTGAATTGGACCTTATCACTCACTCGCAGACACTGCAGGGCTTTCAGGACCAATGACACATGGTCCCATTGAGCTGCCCCACTCACCAACCCATAAGCTACATTCTGCACTAGCCACAGCTTCAGGATGGTAAAGGGCAGCCCCACTGAGCATCCTTTGCAGTAGTCCAGGTCCAGAAATAGCTGTAGCTGGTGAACCAGCCTAAGATAGTCATCAGTATTCCTGGCCACACGGGCCATTTGGGATTTTATCAGCACTTTGGAATCCACCACCAAAATTCAGAACAAATCAGTCCTGAGTTATAGGAGTGTAGATGGTGACTTGGAAAGACTGGGATGAAGTAGAAGAACACAGGGATCTTTCCCTAGTAGGCTTATGGTAGTTTTGCTTCAGGCATTTAAGGACACCCTTTTGAGAAGCTATGCTGTTATAAAGAAGTCTAGTTGGATGAGCAAGAACACAGTGTTAGTGGCAATGTCAAGCACCAGCTTTAAATATTATTTACGGCCGGCAGGCAGAAGCCCTGCGCCTTAATCAAAGCATTTTTCAGCTGCCAACCCAGCAGGCAAAGGCATCTGAGCATTTCGAAGCAAAAGATTTAGCAACCGTCCCAGGCTACCGCTCCTGAACAGGAAGTGTGCCTTCTTTCAAAGGACACCGTGTATGTTTCTAAAGAGTTGTGAAATCCAGTGTTTTTCCTTACAACTTCAGGACATTTCCCAGTACATGTTGTTGATTTTGGTGGCTGACAGCATCAACACTTTTGGCAACCAATACCTTGTATAGAAGGGTACAGGCTGCATCAATTTGCTTGTCTTCTTTTTGCTGCATAGGACAGAGAGAAAATAAGAACTGAGTACTGACTTTCAAAAACATGTTGTCCAGGCTCAAGCCAGAAGTGTAAGCAGGAATAGGGTCAAAATACACTCTTAGGCCAGGAACTCCCAGTCCCTACTGTTTTTTAAGAAGAAATAGCTGCTATAGGACAATGTAGCCAATCATCTCAATTATCTCTATGTTTACTGGGACATACAGTGGTACCTCGGGTTACATACGCTTCAGGTTACAGACTCCGCTAACCCAGAAATATTACCTTGGGTTAAGAACTTTGCTTCAGGATGAGAACAGATATTGTGCTCTGGCGGCGCAGCAACAGCAGGAGGCCCCCATTAGCTAAAGTGGTGCTTCAGGTTAAGAACAGTTTCAGGTTAAGTACGGAGCTCTGGAACGAATTAAGTACTTAACCCGAGGTAACCCGAGGTACCACTATATTAGCTAGATATCCACATATTGATCTGGTCTACTGAAGAGAGCCCATGAGCATACAGGCCAAACCATGTGATCTATAACCTGCATTTTTCTACTGTTCTCTGAATTGTCATCTGAGGAAGGCTTATGCTCTGCACCACTCCTGCCACCCGAGTTTTGTAGCAGCTCTATAAGATAATTGTATGGAGCATACTGAAATGTTTCCTTTTGTATGTCCCAAATACCAGTCATTTTCACTGCATCACTGAGTTCTAGTCTTTTGAGAGGATTTCTCTCTGCTTGGTCTCTCCACAGAATTTTTAATTTATAAACTACTATCATGTGAGACATAACAGGTGATGTATATTATTATGAGGTTGGGATAGAGGAAGTAGGCTGTATGCTGAAACCCTTCTAACCCCTAGATCCAGCAAGTGTTAAACTATAAGCCAGGCTAGTTTCTTGCTCAGTGATGGGCCAATAAGGGACTGAGATGGCAAAGGGGGGGGGTACCCCCAACTTGCAATTAGTTAGAAGGACAAAGCCAGAGTTGAGGGCAGAGAATTTGCAGTGATTTGAGCTAGAGGGAAAAGCAGCAAGCTGGAGAGAGTCAGAATGAAGTTTGCTTTTTGTTTGAATCCAAGGCTGTGGCTGTGGCTGTGGCTGTGGCTGTGGTCTTCTTGGGGTATTGATGCTGTGAGCCCCTCCATCGTAGACCCAGGTAGTAAATATGTGTAAATAAACTATATGTCATAAAGACACTACAGTCTCCGCTGTGCCTCATTCCTAAAGGAAATACAAATTCTGAAACACCTGGAATCTTGCACTGCTCCGAGATTGGGGTAGCATGAAACAATACGTTAAAGAAATGTTGCACATGTTGTAAATGTGTATTTTAAAACCACAAACATAATTGTGACAGTGGCATGGTCAAAGGTTCTCTGTCATTTTGGGATGTAAAGGTGCCAGCATTTATTCAGTGAAGATGGAAGCAATAAACAAAGACTATAAAACAACATGTGAATTCAGCATTTGGGCAAAAATGTTTGTGAGTATTGAGCTAGGAATAATACAAGCCTGAAGAACTTGCTGTATGCATTCTTTCATGGAATTCAGGATGACGTTGAAGAATTTAAGGCCAATACCGATTGTTTATAATTGGATATTAATCATCGAGATGTCTAGGTGCTGCTAAAGTAACGAAACCTTGAACATGCACTTCATGATTGATGGTTATTAATAATGCTCTCCACATTGTTTTAGAGCAGTATCGCTTGGTTATACAAAGGGAGTGGAGCTTTAAATCTGTAGCTGAAAGGGACAAATAGGATCCTTAAAGGTTAAAGAATGCAATCATTTGCTCAAACTCTTGAAGCTTAATACCTTTGGCTATTCAAGAAGCTAATTAAAACCCAGCTGGAACAAAGTCAATAGATCGTATTTCAAAGGAAAACACGTCACCGTGAAATGCATGATTTGTGATGATCGGAACAGTTCATAGCAGATTCAGCACTCTAAAGTTTAAGGACAACAGATTTAGAGAAAAATCTGCATAGTGAATAGTGAATATTGAAGAGATTGCCTGCAGTTCAGTGAGCACAAAGCACATGCACAAGTATCTGTGTACATGCAGCCCCTCGCCTTCCCTACAAACTGTTTTCACTTTCACCATGGTTTCTCATAAGAGAGGAGCCTAAAAGAGAAAGAGCCTGCCATCCCTAAGCACACACACTCCAAACCATAGAGGCTGTGTTAGGGGCCTGTCAACTCTTGACTACCTTCTGTGTGCAAAGCGATTCACTCAGTATTTATAAGCAAAAACTTTAAGGTGGTTCCAATTCTCAAAGAGGTGTGCAAGCCATTGCACTGCCCATTGGATAGCCCAATTTCAAGCAGCAAGTTTCAAAATGTATCTAATATGCCTGCATTTGAATCTCATCATTCCATTTGTTTGACTAGACACCAGGACATCACATTCAAGTGTGGGCGTTTAGGAAAGTCAGAGCAAATGACTTTCCTAATTCAAAACATCTTCATTGACTTCAGGGGTACATCAGTTTCCATGGCCTCTATGCAGGATAGAAGTGATGTGGTCAATGTACTTTTAGCATCCAAAATAGATACTAATGTACAGCTTGGAAGGCATCAAATACAGCTGATGATGTATTTAAACCAGGGGTGGAAAAACCTCTTTTCAGCCCAAGGACCATGTTCCCTAGTGGGAAAGCTTCCCAGGACCACAAGCCAGTAAGGGTGGGGCAATGGATGTGACTCTTACCTTTGCACAGTTGGCTAGATGCCAGCCATACAAAATCCAGGGGTGTCCACTAGGGATAGGATTCAGTTCACATTTAAAGCCAAATGTATCCCATTCTTACTTTCTGAAACAATATGAGAACTGAAACACAGCCATCCTTCAAAACGTCACTTACCTGATTTTTGTGACGCAATTCTCCAACCAATGTTTAGAAAAATGCATTGATTAGGGGAAGTGTGTGTAGAAATGAATATGCTGGCAAAAGTAACGTATGAGAAATTTGATCCACCACACACAAATTCAAACAAGGATAGCAGTCAATCCAGGCTAAACATCTCTGTGCTAAGCAGAGAACAAGCATTTGGCTTTCTGCACATGCCAATATGACATATGGACAGAACAGCCAGCTTTGCAATGTAGTCGTTTCAACCTTCAATACTCATATACCATTTGCACTAAATATTGATCTGAGTCCTGATGAGACAATTGCTTCACAAGCCACACCCAAATTCACAGCACACCCAGCAGGCAGCGCACATCCCTTGACTCTCCATGCTAGCGCATGGAAAGGGGCATATGGATTTACTCTCCCTTTCTTTTTTACCATGAAGTTAGTTTTCCTGCTACTGATAGTTGTTTTGAGTACAGCCCTAGCTAAGTCTGCGTGTGATATGGATACGATTTGTTTTGAGGTTTTTTCCATCATAACCATGAAACTGTCAATTGTGTGTAAATTTACAGAAGTGAAAACTTTAACAACACATTATTTGTTACTATTTGCCAGCTTTTCCAATCGGATGATAAAATCCCTCAAACAAAATGTTGACCCAGTGTGGTGGTTGCTGTGAGAAATAATGAACGCCATGCAAGGAATCATTAGGAAATGGATCAAAAATAAAACTGCCAAGATCATAATGGCATCATACAAATCTATGGTGCAACCACACTTGGACTACTGCATGGAGCTCTCGTCATCGAACATCCGAAAGGATATTGTAGAGCTGGAAATGTTTCAGAAAAGGACAACTGAAACAACGGATGCTCAAGGGGGTAAAGAAACTTCCCTATCAGGAAAGGTTACAAAGTTTGGTGCTTTTAAAAAAAAATCTGGGACGGGGGGGGGGGCGAGGAGAGTGAAGAAGAAGGGCTGTGATAAAAATGTATAAAATTAGGCATGGCATATAGATAGTGTATGGCCCATGGTCATCCAGGTAAGCAGAACGTTGGGAGATTTGAAAGAGAGAAGAGGTCCCAGGGTGGTCTTCAACCTACTCAAGCAGATCTGGGTCAGCTATGGGGTGGGGGGCCACGTTCCTGACACCGGATGGGGGACTGCCTGGGAGCCTCAGGGTTCCCTGACAGAAGAAAGGCGGGATATAAATAAGATGATGGCGAAGTGTTCTTCTTCATACAGTATTTATGGAATTTGCTAAGAAAAGATATAGGGGTGGTTATCAGCTTGGATGGCTTTGAAAAGGATATGGCATGATGGCTGCATTACCTCCAGCACCAGAAACAGTATACCTATGAATACCGCTTCTTGGGATCACAAACAGGAGAATGCTATTGCACTCACGTCCTGCTTTTGGGCTTCCCATAGGTATCTGGCTGCCCACTGTGAGAACAGAATGCTGGACTAGAAAGGTCTTTGGTTTGATCCAGCAGGGTTGCTTTCATGCTCCTCTTCGTGCTTCTTTGGTTTTGTCATATCAAAGCTCTTCTCTTATGTCTCAGTCTGGGGGCAGAGGCTTTGATATCAGTTATGAATTTCAGGGCTTTCATCTTGTGTAGTGATGAAGCACTTTGCAGTCTTTTAAATTGCAAACAATTAAATCTTAAAGTTTTGAACTGAAAACTCTCCCAACCCCAAACAGAGGAATCCCTTTCCTACAGGCTGACAGTTTATCCACACAGGCACTGATAGAACCTCCACACTCATGTTCCAAACACATCAAGTTTCTATTCTGGCATTTCAAAGCTCTATTTCTCTGCCTTTGACTATGCCTGGAGACAGACAATATTTTTTCCCAGAGAACTGAAGAGGTGAACAGAAGTCTACTTGACTAGGAACAAGAGTGGGAGAAATAATAAGGTTTCTGTACTGCACAGGAACTGATGCCTCAACTCTCCGAAAGAAAATGGTTGTCTCAAACCATAGCCTTGTCTCTCCTGATACTTTAGCTCATTCTCACCAATAGGTCTAGTGAGGCATCTTCTGGCAGTAGCTAGGGCCCAAGCATGCTAGCACTGCTCACCAGCAATGCCTATTCTTTGATTCCCCCCCCCCCGCCACTAAGAACCAGGATGGCAGCCATTTAAATCCCCCCAAATGCCCTGGATGTAGGACTCTCCAGATGTTGTTGAACACCAGCCCCCATCAGAATAGACCAGTACTATCAATGATCAGGGATGATAGGAGCTGTAGTCCAACACCATATGGAGGACACCATGCTGGCTACCCCTGCCCTGGAACAACACTAAGCCATGAGCATTGTGGGATTTTAAAATGGTGGCCACCGGTAGTGGGAGTTATGACACATACCTGACCTCCCGTCACCAGCATCACTGAATATTACCAAGAAGGGAAAGGTCAAAATTGGTACAGTGCAAACACACTGGTAGGAGCACCAGATTAGCTCTGCTGGCGTGTTTACACCAAACTGACCTTGTCACCATCTCTTCCCTCTCTCTCCCCACAGTAATGTCAGTGACAGGAGGTCAGGCAAGTGCCCCACCTCACTGACTGCTACTGGTAACCACCCAGCATCAATTTAAGGAGCACTGCCATCACCAGAGCAGCAGGTAGGCTCTGCTGGACCATTGGCCTTGGGGGGAGTCCACCAGAAACACTAATGCATGGACCCTCCCATGCCTGGAACCACGTGCACAAACTAGTAAACTGCCAAGCCCCACTTTTTTGTTCTTCTTTTCTTCCATTCTTTTCCCCCTGTGCCTTTCCTACATTCTAGTTGTCCAAACAATTTCCTCGCTTCCTTTAAGTCCCTCCTAAAAGGCCCACTTGCACGTTTACTGAACCACTCTACTCTCATTTTCCACAAGGGCCACTTGACTCGTCCAACCATCTCATCTCCCTGTGCCTGTTTCGTGCACCAAATGTAAATTATAGCCCCTCTGGGCAAGCACCACTTCACCTTCCACACCAGCAGTGCAGCTGCTAAATCAGGTGAAACCAGTAATAACAGCAGCAAGAGATATTACACAGAAGCTGGGCATCCAAGTTGCCACCCTCACCTCCTTCCCTATTCCTTCTCCCAAGTTCCTTTGCTTAAGCAACAATGTAGAGGAGCTTGATACAACGTCCTAATGACAAATAAAAGGAACATCCTCTCTCACGTGTACAACCAGATTCACAGGATGAAGCTTGGGAGAGGCAGAGCTGTGACCTCACCTACCCTTCCTAATCTCCTCCTGTACCCCTCCTACTTACTTGCTTGCAGCAGGAGATAATTAATTCTGACTATTCTTCCTCCACACCCAAGCTGGGATCCCATGCTCTCCTTAAATGAGGGAAGCAAGGGGACTTGCCCTTCCTGTTGTGGCCCTGTAAAGACCTGCCTAATTGAGTTTTTTAAAAACCCACAAATGACTTTCCCATCCTTAATTTGAATAACGTTAAGTAATTGCAATTATTAGGACAGCCAAAAATACATTTGCCATTGTATGCCAAACTTGTACAAGCAGCTAACAAGGTTGCACGTGCAAATTAAAATGAAGAAAACAATGGTGGAGTTTAGTGTCGACTGGCAGACAATTTGGACCACTTTAAGGCTGCATACACAGCATAGTGTTGTGAGGTTTTTTCCAGGGACGGTGTGTGTGTGTGTAGGATGTATGTCTGAGTCCCTTCTTGGATCCAGCAAAGATTCAATTGCTGAATTAGCCAGGCAATGGCCCCCAAAGTATAGGTCATGAAAGTTGCTCTAGTGGTGCATATGGCAAATACTGATTTCCATCCACCAAAACTGGCAGGACGAGCCTTGAATGTCCTGCTGTATGCGGACGATGCCGCCCTATTAGCTACGTCCTCCATCGGATTAAGGAGGATGCTTCGAGCTCTTCATGAATATGTGACCCAACATGAGCTCCAACTAAATTATGCCAAGACCAAAATAATGGTCTTTGCCGCTCGACCGAAACCTAATTTATGGTCAATTAATGGTATTCCTTTAGAGCAGGTCAGCTGCTTCAAATACCTGGGTCAGGTTGTTAGATCAAATAGGTCTTTCTTGGCGCACAGAGAATACATAGCCTCGAACGCATCGAAAGCAGCCTTGGTGATTAGAACCCTGTACTCTAAGAAACAGGCACAAACTGTCAAAGTTGCCCTGCGACTCTTTAAAATGAAAGTCCTCCCTCTTCTACTGGTGGGCATTGCCTTGGGCTCACGTAGGGACTTTGAAAAATTGGAATCTATCCAAACCCAATTCCTCAGGGCCATACTCAGGATCCCCCCCTCCGTGGCAGGTGCGATCATGAGATTGGAAACCGGTTGCCAAGCCTTTAGGTATGTGGCCCTGAAAGCGAAGTTATGGCTTTGGCTTAAGCTTTGCTTCAGACCGGTGGGTTTGGCCCCCTTGATTCTGAGGGATAACTTTAAATCTCCATAGGAAGGGGAGATAGTGGAGGAAGTGCAGAAGTGCGGGTTGTCCTCCCTTTATATAGAGTCCATGACGTATAGCCACGCAAGGGCGGTGATTGCCCAAAGATTAAGGGATATTGCGAGACAGGAGGACATAGCCCATGTGAAACCTGGGCTGTTTCTGGGGGAGCAGATGTACCGAGCTGCTCCAGCTCGCTACCTGGCGGATATCCACTACGTGGAATACCACAGACTATTTAGGCTAGGCTGAATGTTCTTGACTCGGCGGTTCTGAAGGGAAGATATGGAGGAGTCCCATATGACCAGAGATTATGCCATTGTGCGTTGGGTGAGGTAGAATCCACAGAGCACATTTTAATGAGCTGTCCCTTCTACAACGATTTAAGACAGTATCTTATAACCCCATACTTACCCCAGCTTAGTCCCCGACAAAGAGGAAAGCAGACAGCATATCTGCTAAATAAGTCTTCTAGGAAAACAACTTTGTCAGTGGCTAAATTCCTTTTCCTGGCACTCAAGCGTCGGAAACGTACAATTGAATGCCTTGATGTGGGTTATCTGTGAGAGGTTTAGTGCTGTGGCCCTACCTTATTCATGTACCCCTATGATGTTTTAGTTCATAATTCTGTATTGTGTTTTATTTCTGTGTTTTATTTCTGACTATCGGTCGAATAAAGGAAATTGATTGATTGAAAGTTGCTCTGTGCAAGCGAGCAAATGCGCAGGCCTGCATCTCTCAGCTGTTTGTTAGTTAGAAAGACTAGCTTGATTTCTGCATGAATCCATGACTCTTGGGGTATTGATGGTGATTTAGCAAAACAACAACAAAAACTCAACAACTTTTTGAAATATGGCAACCCTAAACTAAGCCATCTATGACAAAGACACCACAGTCTCTGCTGCTCCTCATTCTGAGGAAACCAAACCCTGGGTAAGTGCCTGGAACCAATGGAAACTTGCACCATTTGGATATTGGAGTGGCGTGCACCAATACATTTAAAGCACATTACCCACCTAGAACTCTCACACAGCGACATTTATCTGCCACAGAGTTACGGTTCCCAGCACCATTAACCAACTACGATTTCCAGGGGTATTTGAAGATGTGCTATAAAAGTAAGGTGTGTCTCTAACCTCAGATGCTGAACTTCAAATTGTTCTGCACTTGGCTGGGATCACGTGGCACTGAAACTCACCCCCTGCTTATGGCTAATCCTGTTCAGCTCCTCCAATAGCTTCTGAAAGTTCACTATGCACCACTTATGGTATGTTTAAGGCTCTTTTAGAGCCATAAGGGCTGCTGACTTATTTTTAAAAGCAAGCTAAGATTCTCAGGGTACTGAATTCTGTGATTGTAGAATCATATAATTCACAAAGCCCCGATTCTTACTGTGCCTTTGTGAAAGTATGAAAGTTTCATCCTCTGCACTCATGCTAGAATCCCTAGTGAGGTCAAGGGGATTTGTTCCCAAGTACCTACCGTTTTAGAGTCAAGTACACATTGATCTAATCTCATCATTACTGAATGCTTTTGAAATCTGAAAATTATTCTATTATCTGCTGTCTAACATGCAGATTTAATTGATTTTTAAAAAAATATTATTTGCTTTTTCTCATTGTTATATGAGATAGTAAAAAGAAGAAACCTCAGCAAAGTATTCTTCCAAGGAAAAGAAAGATACAGAACTCAGACTACAGAATAAATGTAAACTACTTTATTTCCCAAATATCCTCTCTCTTTCTAGCAACCCCGCTTCATTTTTATCCATAAGATTTTTAAAACCAGGTATTATCTTGGCCCACAAGCCTATTTTTCTTTAATTTAATAAATGATATTACAGTCTGTGAATGGTTAACAGAGCCTATAAATTAGCATTTATAAAAATCAATTACATTGTCTCATAAGACAGAGGAGAAGCCAAGACCTTCATCGTGGGATCATTTGTATTTATCTGTTAATTATAAACTGTAATTGTCTCTTCTTATCATTTTAATTTGCATAAATTGCATAACTTTGGCATTTAACAGGTTTTGATACTCGGATACCATTATACTTTAAGCATTCTTTCTTGAAATGTTCATTATTAATTACGGCATTAAAATTAGCAGTTCTGATAATTGACCTTGGTTTTTCCTTGCTTTCTCCTCATCTGGTCGTCGAGGTCATTCATCTCATGATTATGCATGCTTTGTCACTTCTTATTGCTTGCGCTCTAAGTTTTAATTGTACTTTATCGCCTGTCACTTTTTACAGTGGTTTTTTTTTTTCAAAACCGAGAGTGGAAGTCTCTTGGATTTTTGAGGAACTCTCTCAAATAGATTTCAGTCCATACAGAGACTGGTAAAAATTCCTTTAGATACAGCACTTTAAGGCTTCAATTCTGTACCCACAACTGTGAGTCATCCCCATTGAATTCAGTGGGACTTACTTTTGAGTAGACATGTGTGGGATAGGCCTGAATGAACTGACAATAGCCATTACTCATCTCTTTCAGCCATCTTGAAATCAGATGGTTGGTTTTTTCCCCCCAGTTGCATTTCAGAAATGAAGTGAAATTCTTTTGCAGGAAAAGAATTGAAGTGGCCATCATTTTGTTTCCCCCCAGAAAGCTATGTTCTGAAGTGCTTTTTGCACTTTGGGAAATTCAAAATGGCTACCACCTCTGAAAATGGTGGCCTTCTGTGATGCTCACTACAGAAGTGGACATCTGGTAAATAACAAGGTCCATTTTTTCTGATTGCTCCACATTGCTTCTGCTTGGGTGACAAGGAGGTTAGGGGAGCACTGCCAACTGCCACTATATTAAAATGGAGGAATTTTAAATTAGTGAAATCATACAGTGTGAAACTCATGGTAGAACAGCATGCAGTAATTGTGGGAACACTTCAATTCAAAAAAAGGAGCTAATTCTGAGGAACTGGAGTAATAGTATAGCCAGACCCAGTGGCTACCTTCTTTCAGCAAAGAGGCTACCGTAATTCCTACAACTGAATTTGTTTTCATCGTGTTTGTGTCTTTTCTAATCCATGGTAAATATCTTACATGAAACCTTACTTTTGTGGTTTTAAATAGCTTCAAAGCTGCCTAAAAGGAGGCAACCATCAATATAGTATCTTTCAGTTTCCTTTTAAACAACCTTAAAAAAAAAGCATTAGATTTTCTGGGACTTTTCCCACTCACATCTATTGAATTTGATAGTCATGAAGCTCCTGAGCAGTTCTGTATTTTGCACCTAGTCCTGTGCTCCATTTCAAATTAAATAAAGATATTCTTTCTTCTTCTCAATATCATAAGAATATTCCAGTCTGGGGCTCTGGAAGGTCAAACATGAAACATTGTCATGGAACCAACAAAGGAAGGAAGAGGATCTTAATTTAATACTAAGTGGTGACAGGACCTTTTGTCACTCTGCAGGCCCAAACATGCAATTCCTGTTCCTTTAAATGTCACCATGCAGGAGAAGTTCCCAGTGGACCTGCCCCGAAAAGAACAAAAATTGTTTTTCTTAGACATTAAGGGTGGAATTCAACATCGACTCAGGCAATTATTCCATCAGCACAAGTATTCCTGCTTCCCAAATGGAACCATCTCTCCTCTCCTCCCCACCCCCCATGTGCTGCCCTGACTCCCCAGAGCCAATTTGTGGCGGTGGCAGAGGGGAAAGAGAAGGGGGAAGCCCAGTGTGACTTACAGTGGTACCTCCAGTAAAGAACTTAATTCATTCTGGAGGTCCGTTCTTAACCTGAAACTGTTCTTAACCTGAGGTAGCACTTTAGCTAATGGGGCCTCCCGCTGCTGCTGCAACGTTGGCACGCAATTTCTGTTCTCATCCTGAGGTAAAGTAATTAACCCAAGGTACTATTTCTGGGTTAGCGGAGTCTGTAACCTGAAGCGCCTGTAACCTGAAGCGTATGTAACCTGAGGTACCATGGTATTGCGCTGGCCCAGAATTTATAAATATTTCTCTATCATCTTTACTCAATGCTAACCTCCCCACATGCTAATCCTTGACAAAGAAAGTTGCGAAATGTGTTGGTTTGTTTAAATGTAACTAAGCCGCTTTCTTACAAAGTAAAAGCAAAAAAACAAAAACAAAATACCCCCATATCTCCACATTACACATCTCTCTGGTGCGAGAGACAGGATTATGGTAACACAGTACATGTGATATACACAAGGTGACTGAAAATGTGGTCAGCTCAGGAGATGTCTGCAGGAAATGTAGCAGTATCAAACAACACAATTCTACCTGCCATCTGGGTTGGATAGCTTCCAAATGTGGTTTCTAAGGTTACATGTAAGAGGGTTTTTGATTAAGTTTGCCAGTATGTTTGTACAGGCTCCATTCAAAAATAAACACGGAAATCAAACCATAATTTATACTGTGATAGGGTGTGTTCATATTACCACCTAGAGAGCAGTGAAATTGTCCCCCCACCCAGAGCATTTCACAACTCTTTCCACAACTCTTTCTGTTCACATCAGCACAGCTTCATTAGTGTCAGATTCATTTCTGTTTGACTGTGCAACCGGAGGTGTTGACAGGGCAGGGAAGTCTTTACCCTGTGCAAAGGTGTTCACACCTTGGTTGGCAATGAAATAGGAATTTTATTATTTATACCCCATCCATCCGACTGGGTTGCCCCAGCCACTCTGGGCAACTTCCAAAATATATAAAAGCATAATTAAACATTAAAAAACTTCCCTATACAGGGCTGCCTTCAGATGTCTACTAAAGGTTGTATAGTTACTTATGTCCCTGGCTGCACAACTCCATGACTGATGGAAATAGGGATGACCCTACCATACCTTCCAACCAGAGCTGTAGCTAGGTGATCTTGCGCCCCTGGCAGAACTGTCTAGATTGCACCCCTTAGCCACTGACAAATTAGCTCTTCTTTCCGCTTCTCCTCCAACCCACCCGTTCAATTCACCCTCTATTTAGAACCATTTCTTATTAGGCAATAATCGATATTTATAGACATATTTTAGCCAATTTTGCGTGCGCACCCCCCCCATCGTCTGCGCCCCTGGCGGGGGCCCACCTCACCACCCCCTAGCTATGGCCCTGCCTCCAACATACCTCTGATGAAAATAGGGACATCCTAAGTAAAAATCAGAAACCAGGACAGCTTCTGTAGATCCGGGATTGTCCCTGGGAAAGAGGGACACTTGGAGTGTCCGTAGTAGTAGCAGCAGAGGGACACACTTTGCAAGTGCCCTTGACCACAAAGATCAGGTGTTTGCAAAAGGCTTGAGCTTCAATTCATTTGTTGGCTTGCGGTTGTGTGTCAGTGGTGGATCAACAGATACAGAGGCCCCCTCATGTGTAAGCATGGCTTCTGCTTGCACTAAGCTCTGAATACAAGTTTACAAGAAAATCCAAGAATAAAATGTGAACTCACGTCCAAATGCTCAACAGCTTTCTCATTCCCTCTCCCTGAACATGAAGGCATAGAGGTCAATTGTCAATATCTAAGGCACTGTGAAACTTTTCCTGTAAGGCTCAGATGGTTTGGAGTACTTCTTTAGAGCCCTTTTTCTTAAACAGCAGTACAATCCCCTGCCAAATGGCAAACTGCTTTTGAATCTGAGAGGCCTTTGAATACCAGCATGTGATGTGGCAAAATGGTTAGCTCTTCAGAGATGGATTTTAAAAGAAAAACCCACCAGACGAATACAAGTAGCATTAGGCTACAAACAATTATCTTTGGATCTTCCTCTGCCATAAGCAGAAGTGCATCTATAAGGTAATGGGAAGTTGATCAACTCCATTATTTGTACAGAGCTTGCTCAAGAAGAGTGAGTGCCCAGATAAGTTGGGATACATACAGGATCAAAATGGCAGTGAGCTATCTGTTGTCCAGTATTACCTGTGAAGATGCTACATGTCATTGCAAAATGAAGGCTCTTCAGTTCCTCAGGAATTCCCTAAGATAGAAGCCATTCATTTGTTTATTTCGGTTTTGTTCAGATAGCAGACTCGGTATCTGCGGTTTTTAAAGAGCCTCATTCAAAGGTTATTACTTGTCAGTAGTACAGCATAATAAGCATACCAGCTGTCTTTGGAATAAAAGCTGTTGGTTGTGAATGCCCACGATCCTGTGGTGGAGATTTATAAGTAGCCAAAATCCAGGGAGATGAATGAAAAACTAAACCATACAGAGACTTGTTTCCTAACACTGGTATCAACATGTCAGATAAGTTTGATCCCATCTCTTTTATGCATGAAAGTGGGTTTCATGTGCACTGTGAAGAAGAAGAATAAAAAAAGTAAATTACTTTCTAGCTGTTTTAGATTACTGGTTAGGGAACTTCTTTTATTTGTCAGTGTAATTATTACAATTGCAACTACACTCCGCAAATAAAGAACAGGAGTACTTATTTTTTACACTTACATTTTTTACCTACCTGAATAACATCTGGACCACATGGTTTCCTAGAATAATTCATATTTATGTGTGAGATATTTCTGTCTGCCTATTTTCATTGCAAACTACTACAGGGATAGAAGAACTGTCAAGGATAAGAATACTGGTAAAGCTATTGTCACTTGAAAGCTTTATCTCATCATAAAAGGTAAAGGTAAAGGTACCCCTGCCCGTACGGGCCAGTCTTGACAGACTCTAGGGTTGTGCGCTCATCTCACTTTAAAGGCCGGGGGCCAGCGCTGTCCGGAGACACTTCCAGGTCACATGGCCAGCATGACGAAGCTGCTCCGGCGAACCTGTTGTGTATTGAGTCAAAGGATTTTATATCTGTATTATTATTGTCTGTATTGCATTAGGGTAAAGTAACTGCCTTTTGGTTCCAGAGGGTACAGCTACTATTGGTTCATTTAAGCTGCTGTATTTGGATCCTCTGTCTTATTGGTTTCCTCCAAAAGGCAGGACTGTGATTGCCTGAGATTGTTCCCTCCAAAATGTATCCTTTCTAGTTAGTTCCCTCCCCCTATAAATGTAGCTCTCCCCTCCTCGGGCCCCAGTCTTGTTTGCTTTAATAAAGAAGTGTTACTAGAGAACTGTCTCCAGCATATTATGTCAAGAGAGCTGAAATCACAAACCCCACGTCACAACAACTGGCGACGAAGGTGGGATCCGGAATGCTGAGGAGCGGTTAAACGCAGCCCTGCCTCAGAGTCCGGATTGAAGCTAAGAACAAGACTCACTGGCCAGCTGAGAAAACGACCCTGCCCACAGGACAATGGAGAGTCCAAGGGTATTGGAGCCCTTCCAGCCATCAGAGCCCCACACGTGGGAAGACTACGTCGAACGCTTCGAGTTCTTCGCAGAGGCTCAAGGGATCACTGATGCCAGCAAAAGAAGGGCCACATTCCTGAGCTACTGTGGGCCTGAGATCTTCATGCTGGCCAAGGCATTGCTTGCTCCAGCGAAGCTAAGTGAGACATCTCTCAAAGATATTCTTGCCTGCCTAACAAGCCATTTGGCGCCTACTGAGACCAAGATGGCCCGGCGGATGGAGTTTCATAAGAGGCAGCAGCGTGCTGGGGAGTCTGTATCTGCATTTCTAGCTGAACTGCGGAAGCTCGCTCAGCACTGCGACTTCCAAGATCTGGAAGAGACTCTCCTGGATCATTTTATCGGTGGTCTGAGCAGCAAGAAAGCCAGAAGACGCATCGTGGCTAAAGAAGAGGTTACCCTTGCTTCAGCCTTGAAGGAGGCCACCGCCACGGAGAATTATGAAAGAGAGGAGCTTGATGCCAGTCGCAGGGCCCCTAAGCCACAGATAGAAGTTGTGCATGCCATGGATGAGCTAGAGGCTACTCCGAGCCAGAGCCCAGTCCGTGGGGTCGAGTCAGTGCGTCAGGCCTGCACAGTGCACAAAGATCACCGAGGCAGGTGCCCTGGTTGTGGCGGAAACCATGAGCGGAAGAGTTGTCGTTTCCGGGATGCTATGTGCCGGACGTGCGGAAAGACAGGTCACATCGCCAGGGTCTGTAGATCGGCGGCGTTGGGAGCGACAGGAGCACCTAGACTGGAGCATCGCAGACCGCCCACAGCAACCCATGTTCCACAGGACTGCCACTACGTAACGGAGATCAACGGGAGGGTCGTGCAGTTTCCAGCGCAAGGCAAGGCACACGTCAAGGTGAAGATTGAGGGTCAGCTGTGCGACATGGAGGTGGACTCCGGATCTGGATTCACTATCGTGTCGGACCAGGCCGCGAGGACATTCTTCCCCAGGGGTAAGTTGCCCCCTCTGGAGCCCTTCCCGGCAACTTTGCAGTCATACTCAGCGGGCCGCATCCATGTCATGGGAATGTGTGCCGTGAGAGTACAGTTCCGGGACAAACAGGCGGTATTCAAACTGGTGATTGCGAAGGGCAGTCGCCCCAGTCTCCTGGGCACTGACTGGTTCCCCGCCCTGGGACTGAGTATATCAGGGCTTAATTCAATCCAAACCTGCCCTGAGATGAGCGAGGCATTATGCAAAGAATTTGCTGGTCTCTTTAATGGAAAACTGGGTTGTTATAAAGGGCCCCCAGTTGACTTCGAATTGGACCCTGGGGTGGCCCCAATCCGACTCAAACCAAGGCGAGTGCCATTTGCACTGCAACCCAAGATCGAAGCAAAGCTGGATAAATTGGTCAAGCAGGGGGTTCTCTCACCCGTGGACTCCGCTAAGTGGGAGACTCCAATCGTCACGCCCCTTAAAGCAAATGGGGAAGTCAGGATCTGTGCTGATTACAAATGTACTATCAATAAGGCACTCAGGGGAAACTCATACCCCATTCCAGTCGTATCACATCTGTTGGCTAAACTGGCTGGGGGCAAGGTGTTCGCCAAAATTGACCTGGCACAAGCTTACCAACAGCTGCCAGTAACCCCACAATCAGCGGAAGCACAGACTATTGTCACACATAAAGGGGCGTTCAGAGTTAACAGATTACAATTTGGAGTTTGTGTGGCCCCAGGGATTTTTCAAGGGCTCATGGAACGCCTGTTAAGAGGTCTGCTGGGGGTCTTGCCATTTTTTGATGACGTTTTGATTGCTGGAAAAGACCCACAGGAACTGGTTGCGCGTGTCCGTGCAGGGTTGCTCAAGTTCAAGGAGGTGGGATTGCAACTAAAAAAGGAAAATTGCAGTTTTGGGGTGCCAACTGTGGATTTCTTGGGGTTTAAAATTGATGCATCAGGCATCCACCCCACAGATGCTAAGGTTAAGGCCATCATCGAGGCACCACGACCACAGAACAAGACGGAGTTGCAGTCATTCCTGGGACTTATTAACTTTTATCATTCGTTCTTACCCCAGAAAGCTTCGGTAGCTGAACCATTACATAGACTGTTGCAGAAAAAGAATGTGTGGCGATGGGGGCAGGAGCAGCAGAAGGCTTTTGACTCCTTGCGAGGAATGCTGAGTAGCAGGAGCGTCCTTGCTCATTATGATGAGTCGAAGCCTCTGGTCCTGGCATGTGATGCCTCTCAATACGGTCTGGGGGCGGTGCTGAGTCATAGGGAACCGGATGGGTCGGAAAAGCCCATCTCTTTCTATTCCCGTACGTTGTCGGCCACGGAGCGCAACTATGCTCAAATTGACAAAGAGGCGCTTGCAATTGTGGCAGGAATCAAAAAGTTCCATGATTATGTGTACGGTCGCCATTTCTCCATTGAAACGGACCACAAACCACTGTTAGGGTTGTTCAACCCGAACAAACAAACGCCACAAATTCTCTCCCCCAGAATGTTGCGCTGGTCTATATTCCTGAACGGGTTCCAGTACACCTTGACCCATGTGCCAGGGAAGCGGTTGTGCCACGCTGATGCACTGAGTCGATTGCCCCTTCCTGGCGGGAGCAATGAGGATCCTGCTCCAGCGGAGCACATAATGATGCTGGAAGCACTTCCGGGCGCTCCTGTAACGGCTACTGATATAGCTGAGAAAACGAGGAAAGATGCTGTTCTCTCCCGTGTGCTCACTTGGGTGGGGAGGGGGTGGCCAGGTGGTCCGCATGAAGACAAATTCAGGCCTTATGCGACAAGGCAGCACGAGTTGTCCATGCATAAGGGTTGTCTCCTGTGGGGAGATAGGGTGATCATCCCAGCACCACTGAGAAACAGGGTTCTTGAGACGCTTCACATGGGACACCCTGGAATGGTCAGGATGAAGTCGCTAGCCCGATGTTATGTGTGGTGGCCTGGAATGGACAAGAACATAGAACAATGGGTACGAACATGCAAGGCATGCCAAGAGGTGCGGCCAGAAGTGGCCAGAGCACCAGTTCACTGGTGGGAGCAGTCCAGATCTCCCTGGAGCCGGCTGCACTTAGATTTTGCTGGGCCATTCCAGGGGAAGGTCTTTTTGGTTATCGTCGATGCATATTCCAAATGGTTAGAAGTGGCGATGGTCCCTAGCATGGCATCAGCTGCCGTAATCAAGGTGTTGAGGCAGCTGTTTGCAACCCACGGGTTACCTGAGACCATTGTATCAGATAATGGGGCAGCTTTTGTATCCCAAGAATTCAGGGCATTCTTGGCTGATAACTTCATAAGAGGGGTCACATCCGCGCCCTTTCACCCATCCTCCAATGGGCAGGCGGAGCGCATGGTAAGAACAGCCAAAGAATCCATTGCGCGCTTAATGGAGGGTAACTGGTCAGCTCGCATCACGCGAATGTTATTTTTGCAGCATGCGACGCCGTGTACTGCAACGGGCAAGTCACCAGCTGAGCTGCTCTTAGGTAGAAGACTGGTAACGGTGCTGGATTATGTCCACCTGGATAAAATGCCAAACCGTAATTCAAGAGCAACCCCCCAGGCTGAGACTTACACAACAAGGTATCTCGCCCCTGAAGATCTGGTCTGGGTGAGGAACTATTCACGAGGTTCGCAGTGGGTGGCTGGTGTGGTCACCTGGACTAGTGGACCTGTGTCCTATTATGTGACCTTGGAAAATGGGCAAGTTTGGAAGAGACATATAGATCAGCTGAGGCGCTGGGCGCTCAGCAGAGAGGAGTCTGATAATTCATCCCTTGCTAACGACGCAGAGCTGCAAGACCAGGGTGAAAATGGCCCAGAGGTGCAGTCACCAGGGGCCTCAGCAAATGAACCAGGGTCTGCTGGTCCTCAGGATGACGAGGTACAGGTAGGGGACCCTGAGATGTCTGGGACTCCATCTGTTCCTGACGAAACCCCTATAGCAGCCCCCCCTACCACAGGTGACACCCAATCCAGAACTGGCAACACCTGTTGTCAGGAGATCAAGTAGAAGTTGTAGGACCCCACAGTACCTGAGAGATTACGTCTGCTGTGCTCACTGGGGGGGGAGGGGTGTTGTGTATTGAGTCAAAGGATTTTATATCTGTATTATTATTGTCTGTATTGCATTAGGGTAAAGTAACTGCCTTTTGGTTCCAGAGGGTACAGCTACTATTGGTTCATTAAGCTGCTGTATTTGGATCCTCTGTCTTATTGGTTTCCTCCAAAAGGAAGGACTGTGATTGCCTGAGATTGTTCCCTCCAAAATGTATCCTTTCTAGTTAGTTCCCTCTCCCTATAAATGTAGCTCTCCCCTCCTCGGGCCCCAGTCTTGTTTGCTTTAATAAAGAAGTGTTACTAGAGAACTGTCTCCAGCATATTATGTCAAGAGAGCTGAAATCACAAACCCCACGTCACAACAGAACCGGCACCAGAGCAGCACACGGAAACGCCATTTACCTTCCCGCTATAAAGCAGTATCTCATCATACTCACTGTCATATACTATCCTCAAAATGCCAACTATGACTGCGTACAGATTACCAGCTTAACGCCCACAAAGTTGTTCCCATCCACACTCTCGTTTGAAATCACATTTGCACATCATTGTACACTTCAGCTCACCCTCTGACTGTCCACACCAGGAGGTAGAGAGGGGACGGGGAAGTCTTCATAGGACTTACATTTTCAAATGCGATTAAATCTGGTTTGGATGAAACCATGTTTGATGCAGTATTTCTCAAGAAGCAGCAAGGTAGATGTGGATTGTGCCTAACATAGTGTGTACACATTATAATGATGATGATAACAATAATAACAATAACTATGATGATGATGATGATGATGATGATTATTATTATTATTATTATTATTATTAATGCCCTGCCCATCTGGCTGGGTTTCCCCAGCCACTCTGGGCAGCTCCCAACAGAATATTAAGAACACAATAAAACATCAAACGTTAAAAACCTCCCTAAACAGGGCTGCCTACAGGTGTCTTCTAAAAGTCAGGTAGTTGTTTATTTCCTTGACATCAGATGAGAGGGCACCACTACTGAGAAGGCCATATTCACAAACCAGTGGTGGGAGTACCCTGGATGCAGAATGAAAATGAGTCTTGAATGAGTCTTGCTTTGGAATTGAGGACTTCATTAGATTTTCTTCTGCCTTTTCATTTTATTTTGTTCTAAGGGCTTGTTAGAGATAATGTGTAAGCCTGGTGGCAGCTCCCTAAAAAAAGTCAACAACTCTGGGGAACCTTTCCGTAAAAAGGTCAACAACTTTGGGGTCTCCCCCTCTTAAAATATGCATACATATTTTATGAGCATATGGTTATTGTAAGTGCTGCTTTTATAGATTTAGATTTCCTTTTTAATTATTCTTATACTGGGTTGTATCCAAAGTTGAATGAATGGCCTTGAACAGCTGTGGTTCCAATTCATCAACTGCTTATTTGATACTATGATATTTACTGCACAAATTCTAGTTATTGCGATGATAATGGATTTAGTTTGTCTTTAATTCATAAATGTCTCCACTGCCCTTAATTTCCAGCCTCAAATCAAAGTACTGGTTTGGACCTATAAAGTATTGCGCAGATCAGGATCCCAGTACCTCAAGGACTGCCTCTGCCCTCATGAACCAACTGAGTCCCTGCATTCATCATTTGAGGTTCTTCTCTGTGTGCCCTCTGGAGGTCTGGAGGGTGGCTGGGCCTTTTCTGTAGTGGCTCCCTGCTCAGGAATGCTCTCCCCAGGCAGGCACACCTGGCATAATCACTAGCTACTTTTAGACATGGGGGGGGGCATTTTTCCTCACTCAGGCTTTTGGCCTTTAACTTGGGGAGTTTTAAATATTGTGGCTTCTTTCAGTAGGCAGAATCTTTTAAAACACTTTTGAGTGGACACTAGTATTTTTTTGTTTTTATTTTGCTTTAGCTTCAAATTGGTTTTATTTTTGGTATTATATTGCAAGTTGCTTTGAGTTTACTTTTTGGGAAAAAGTAACTAATAAGTCAAATAAATAAATAAATAAAAATATAATAATAATAGTCTGGTGTAACAGCTGTTGCCAAAGCAGAGACCCAAGATCCTTATGTATCTATAAAAAGGGAGATTAAGAACATGAATATCTCAGAAAAGTCTACATGGGGCAGCATTTCTGGGGGGTGAGATGCGAGGCAGTATGTAGAGGGGATGAGCAAAAAATAGGTGGCCCCACATTCTGTGAGCAGATCATTCTGCTAGTGCCAAACCACTGATGGTTACAATCCAATATTTTAATGGATTTTACTATCATTCACCTATTCTCAGAGAATACCAAACAACCAGCTTAAAAACGATTCCCTCTTCCCTGAAAATGTATTTAGCCTTGCTTTCCATTTTCTGTAGTATCAAAAATGAAATTCTGTTTATGAAGTAGATTTTAAAAAATGTATTCTGGAAATCACATCTCTCTCTCTCTTTTAAAAAAGCATCCATCATTCTGTTCTGTTGCCATGTATAATGACACATCTAAATGATACGAAATGTATAATAAATACAATCTAAGCTGCAGTCAATATCATCTTTCTCCCATACATTAAATGATTTCGCTCTCAAACTCTATTAGGCCTACCTCATCAGGGTTCAGTACTATTCATTACATCTTTAATAATTTATACTTTAACAGGCTGCTCCCTCACATGTTACTTTTCACAAAGAAAGCAATTAGGAAAGGGATATTTATGTGTGCTTCTAACATTTCAAAAAGTAACACAAAAGGCAGTTAAATCAACAAAAAACATAGAAAATTGCCAAATTCTCAGGGAAGGGGAATCGATACGCTGGTTTTCAAAATACTGCATTCATGGGCATACACCGAAACACAAATACATGATAACGGAAGGAAGCTTCACTTTTTCAGACTGTCATGGGAAAACTTTGGGGCGTAGGAGCTCATCATGGCGCAGGAAGGCACAGAAGTATCTTGATAAATAAAGTGAAACCGAAGAGTCAGTCACATAGCTTTTACTCAGAGTAGACCCACTGAAATGAATTACCATAACTCCAATAACTTCAAAGGATCTGCTCTGAGTAAATGTTTGTTGAATATTACCCATAGACAATATCAATATGACTTTGATGTTACACTATTGACAAAAGGTACTTTAAGCATTAATTATTTGCAGCTTGAAAATAAATCCTGTTGATTGTATACAAGTAGACAAGTGATGTGGCTTTGGTCATCTTTCATTTCAGTCTGCAGCATTCAAAGGACCAAAGGAAGCGATATGCTAAATGTGTAATTGTAGCTGCTCTGCCTATTTCCCCTCTTTAAAATAAGTACCCGTGGAAGGGGGGAACTGAGCAGGATTGTGACTGTGGCAAATAGGCAGTCCCACTGGAAGCCCCCGTGGCAGTCCCAGTACCTTGCTTCCACCAGAGTCATCACTAGAGAAAAGCTGCCACTAGATCATTGTATTAATTCTTTTAAAATTAACCTTTTTCTGTTTGCCCCATTTCATATTGGGCAAGGAGGACACGACTGCCATCTGAAACAATATTACATTTTAACTTAACACTATTTTGTACAACAATTTGGCAATATGGTGCCTCAAACAACAGAGTTTTACTGGAGAAAATAGACTCTGGGAACATCAGTGGCAACAGGAAAAAATATTTCATTGTAACTTACACAGAAGTATTCCCCAAGAAGTATATAGGGGTATCTACTTCTGCCGAAGGTATGACAAACCCATTGGTTAGAACGCGAGCGATGTAGCCATCCTTTTGTTTCAACTTCAGTCACTGCAGCATTCAGATCATTCAAACTCAACCGCAAATTAATATTCAGCTTTCCCTTTTGCTGCACCAGATTTTAACCGTAGGCACAAGGTTTCTGTTAAGCGACTGAATTTTATGCTTTCCCCTTTCCTTCAGGGGCTTTTTCTAGGTGGAAGGTTGCTCTTTGGAGGTCAAAGTGATTAACTTTGTCAAGGGTGCCTTTTCTGGAGTGAAAGCAAAAGCAGTTACAAGTTAACAGGTTTTAACAGGAGGTGATATGCCTGCCTGACATTTTGTGACCTTTGTTATCTAACATGGAGTCTGAATAGAGCTGATCTAATTAGTCAGGAAAAGTAGAAAATGGATGCAGCTTTCTGTCTGGCATGGCTGACTGTTAGCCCTAGTTTTTAAATGGGTAAGTCAAGAAATCATTTCCCAACATCCAAGATGCCATAGTAGTAGCTAGTGTGGTTAAAGCGTTGGAAAAGGAGCCAGGAGACCAGGGTTCGAATCCCCATTCAGCCATGAAGTGACCTTGAACCAGTCGCCATTTATCAACTACCTCACAGGGATGTTGTGTATGCCACTAAACGTGCCTTAGGAGAAAGTTGAATTATAAATATAAGAATAAATAAAATACAGTGGTACCTTGGGTTACATACGCTTCAGGTTACAAACGCTTCAGGTTACAGACTCCGCTAACCCAGAAATATTACCTCTGGTTAAGAACTTTGCTTCAGGGTGAGAACAGAAATTGCGCAACAGTGGCGCAGCGGAAGGCCCCATTAGCTAAAGTGGTGCTTCAGGTTAAGAACAGTTTCAGGTTAAGAACAGACCTCCAGTTAAGAACAGACCAGGTTAAGAACAAATTAAGTTCTTAGCCCTAGGTACCACTGTACAACAATAGTAGCCAACACTTTTAATTTCTCTCCAGCAGTTTGTTTTTGAAATGTCTGAGTAAAATTAATTGATGCCCCCAAAATATGGTGGTGGGATTGTTTTCACAGACTGGACTTACACTTTTCTACATTCCCCACCCCATAATACTTCTCATTTCAACTGTTCAAAATGTGTCACATTTTCCCCATGTCAGATGTTTTTCCTGTGATCCCAATTTATTGTTTTTGTTTCATGGAGATTCCCTCTTAGTGGACAAAAGAAGGGCACAGAAGTTCACAGAGACTCCCAGATTCTCAGGAAAACTCCAGGTCCTGGATATGATGCTTTTCAAACTTGGCTGTGAGCCCGAATAACAGAGAGGCAGCCAAATACATCAACACAGGACGTTTCGTGCTAAGTTAAAATACTAGCTTCTACAATAATTTCACAAGATCTAAGGAAAGTCCATTTCAGATTTTCTCCCGCTGCCGCCCGTTTGAGTTCATTGTTATAGAAAATGTCAATGTGGTTAGTCATCTTAAGATATTCATGCTTAGAAATGTATAAGAATATCTACACTCTTACTGGTGGTATAATAAACTCATTGGTTAGCAGCCAAAGGGTGTCACCTTCATTTTGTTTCAACTTCAGCCTGTAGTGTCCAACTCTTAACTCCACAAATACTAATATTCAGCTCTCTCTTTGGCTTCACAAAAGGAACAATATTTTATTCATATACGAGAACAACGATGCAGAAAACTGTACAACAGTGAAATTCTCTACATGCCCAGAGGTAAGTCCCATTAACTTCAGTTGGACTTACTCTCTCCAGTAAGAATTGCCAAGGATCAAAATGCCCACCAGTTGCCTTATTCTGGAATGAAATTTATCAGCAGTTATCAAAGATTATTGAAAGATATATTCAAATAAATCCTCAGTCATCCCTTCTAAACATGTGGACAGATACTATGAAGACCTTTTGCCCAAAGAAACTTCTGACATGGATGTGGGCAGCTGCCAGGATCTGTATAACATAACAATGGAAATAATATAAAATCTGACTACATCCTTATAAGAATTCAGAATGTAGTTATTGCAGAAAAAAACACACACAAGTTCTGGGTCTCTAAGGGACAGGATGATCCCAAACATTTCTATTCAGTATGGTGGGAATTGATTTCATATAGTTTACTTTCAGATTTACAGGTATTTACAGAAATATGGCTGTCATGTTAGATTGGGTGTTATTACTTAAAATGTTTAGGTTTTGTATACCCTGCCTTTCATTGGATATGATGTTCATTTGTTTTCATGGTTCTATAATAATTTAAAACTAATAAACAATAAAGAAACAAATAAGGAAACTGTAGTATTTAATTAATCTTCAGTCTAGCCATTCTCACACGTAAACTATAGACACTGCAAAAGAAGAATCGTACTGTGAATTTTCAGCATGGCAACAACTCTGGCTGGTTAACGTCTCACCAAGTGGCAAAGTTTCCTACTGCAAAGCATGATCAGATTCTTCCTCCCACCCAAGACTTAAATGTTTCACTGGTATTGTAAGAGTTGCATTTGTTGGCCATGTGTTTCCAGCCCCAATTAAAGTGTCGGGATTAACCTCTAAAGCCCTGGACAGTTTGGGGCCAGGTAATTTGAAGGATTCCCTGTGCCCCTATGAACCTGCCCAGACCTTAAGCTCAGCCTCAAAGACCCTGCTCAGAGGCCAGCCTTCAAGATCAATCAGATTGGTGAGCACTAGAAACAAGGCCTTTTCAGCAGAAATACATTCGGTTCCTTCAGTACCAGCTTTTAAATCAGCCTTGAAAAGACATTTATTTCAAGCTGTTTTTAGTTGAGATGCTGAGCTGAGTTTTAATTATTTGTAGTGCTGCTATTCTAAAATAGTTTTCTCTTAAATTGCTTAAACTAGTTTTAGATGAGCATCTTGCTGGATGGCGAAATGTTTTTGGTCAAATCCTGAACCAATTTGGGCCAAGTCATGGTGATTTGGAGCTGTCAGAAGGGAAATAAGGAAAGAGGGAGAAGCTGCAAAGAAGCACCCAGCAGGATTGAACCCTTTTCTCCCCAGGTGATGAAAGGAGGATTCAGTCCTGCAGGCTTCAGGGTGGTACTCCACAAGCACCTCCCCTTCCCTCCTCCCCTGAAAGATGCTTGCTAAAAAAAAAAACACCCCACAGGATTCCCAACACCTGTGCTAATTCCTGCACCTAAGTCTTTTTTTGCTTAGTGAGTGTCTGAAAGAAGGCATGTCAAATAGGAAAAAGTTGTATCAGGGCACATCTGTTAATGCCACTGCAACTTCAACAATTTGACCCCCACCCCCATTTCCACTAGTAAAAAGATTATTTGCTCAACATGCATACATCCGGCTCCTAAGATCATGGAGGTACAATTCAGTGTTCTCACAATTTAATAATGCTGTCACACAGTAGAAGAAATATCTTACCTGTGCTGACAGACACAATGGCCCATAAACACAATGAATACAATGCAACACTTTGTCCTGGGACCAAAAACCGAGCAGAACACTTAGTTGAAAACAGAGATATATGCTACATTAGATATACTGGTCTTCTCAATGCATCAGGGCACATAATTACAACATAGGCTTTGTCTGAAACACAACCTCCTTTAACATGTTAGGAGTTTCTAGCATCCTACTCAATCTTCTGAGGAAAAAATAGTGAGTTGCAACAGATGTTGCACATGCAGACATCTGCCCATGCAGTGCAACTTCTCCTTCTTCTTCTCCCCTGCTATTGCATACTACAGACACCCCCAAAATCTGTTCTGAACGGTCCTCCATTTTGAAAGTTTATGGGGGACTGTGGGGAGGGTAGGAATCTTTAACACCAATAGTGTACAGTGGTACCTCGGGCTACATACGCTTCAGGTTACATACGCTTCAGGTTACAGACTCCGCTAACCCAGAAATATTACCTTGGGTTACGAACTTTGCTTCAGGATGAGAACAGAAATCGTGCTCCGGCGGTGCGGCAGCAGCAGGAGGCCCCATTAGCTAAAGTGGTCTTCAGGTTAAGAACGGACCTCCAGAACGAATTAAGTTCTTAACCAGAGGTACCACTGTACTGGCATTGCTGGATTTCGCCAGAAAATAAAAGAAAGGCACCCAGATGCGGCTGGGAGCCTATTTCTCTTGCTACTCAGCCTCTGTATGGCCTCCTGCCGTGGCATGGGAGTTGCCATGGGAGTTGAAACCCAAGCTGCTATACAAGCGTAAATACAGGAAGCATAGCTGCGGGATCAATCATATGACTCTTTTCCGATTGTTATATAATAATAATAATTTATTATTTATACCCCACCCATCTGGCTGAGCCCCCCCCCCCAGCCACTCTGGGTGGCTCCCAATCAAGTGTTAAAAACAATACAACATTAAAAACTTCCCTGAACAGGGCTGCCTTCAGATATATTTTAAAGATAGGGTAGCTGCTTATTTCCTTCACATCTGAAGGGAGGGTGTTCCACAGGGTGGTCGCCACTACCGAGAAGGCCCTCTGTCTGGCTCCCTGTAACCTCACTTCTCGCAATGAGGGAACCACCAGAAGGCCCTCAGCACTGGATCTCAGTGTCCGGGCTGAACGATGGGGGCAGAAACGCTCCTTCAGGTATACAGGACCGAGGCCTTTTAGGGCTTTAAAGGTCAGCACTAACACTTTGAATTGTGCTTGGAAACGTACTGGGAGCCAATGCAGATCTCTCAGGACCGGTGTTATGTGGTCCGGCGGGGAGTGTTGCATGATGGGAGGCAGGAAAATGGTCAGATGGAGAAGACCCATGCAACTGGCCCTACTCCCATGGGCCCGGTGTTCAAATGCATATCACAACTGTGTGATGCTACTTTTCATGGATAAATGAACCTGATGATGTTTCGAATGAGAGTCAGCTGGTGGCTGCCATACAGTTTCCCTCCTCCGCCTTCAATTTAGGAATGCCAGTTGGGTGGGCGAGGTTGCTGTTCACCAACCCTCCTGTAAGTTGATCCCTTGCCCGACCCAAACAGAAGAACCAGCCCCAGTTTCTACTGCCTGGCCCCAGTTTTCTCCCTTAAGCTTTTTCCACAGTGAAGATTATGGAAGTGTGTGTCATCACATTCTCCATTGTCGCTTGAAGAGAAGTGTTCTTTTCATACGTGGTTTCTAGCCAAGCAATTAGGGCAGAGAGAGTTCAAGAATAGGAAGCGGGGGAAGGCTACGGGGGCGGGGAGACAAATTCAATTTTATACTTGTTGACAAAACATGTTACATGTGTTTCCTACCAGAATAAATGAGCTCCCAGTCATCTGATTCTTCAAATTACTACATCTATTGTTTCAGAAATACAGGGTGTAAATAATTGCAGTACAGTCTCCTGTGTCTGGACCCTTCTCATCTGGAACTGTTATCAGGATTAGCATAAATTACGGTGCCATCTAGTAATGAAATCACTAAGCACTGATTGTGCCAACTATTTAAACCTGCAATTATTGCACATTAGAAACGTGTTACATATTATTTGCCCCTTACAGATCCAAATTTGTTCTCAAAGGGAAAGGCAGCCTGGAATTAATCAAACTGAAACCACGAACAGAGAGACACTTTGGGCTTTCAGGATATAAAAACACTTATAATTGGGTACTGGTGAAAGGAACGGAAGGAAGAAGAAACATTTGAACAAAACTAGTCAATAAACAACATTATGCAAGTAATTCCTTCCGGTCTCTGCAATAAATACAAGATCAGAACGCTATGAGTACACTCTGATGGGAAGTTTTGTGCGACATTTGTAGGAATATTGATTGTATATATATATATATATATATATATATAGGTTAAGCATGGTTATAAAACCTCCAGAGAGGTCACCAGAGTGGTTTACCTGTAGGCTAACATGCCATAGTATATATCTGATGGGGAAAATATGAAAAATAAAGTACCAATGTCGGGAAGTATAGAATAATCTAACTATAATATTTAAATAACAATAATAATTCCACTACAAAATAGTTTTTGTCCATATATATCCCACATTTCCTCCAAGAAGCTGAATTTGGCAGACATGGTTCTGCCCCTCTCAAATTTTATCACACAACAACCCTGTGAGGTGGGTTCAGCTGATAGACAGTGTCTGGCCGAAGGTCATCCAGTGTGCTTCATGGCTGAACCCTGTCTCCTAGGACCTGGTCCAATACTCTAACCACTACACAAAACTAGCCTTATGGCCCATGTTTCCCAGCACAACACTGACAATGAAGGGAGCTTTTACAGCCAATAGTAACTTGCCTCAATGCATCAGTAGGCTGGATTTTACCTGATGGTTGACCTAATGTGAAGGCCACCAGTATACCTGATTAAGGTTCCAGGTGCATAGATGTTAAAGGAGCATCTCCACCCCTATCATGCAGAGGTTGTGCTCTGAGGGCCTTCCGGTGGTTCTCTCAATGTGAGAAGTGACATTACAGGGAACCAGGCAGAGGGCCTTCTCAGTAGTGGCACCCGCTCACCCTCCAATCACGTCAAAGAGATAAACAGTTCTCCACCCATCTGTAGACATCTGAAGGCAGCCCTATTTGGGGAAGCTTTTAATGTTTGATGTTTTGGTGTGTTCCTTTCTACCTTGTTGGAAGCTGCCCAGAGTGTCTGCGGCAAACCAGTTGGATGGGTGGGAATATAAGTAATATTATTATTATTATTATTATTATTATTATTATTATTATTACAAGATAGAACCCCTCAAGACACTACAGGAAAACTCCCATGGTGCCAGGCAGCCTCCCATAACTACCCTATTTTTTCCTCAAGGTCAACCTGTGAAAGGGACAGGCCTTTATTTATAATGGCTTCATGGAAATTTGTGAGATTTGGTGTCCCAAATTCCTCCCTCTGAATCTAAGATGCTGGGGAGAATGTTCTGCTTGTAAGTTGTTCAGAGGCATCCATCTAGCTCTGTTGGAAGCAGAATGCTGGACTAGGTGGCTATGTGTTCTTCTGTTCATTAACTGATTAAAATCAATCAAATTTTTTGCCACAATGCAAGTTGCATGTTGGGTTTTTGTTTTTTTTTTTTGTTTTTTTAACAGTTCCACTCAACTAATTAAGCCAGACAAACAGTTTCTTGTTTGGAAGATCACCTTAATTATCACCACTAGACATAGGAAATCTACAGAGTGCTATTTACATCATTGCCAACAACACCAAACACCTTTTCATGGGGAAATGTTTCAATTAAAAATTACGAGTAATTGTCCATTCATTTATTAAAGAAGCAGTTTTGTAATCTATCAATTATTTTAATTCATGCTTTCATTTCTGTTGGGGGAGGGTGGGAATAAGCCGTGTCTGATGAGAGGACTCTAACTCATGGTAGAAAGCCACGGAACAAGGGAGGGAGCAGAGACTCCAGAAGAAAGGTAAAGGGTGAAAGCCATTCAGTTTGCAGTTGGAATCTGAACTTATTAAATTCTCATATTCTGAAGCAATGTATAAACAAACACAGCCCTCCTTCAAAAATTGTTCTTCTCTGAATATTGCGATGCAGTTCTCCTACCAAAGAATCCATACTAAAATTGTGATGCAGTTCTCCTACCAAAGAATCCATACTAAAATCCATTATTATTGAAAATTGCCTGCTGAAATATGCATATTAGTAAAAATGACCTGCAAAAATGTGTTATATTATTTATTTATTTCATAAAATTTATATGCTGCTTGATTGTAAACCAACCAACCAACCAACCAACCAACCAACCAACCAACCAACCCTCAAAGCAGTTTATGAAAATATAAAACAATAAAACTGAGGAAAAAATCACAACCATTGCCTCAACTTACTAAGAATCTGCTTGGGCTTGTCTAAACAAGACTGTTTTCAGCAGTTGCCTTAAAGAGTCCAGTGAAGGCACCTGCTTGATCTCAATAGACAGGGAGGAAACTGCCTGCAAAATAAAACTGCATCCAAAAATGTGTATATTACAATAAATGCCCACAAAAATGAGTAATAATTATCTTGGGGACTTTTTAAAATAAACAAATTCTCTCACAGAATCCTGGGAACTGTAGTTTGTTAAGGGTTACAATTCCCAGATTGGTTTAACAATGAATCTCTCCTTAGGAGAGACAATAGGAGAACTGTAGCTTTGTGATAGAGGTTGCCTAACAACGCTCAGCACCTTTAGCAAACCATAGTATCCAGTATTCTTTGAAGGGCAACTATGACTATCTAAGTGCTTTAAATGTATGGGGTAACTGTGGTCATATTTTTGTTTCTATTATATATTCTTCTTCTTTATGTGGGTTATGTAGTACTGTGCCAGATTTGCTCGTTCAGTTCCTTCTTCTGAGTTGCTCACTTGGATATTCTTTGCTTTCCATAGCAGAGAAAATGGAAAGGTGGGGTCACTATATTGTTTGCTACTCATTTTTTAAAGATGGATTTCATTGTTTGCAAATGGCGGGGAGGACTCTCCTGACCTCCTGTGTCCACATCACTTCTACTAGTGCATTTATACCACACCAGCCTTGCCACCACCTTCCCACTCCTTCCTCTAGTAGCAGCATCAACAGGGGCAACAAGATATCAGATGAATGCTCCACCGACAACAACCATGACTGACACGATTCTTTTTACTAGAATCTTCCTTTGTCTTGCCAACTCTTGTTCCCGACTCACACGCAAATGGAAGAAGGATATTGTCTTCACAAAGAATTATTGTACAACTTGGTTTAAATGGCCGGATCCTTTAAATGCCCTCCAGTTTATGAGAGAAATTGGTTTCTTTTAACATCTAACAAGATAAACTGAGATTCTAGTCAAGAATCTTCCTTGGCAGTGGAAACCACATGGGTTTCCCTCCCCACCCTTTCCAATTGGACCATGAATTATATTTAGTATTTTTATGTTAGTTTGTACAAATAGGAATGGTGACTTGTTGTGACAAGAAGAAGGCATCATGTTTATGCATTACAGGAAAATGGCTGGTGTGTGGATATAGCTTACAGCTCCCAAACATAGATGAAAGGGAAAGGCATCAGAAAGTCCCACAATTATCCAAAGCTTGCCTATTTGTTTCCTCAAATGAATAGAGAGAAACAAATCAGGCAGAGAAGGGAGATCAAAGACTATGAAAGAATTTCAAGTAGCATCCTTTTGTAAAATTATGTTCTTGAGTGGGTTGCCAACTGTACAAAGCAAGAATTTCTGGATAAGGAATTTCTCAAAGAAATAGTTCACAGCAAGGGTGTTCCTTGGTACGTGTGCAATTGGTGCTTCATCAGAGTAAGGTAAAGGTAAAGGGACCCCTGACCGTTAGGTCCAGTCGTGACTGACTCTGGGGTTGCGGCGCTCATCTCGCTTTATTGGCCAAGGGATCCAGCATACAGCTTCTGGGTCATGTGGCCAGCATGACTAAGCCACTTCTGGCGAACCAGAGCAGCACACGGAAACGCCGTTTAGTCACACTGGGCACAGAGTTTCTGGGGCACCACAGTGAGATGATTCAGCACTTATACCCCACCCAGCAGCAGATTGTGAGTTCCTGGCACCTGGGGGTTGTGCACACCGGGGCAGGGAGGCGGGTGAAGGAGCCTGCAGCAATTCCTCCAACACCCAGGAGAGGAGTGCCGGGCCAGACCACGCTGGGGGTGCATGCCCACGCCTGCTTCGCACCCCCTCAAAAGTCCATGCCCAGGGCCACGGCTCCTCTGGCAGCCCCCATGCTACACCCCTGATGCCAGCAACCAATTTTGAGCCTTGTCAGCTCTAAAACAAAACCATGTTGTACATCCTCCTTTCACTGCCTGCATATGTGGCAATCTCTGTTTTGTCTTTTCAACATTTGTTTTCTATTTCTTCGTTTTGCATATTGCCCAAGCTGTTCCACTTGCATTACCTGGAGTGTATAAAAAGGCAATCTTAGACACACAAACGCACCCTTGTTCAACAGATACTAAAGAAGATGGAAGGTGGAGCATAGAAGATGGTGCAAGTTTGTTTTCTCCTGCTCTGGATGGTAGGACCCAAATCGACGGATTCAAGTTATAAGAAAAGAGATTGGGACTAAACATCAGGAGGAACATTTAGACAGTAAATGTTGTTCAACAGTGGAACATCTTTGGAAGGTGGTAGACTCTCCTTCACTAGAAATGTTTAAGCAGAGGTTGGCTAGTCATCTGTCATGAATGCTTTGGTTAAGAATTCTGCTTTACAGAGGGTTGGGCTAGATGACCCTCAAGGTTCCCTTCAAACTCTACAATTCTATGATACTATTACAATACATGCTATTAGAATAAATTTGCAAAGGCCTAATAAGAGAGCCAACATAAAATGAGGTGCCTTACATCTATATTAGGTGCATCTTATGGTCTGGTGTAGGTACGCGGGTGGCGCTGTGGGTTAAACGACAGAGCCTAGGCCCTGCCGATCGAAAGGTTGGTGGTTTGAATCCCCGCGGCGGGGTGAGCTCCCATCGTTCAGTCCCAGCTCCTGCCTACCTAGCAGTTCGAAAGCACCCCTAAGTGCAAGGAGATAAATAGGAACCGCTTTCTAGCGGGAAGGTAAACGGCATTTCCGTGTGTGGTGCTGGCTCGCCAGATGCAGCTTAGTCACGCTGGCCATGTGACCCGGAAGTGTCTTTGGACAGCGCCGGCTCCTGGCCTCTTGAGCGAGATGAGCGCGCAACCCTAGAGTCGGTCACGACTGGCCCTGATGGGCAGGGGTACCTTTACCTTTTTATGGTCTGGTGCGTCTTATAGAGTGAAAATACGATAGTTAAAAAGGTACTGCTCAGGTGGGAAGGTAAACAGCGTTTCTGTGTGCTGCTCTGGTTCGCCAGAAGCGGCTTAGTCATGCTGGCCACATGACCTGGAAGCTGTACAACGGCTCCCTCGGCCAGTAAAGCGAGATGAGCGCAGCAACCCCTGAGTCGTCTGAGACTGGACTTAACGGTCAGGAGTCCCTTTACTTTTACCTTTACCTGTGGAAAAGTGAAATGTAACTAGGCTAAGACACACAGTTTCTAATACAGATTATTGTCTTTGCAATAAATACAAGCTCCAAAAGTCATGTGTGTGTGTGTGTGTGTGTGTGTGTGTGTACACTATACATACCTAAAAGTAGTATGCATTTGCTTACATTTTACATTGTTCTGTAGATGTTATTTTCATGGGATTTGTTCTGTTCCTTCTCCCATCCTCCACCTTCAGGGATGGGAGTGGGTTGGAAATCTTAAATAAAGCAAATGATAATTGGTTCCTTATTTATTTGTCAGAAACACATCCCGCCCTTTTCCCAAGGAGTATACAGCAATGTTGTTGTTATTAAACTGGCTTCATAACATCCCTGTGGGGTCGATTTGGATATGGCATTATCAAGTGGTGATAATCATTAGAGTGGGTCAGGGATATAGCTCTCCAAATCTTGCTGGACAACAGCTTCCATCATTCTTGACAATTGTCCGTTCTATTTGGAACTGATGGGAGTTGCAGTCCCAAAACACCTGTTAGGTCAAAGATTCTCCTGGTTCCGAGAAATTACATACATTATTAAACCCTGTGATAAGGAATGTGTTTCCTTTTTAAAAGATCAACTATGCATAAACAAAAGAGAAGATGAGTTGAGAGGCAAAGAATCTACATCTCATCAGACCAGGGCAGTAATATCTCTGTATATTTCAGTATGCATATGTGACGTCTTAACCTCACCAGAGGAGATAAATGTGGTATCAGGCACGAGAGTATTACATATTCTTTCAGTCTTTGTTCCTTTCTCTCTGTATATATTAATTTTATAGATCTTTTTATTGTCTGAGCTATACTGGTTGCGTGAGAAGCAGAACAATAGGCCAAGCACTTCCATTCTACACATGCCACCTCTATAATTCAACAAAGAGTAGTAAAAAAATATATATCTATAAACGTGTTATAAATCAGTGCTCTAAACTAAATTAACCATTGAAATAGATTATCATAAAAATAATTCCATAAAAGAGATTCTTCACCTTTGTGGCTCAGGGGTGTGTGTGTGTGTGTGTGTGTGTGTGTGTGTGTCTGTGAGATATATATATATATATATATAGAGAGAGAGAGAGAGAGAGAGAGAGAGAGAGAGAGAGTGTCACACACACACACACACACACACACACACACACCCCTGAGCCACATATAGCCACATATATATTATATATATATATAGAGAGAGAGAGAGAGAGTGTCACACACACACACACACACACACACACACCCCTGAGCCACATATAGCCACATATATTATATATATATATATATAGAGAGAGAGAGAGAGAGAGAGAGAGAGAGAGAGAGAGAGAGAGATGCTTAACATGGGCCCAAATCACAATGGCAATTCTACAATGCCGTGTGATTGTTGTAGGGAAAAGAGAAGGTGAGCAGGAGAGAGAGGAAGAAAGACAAAAAGAGGCAGGGCTGTGGGAATGAGCTTTAATACCTCTGTGTCTGGGAAAGTAACTCATAAACAAATCGAGTAAAATATAATTGCTCTGCATAACTCACCTTTAGTAGTACTGAATCATCCCTTTTCTTATTAACAGGGAAGCATTCAACCTACATATCGGGGAATTTCTATTGAAGAAATTAAATAGCAGGCATGTCAGTATTCTCCAAAGAATGCTGTAATCAATATGTTAAAATTGTTGTTATTGATACTATTATTGTTATTACTATTTATTAGTCCCTTTATGCACAGAAGTGACTCAAAGTGAATTGCAACACAGTAGGAACACTAAAACCTATTACAACAAACAAATCAACAAAAAGCTTAAAACATCCACATCTATACAAATAAAAGATGGATGTTAAAGAACCTGCCCCACTAAAAGAGGCCAAAAGTATTTGAAACCCTTGAAATTAAGGGCCGAGAGCATGGATATAGGAAACGTTTTACATGGTGCCTAAAAAATAAAGATAGTGCCAGGTGTGCCTCCCTGGGGAGAGCATTCCACAAGCAGGGGGCCACCACAGAAAAGGCCTCTTGTTAACACACTCAGAACATCTTATTTTGACTTCATTTTCAGTGGTACATAACCTCTTCTTTGACACTGTGAAAGTGGGGGGCCCTAACCACCCCCACACCGTTTAGGGTTATAAATTTGGACAGGAAACACACAGATGGCAATTGCAGCTTGTAAATTATAGATGTACCATGGCATTCTCAATACAGTGGTACCTTGGTTTGCATATGTCTTGGTTTGCATACATTTTGGATTATAAACACGTCAAACCCGGAAGTGCGTGTCCCAGTTTGCAACCTTTTTTTGGATTACAAACAAAAAAAATTTGGAGGCCGTATTGGTGAAAGCACGCCTTTGGTTACAACCTGTTTTGGTTTACAAACGGACCTCTGGAACGGATTATGGTTGTAAACCAAGGTACCACTGTATAGGATCTCAAGGTAGGAGCTATGGTGATAAAAGGCAGTCCTGGACACCACCTTTCCCTCCCCACAGCTAACACAAATCTGAGGAGAGCCCAAAGCTGTGGTTCTGCTCCTTCACAGGAAACCGTTAGTCACAAACCTATACTGCTGTTATTAATATTGCACATTCGGAAGCAATAGGGTGAATAAAAACTTACAGTGGTACCTCAGGTTAAGTACTTAATTCGTTCTGGAGGTCCGTACTTAACCTGAAACTGTTCTTAACCTGAAGCACCACTTTAGCTAATGGGGCCTCCTGCTGCCGCCACACCACCGGAGCACGATTTCTGTTCTCATCCTGAAGCAAAGTTCTTAACCTGAGGTACTATTTCTGGGTTAGCGGAGTCTGTAACCTGAAGTGTATGTAACCTGAAGCATATGTAACCAGAGGTACCACTGTACTCTTCTTGGAATAAAAATTGTCCAGGCCAAATATATGGTTTCAAAGCTTTACTAACAGAACTTCTTCCAAAACAGACTAACAACAATAATGATATACATCCAAATAGTTGAATAAATCATATGCTTGTCCAAGCACAGGCCGAACATCTTAGAAATATGAAATTACTTCAAACAGAACTGAAATGGAAGAATTAATAGAGTCTTTCCACATAGACTCCACTACTACCTGAGCCTGTGTTTTCTCCAGGAGAGACATCATTAGCACACCCTTTGTCTTCGGTAGCTAGAGAACAAAGACTATCTTAACAAAATGGAGATTTTCAACTGAAATCCATGTGATCTATGTGACGCTCACCTCCAGGCTTGACTACTGTAATTCGCTCTATGCGGGGCTGCCCTTGAAGCTGTCCCAGAAACTCCAGCGGGTGCAGAATGCTGCAGCGAGGCTCCTCACGGGGTCTCTGCCATGGGAGCATATTCACCCAGTGCTTTCCAGCTGCACTGGCTCCCAGTGGAGTACAGGGTCAGATTTAAGGTGCTGGTTTTGACCTTTAAAGCCCTTCACGGCCTAGGACCCTCGTACCTACGGGACCGCCTCTCCTGGTATGCCCCACGGAGAGCCTCAAGGTCCATAAATAACAACACCCTAGTGGTCCCAGGCCCTAAGGAAGTTAGATTAGCTTCAACCAGAGCCAGGGCCTTTTCAACTCTGGCTCCGGCCTGGTGGAACGCTCTGCCTCATGATGAAGGACCAATCACATCTGCTATTGGGTCCCTGAAGCACAGATTCACACAAAGCGGCAAAACGTCCTTGCAGGTTATTAACAGGATTTTATTTGAAGTGCATATGCAGAACAAAGGTACAGGGCGAGAAGTACGCAACCTGCACACCCAGTCAGGGTGCGCCCCCTTTATATAGATTTGCAGAATAGAATACCACCTGATCTCTTGTAAGCCACCTGATTTCTTGTAAACCACCTGATTTCTGGGAAATCAAAACTTATAATAAGTTCCTATTACCATGTAAGGTCTTGGTCTCCCCTCCCTCCTTCCTGCAACCTCCCTCATCCTGGTATTACAATAAATCTTTGTTCTTTATCTCTATCTGCCCAAGCTAGACATTCCAACGAGAGGCCCATTTGCACTGTAACATTTAAGCAACAGAAAAAAACCCTGTCCTTCTGGTTGGTGTAGAAACCTCCCTCCTTTGGGATAATAATAGAACAATATTGTAATATGCCCCTTCAATGAGACCAGGGCCCTGCAGGATCTGATTTTTTTCCACAGAGCCTGTAAGACAGAGTTGTTCCGCCTGGCCTTTGGCTTGGAGCCAATTTGATTCCCTCCCTCTCTTTCTTTTTTCTTTTCCTTCTCCTCCTGCAATGAGGCTACATTTTAATATTTTAATGTTTCAATACTTTAATGTTGTATTTTAATTTTGTTTTTAAGTTGTAATAATTAAACTTGTTTTTATTATTGCATGTAAGCCACCCTGAGCCCGGCCTTGGCTGGGGAGGGCAGGGTATAAATAATAATAATAATAATAATAATAATAATAATAATAATTATTATTATTATTATTATTATTATTATTAAAAGTTAAACACCTTGTGACAGAGTAGCAGAGATACATAAACAGTTAATTATTAACCTGTTAGGCACTCAGAGAGCCTCACTTAGCTTCAGTGGAATTTCCCATGTTCGCTTTAGCAATACACATACAGAGTTATTTTCTTTTTCGATTTATAATTATGCTCAATAGCCTCCACCCAATTCTTTCAGGGTTTTAGCCATTGAAATCCTCCCCTTCGCACAAGGACAATCCTGATCCTGGTGGCAAAGCAAAGCCCCAGAGCTGTGATTCCTACACCAGCATCTCTGAAGCTTTCCTGAATGGAGCTGGGGCAGGAAAGGGCAGTGGCAAAGTCACAGGGGCAGGAGCACAATGGGGCTCCAGCCACTGCACTTTTACAGCCCCTGCCCCACACCAGGTAACATGTAGCACCACCACCGCCAGGAGGGAAGCTCCCCGGCTCTGCCCTACCACGTAAGTCCCATAAGTCATCTGATCAATCCACTGTAATTATTAAGTTTGCAGATCCTACCATAATGGGTCTAATTACAGGTGGAGATGAATCAGCGTACAGGGGGTTAGGTTCAAAAAGTATCTACATGGTGCTTAGAGAATAACTTGCACCTAAATATTAGCAAGACAAAGGAGATGGACTTTCGGAGGAAGAGAGGGGAACTAGCCCCGTTGTATATCAGGGGGGTTGTGTGGAGAGAGTCTCTTCCTTTAAATTCCTGGGAGTTTACCTTAGTGAAGACCTCACCTGGAAAAACAATATAACTCAGGTGCTGAGGAAGGCCCAACAGAGACTCCATTTTCTCAGGGTCCTGTGAAAGAACAATGTTAAACAACAATTGATGACCTCCTTCTACCGGTCCACAATAGGAAGTGTCCTCTCATATCACAGTGTGGTACGTTGGCTTGACAGCCACAGACAGAAAGTCTTTACAGAGGGTGGTAAACACAGAACATGATATCATGGGCTGTCCCCTGAGCCAGTTAGATTACATCGCAAGGGATCGTTGCCTTAGGAGAGTGAGAAAATTCTCAGGGACGATTCAGACCTCGGCCAGCACCTCTTTAATCATCTGCCCTCAGGCAGAAGATGTAGAAGTATAATCAGTCGTACCAACAGGCTAAAAAACAGTTTCTATCCAAGGGCTGCTGAACGGGAAATAATACAGTTTGGTACAACTGACTTTCGGGGTTGGTGTGTTGTGCAACAAGCACACAGAGTGCAATGAGATTGTACACAGGTTGTACATTGACAATAAAGGTGTTGTTGTTGTTGTTAACCACCTCCAAATTTTGCTGGACTGCAGTTCCTATCATCCCTGAACATTCACTGGAATCACTAGGCGAACAACCTCTGGAGAGCCATACGTTCCCCATTCCTGGAATTAGATAGCTTTTTCAGATGATATTAAAAGACAGATTTTAGAATTGTGTTTCTGCTAGTTTGAGTCTAGCTTCAGTAACACAATATCCCATCACTATTTAATCATGGAGTAACGTGACTGTGTGGTAGCCTTACTTGAGGAATAAAGAGCGCTTGGTGATCAGTCAAGTGCTAGTTTCACAGTAGGAGAATTACAATCAGGGAATTTTGTGACTTTGGGATTATGGTGAGAGTCATCCGCTTACTTTTATTTTTAGTTTGCTGTACACTGCCCCGATATTGCCACATATAAATGGTGGCATATGCATTCTTTTATAAATATAAATAAATAAATGAAATTCAGGTGTGTGTTTTTTTTATATATATATATATATATATATATATATATATATATATATATATTACAAAACCTGCACGCTGCTAGTCTGCCATAGTTGACATTCAAGGTGGCTTAACAAAATCTCATAACAACATTAGTGTAATAAAAACATAAAACAGAAGATAAAACCAGGAAGCATGTCATCATACATAAATAATATCAATAAAAGCTGCAGTTAGATAGCAGCTGACAGATCAACCCAAGGCAAACACTGAAAAACAAGCCAGAAAAATACAACAAATCAAGTTAACCACCAAAAGCCTAAGCAAACAAGGCAGACTTTGCCTAGCACCTAGCACCTAAAGGATACCCTAAGCAGTATCCAACTAATGTGCCCCATTGATGCAAGGATTTCCACTTATGCAACTGACTTCCCCCCTCTAGCCACCATGCATCCCATGCCCTCCCCAAATCTGCTCCAGAGGGTTCGGGGAGGCCCTAGAACAGATTTAGGGGTAACTTGGGGAAAGGAAAGCTGGGAAATGTCCCATTGCACAAGAAGAAAACCTTGCGCTGATGGGAATGCGACCTCATGTTGTTCCAGATACAACCCACATCTGACAGGGAGATTTCATATTGGGCATATGCAATAGTCCTATCTCTCTCTCGAAGCCCATGCCTATCTTCTGTACATGGGGCACCTGGAGAAGAGTCCATATTCTCACTAAGCATTTTAGAAGCTTACTCTGGGAGATCTCACACATTCTGAGGAAAGGCATGTCCCAGATGTTTAGGCAGCTCCCATCAAAGTGTATCATGAATTCATTTTATGCCAGTTTCAGAAAGACCTTTGAAGATTGCCTGGTCAAATATCTAACATAGCTATACACAAAGATGGCATAAAATTGTGTGTCTGAATTATGTACAACTGAGTTCCTGGTTTCCACACTAGAAATGGAGAATCCTTTGGGCATTGAAATAAGAGCATTTCCAGGATTAATTACTGGATTTCTTGATATGCATTGATTGCACTTGTCTATGTAAACCTATTTATGAAAATCTATTTTCCTTTTCAAAACACTGCAATTGGATGGATATTGAACTCTGAAGCTGTGAGTGTTTTCTGCCTACTTTTCACTGTGGGAGAAAAAAAGGGATCTTTAGCTTGAAGACTGGGAAGGTCCCAAATAGAAAATTCAACCAGGAACTTCTACTTCCTTGGTCCCTCCATCAGCAGTATTTGCATTGGGAGACAAATGTAATTTACATAATTTATGTAATATTGCATAAATTACATAACTGCATCACAGGGGACAGCGAGATGAGTAATGTAGTTTTGGGTGGAAGATGAGCTGCAGCAGAATGAAAATAGTGCTGCATGCGATGAATACAGGGCAGAACAGAAAACCATTCTTCTTCCATCCCCACCTGCTACTTTATAGGCCAGAGATTAGAGAAATGCCAGTTCTGCTATTCTTAAGAATAGAGAGAGAGAGGAAGACAGGCTCTTTACAAGTTGAATCCAGAATTCCTTTCCAAGACCTCATCTCATTCCTCTGCAGAATTAAAATATGATTCACATTAGATTTATTGATTTATTTTTTTAAGAAGAAGAAACGATTCCATGCATCCTATCAACCCCAGCTGTGTTGTGCCTAGCTTCAGGTGAAAACAGGGCAATTTAGACATCAGCAATTTTAATCTTGATTTAAGTCAACAGTAAAAAGCTGAGCTACTCTAAGATTTGTGCTTTGGTTTATTTTTACTAACCAGATATTCCCAGTAGGTCAATCAGGTTTTATAGCATGTGCAACAAATAAAACATGCCTTGTGGAGATAGCTAGGCTAGGAGATAGCTAGGTATTTATTTTGGTTTCTCATCTTTACAATAGGTTTATAAAATTGACCAATTGTTATATTTCTGATATATGTCAGATTCCCATCTCCTCCCTTTGCAACAGCATCCGTGCAGCTATGCCAAAAGACCTCTTTAGCTGAAGAGATTGCAAATATATTTAGCAGAGCTCCTGCGGATAGAATTTAATTCTAACATCCCATGAGGAGTTAACATCATGTCTCCATTAGTATATTTTTATCCTTGAAACTGAGGAAAGAAATGTTCTCATTCCCACAGAATGTTACATTCATATCCCATCTATTTTGTGGACTCTGGGCAAATTGGTTAATCCAGAATAAATATTCATTTTGTACTACCTTCTCATGATCAGCGACATTGAATTGAGCCATCCAATCACACTTTGTCAAGATCACATGCTACCAAACGCCATCTTTTCTTCAGATGATCTTAGAGCATTGTAAAATTGGAGGACTTCCCTTCTCCTTGTGTTTTATTTACATTTTGAAGTAATTAGCTGGAACAGTTGTCACACTTATGGATGAGTATACACACACACACACACACACACACACACACACACCGTATTTTTTGCTCTATAAGACTCACTTTTTCCCTCCTAAAAAGTAAGGGGAAATGTGTGTGCGCCTTATGGAGCGAATGCAGGCTGCGCAGCTATCCCAGAAGCCAGAACAGCAAGAGGGATTGCTGCTTTCACTGCGCAGCGATCCCTCTTGCTTTTCTGGCTTCTGAGATGCAGAATATTATTTTTTCTTGTTTTCCTCCTCCCAAAACTAGGTGCATCTTGTGGTCTGGTGCGTCTTATAGAGCAAAAAATACGGTGTGTGTGTGTGTGTGTGTGTAGATTATATATATATATATATATACCACTGAAGGGTCTTAAACAAAAAAGATCACCCCTGTGCAGCCTACCTGTTCTGTTTGCACAGGATACTGCACTATTGTGGCTGAAATGTTATTTGCACAGTTATTGTGGAACTGAGACTCTGTATGGGGTATACTTCGATATGTGCAAAGGCCCTTAGGGAGATTGCCTGGGTCCAGGATTCTTTGCTGGCAAAGGAATAATCCTTATATATATTTAAACCTTGTGTCCTTTTCATGTTTTCGAAACTCTCCTTTGATTTGGATTCCTCCTCCGCTATTATAGCAAATTGTAAATAATGTGTGATTTAGTTACTCAGGTTCCTGAGATCCTCACTTATGTTGCCCAATCCCTGTGTAGTCCACCTATTGCACTATGAGGCTGAAACTGGGAACAAATGAGTAGTACAGAATACACTGGTTCAGAGAAGTCAAATAGATTAGTATGTGGTCCATACCACTTCCTTGTACGCTGTCAAAACTGCGAAACTTAAACCATGGATTAACAGTCATGGGCTATATGACTCAAGGGTAGTGATGATGGTGATGATGATGGTGATGACTGTAGCACCTGAATCCTTCTAGAACAGACAGGTGTCTTTTGCGAATGGAAAACACAATTGCACAGATTGCATGAAAATCTCAAGATTCAAATCTGAACCTGAAGATTCCATGGCTCAGCCCCCAACCCAGCTACACATTATTTTTCTCATGGATGGAAATCTATAAACTATGCTGACCCTGAGCAGAGGCAGACAGGGTAGGTGAGGAGGAAAAGGTCCCTGAGTTTCTAGTTTTCCATGCACCAGGAGCTTCGTTTCCAAAAGTGAAGGCTGCAGGCATTCAGCATTCTTACCCACCCACTGACACACACATAGTGGCATTCAACTAAATTTTACTCAGAGCAGACCCAATGGAATTAATGCGGCTCATTTAGCCATGGTCATTCATGTCAACAGGTCTAACTCTGAGTAAAACTTGGTTGAATCAAACTCACAGCTACAGACTTAAGAAGCACAGTTCAGAAAAAGCTTTGCCACTTGGTTCTGCGATTGTATAAACCACTTCCAACAATGAGATCTCATGCCATGACAGTATATATATCACTACCCCACTGCACTGCACCAGCACTGCAGCCTCCCTTACCTGGGTTGTTCCGTGGTGGCTTCCAACGAGATCTTGCAAGATCTCACCCACATCTCAAGCGCTCTGTGAAATCTCAGAAGATTTTGATGATTGCTAGTGCCAGTTCTCCACTAGTGGAGGGGGGTGGGGAGGGTGGGGTTTGCCCACAGGGGTACCACCTCATGGGTGGGCTGCCCAGAACCACATGGGCAGGGCCACCAACTTGGGACCCATTTATCTGAAAGGATGCCTTCTGTGACACAGGACTGCACATACTTTGCTGCAGTAAGCAATGGATGCCATCTTCTGGGTTCCCCTGCCAACTGAAGATGATTAGGAAAGGCTCTTCCCAGTCATTGTGCCACAGTTATTTGTTACCTTTATATTTCATCTTTCCTCCAAGGGGCCCAAGGTGGGGTGCAGTTTTTCTGCACAACAGCCCTCTGAGGTAGTTTAGGGCTGTGGCTAGCTCAAGGTCACCCAGTGGGCTTCATGGCTGAATAATAATGTGAACCCAAATTTCTCAGGTTCTGCTCCAACACACTAACCACTACAGCACACTGTAATGTCCTCTCCAGGAAAGCTAGCCAGACACCATCTTGAGGTCATTTTGGTGCATTGAGGGCTTTATTTACCTAGACATTCCAACATATATTATAAGTTACTTTTAAATATGGTTTCATGGTTGCAACAAAGTTAAAAGAATATGTAAAAATGGATTGATAACTAGATGACAATATGAAGTTAAACATGTTAAGATATAAAACTAAGATAAAAACAAAGAGGGTGGATTTTCTGAATTAACCATGTGAACAGGAATACAAAAAAGGGAGGCGTGAGGAGGTCAGGAAAATAAGTAATTGAAATACAAGTCATGAAAAGACTGATTTGTTTTTAATGTTTTTTTTATTTTTCATTTATTCTTTTTTATGTATTTTGCATTTGTTAACTTGTATTTTTGTACCTTTGTTTTGTTTATTTTTATCTTTTTTCCTTTTTATTCTGTAATCTATTTTTGCTTATAAAATCTTAATAAATATCTTATAAATAAATAAATAAATATGGTTTCATCTTTTCTGCTGAATTGCATTGCTCTGTTTCCCCCCTGGTTTTTGCTATTTATATGCTGTATGTTTTTGTTTTGCTTTTTGGGAGGAACTATCTATTGATTGTTTCTATTATTTTATGTATACCATCCTGGGAGATTTATACTAAAAGGCAACACAGACATTTTCAAAAAGAAAGGAAGGAACGCTTCAGTGGGGTGGAGAGGTGGTGTCTAAAACCTTGATGCTTACCTAAACGTGTTTGAATATTCAAATAAGCAGATTCTTCTCTACTGAAGGCATTGCTGTACCTGATATTTCTTTACAGCATCAATATCTGTATAAAATAAAATTACAATAACCCAGGTTCCAGAAGATTCACTAAGACAGCTATGAATAACTTCATTGCTTTTCCCACAAGTTCACAGCACCATCTACAGGCCTTTCCTGTCCGCAAAATACCATTCTTCCACTTCTTTTTTTTCCTATTCAGCATGCCTCTTATTTAATCTTGCTTCAAATTGGTAAACTGATGAGATACCTTTAGGTTTATTGAGTGAAAATAGTGCAAAATATTGGCAAAAGTAAAAAAAACAAAATAAAAACATAGTTAAATAAGATATACATCTTTAAAACTTTACCTGTTGCAGATGTTACTGAAAACATGCAGGAATTCCAGTGGATGTGTTATGAAATAATTTGATCAAAGAAGAACTTAAATTTATGAAGCAATTCTATATTCTATTAGACTGATATATATATATATATATATATATATATATATATACACACACAGTGGTGCCTCGCAAGACGAAATTAATTCGTTCCGCGAGTTGTGTCGTCTAGCAATTTTTTCGTCTTGTGGAGCGCGGATTCGCTGGGTATTAGCGGCTTTAAGAAAAAGGAAGCAAACTCGCAAGACGTTTTCGTCTTGCGAAGCAAGCCCATAGGAAAAATCGTCTTGCGAAGCAACGCAAAAAGCGAAAAACCCTTTCATCTTGCGCGTTTTTCATCTTGCGAGGTACCACTGTATATATATATATATTACAGTCTAATAGAATTTTGTAAAAGAAAATACAGTGATAGATCAACACTGTTAAAATGAGGCAGTCTTCAGCAGCCCTTTAGTCCTCTCTGTTCTTCCTGCTTTCTCTTCTTTTTACTGATGCCATTATCTGTTGTGTTTGGAAAGTTTTATTTTTACTGGTCGCTTTTAAGGTTCAATGTGAGCTGCCTCAAGCAATTTTTTTTATATCTATATAAAAAACCCGAATGGGATATCAATATCTAAATAATAACGGGTAAGGCCAATGCAAACTTGCATTTTGTCACGTTTATTTGGAAGGGAATGAATGAGATTTTCTGTTATTAAAGGCCAGTTTGTTCCAGTCAATATGATCAGGATTCCTCGTCAACTAATAAGCACGGGGCTGGAGAAGTGCCGTGTTAATGTTAATAGTATATTAATGAGCAAAACAGCAGCATCTAAACCACCACGGACAGGAAGAATCTGCACTTTATTAGCCTGCAGCAACCTTTTAGAAAGCTGACAGCCATTCATTGTATACTAGAATTGAAACTGAGCATCCTGAAAAAGTATGCCTGGCCATAAGTATTACTGAAGTTCTAAAATAATTGATTGATTAAATTATACAACAAACAAATGTCATATTATACACACAGATCCTGCTTTCTTTTTCCAATGAAATTGATTGTTAGGTGAGCATTCAGGAGCTGGCGATTGCCATTATTTCCTATGGAACCATTTCTAGTGTGTGATTTGTCCATTCTCTCTCTCTCTCTCTCTCTCTCTCTCTCTCTCTCTCTCTCTCTCTCTCTCTCCATAGTGTCTCCCTGAAACTGTTGCAGCCAATCAGCAAAAGCCAAACAAAGGAAAATCTGATTTGTCCATACTCTCCTGCTTCCCGATTTGACCGATATCTCTCACTCCCTCCATGGTTTCTGCTGACCAACATTTCACAACCAGTAAGAAAGTGGGCAAACTCCAGCTGTTTGGATATCTGAATCTGTCATTTGTGTAGTGTAGTGTGTTCAGGTAACTGAGATTTTGGATAACGAACATTCTGATAGCTGGACTTTCATGTATATCAAAGAATGATTCTCTGTGAATGAGTTTCTGTTCTTCTGCATAAGTTTTGTGTGTGTGTGTGTGTGTGTGTTTATATCTTACCTCAGTCACAATTCACTGCTCTTGAAACTATAAAAATGCAACAAGAAGTGTATTTTAAGAGCATTTATTATCATTTATTAGTTACTGCATTTATATCCCACCCTTCCTCCCAAAGGAGCCCAGGGCAGGAAATAAATTCAATAAATAATAATAAATCTAATTAACCTAATCAGTTAGTTGATACTTGTGGCCAAAAAGCAAACCTTTTTAATTTCCTCAGCTTTCATTCTAATATACAATGAGTGGCTGCCAGCTTTGCAGAAAACTAATAAGGTGCAGGCTCTACCTGTCCAGGTTAGTTTAAATGCTGTGTTTGGTTGTTGTTGTTGCTTTTATAATAGACAGAGATTCCTGAAGAATGGCCATATCTGGTTTGAACTAGAGCTGAGAATAACATCTGTGGCTCTCTAAATGGCACCCCGGAATAAGTGGAGCCATAAGTGTTTCCTGGGTGCTGATGGAACGGTGTGTGGCCAGCCGAGAGAGGCAATTGGATTTTGTTTGCACACAGCCCTTTTACAAAGCAAGATTTCTTATCGCTCGAGCAAATTGCTCTGTGCTACATGATTGCTATGGACTACTGGGCTCTTGCTGGCACACTGAGTGCAGGTGTCAAAGGTTTGAAAGTCATAAAGTTTCTGGAGTGCAGATGTGCGGCAGCGTATTGTGTTATGCAGATCAGTTCAGATTAATTGCCACCGAGAAAGGAAAAGGGGGGGGGGAATCTTGGAGAAAAAGTCTTGCGTGCAGAGAGGAATCATTAATTTCATTTGAAGTGATTCCCGCACAGGATATGGAGCCTCTAACAAGCTCGTTGGGTTCTGCCAATTGTTTAGTGCAGGTGTTTAATCCAAGTGCTCAACGGCACGTAGGGAACAGTCATTTTGCAAAGAGCAGGCAAAGGAGGAGCTACGTGTGCCGAGTGGCACAGAGCTGCGAGGGGTTGATTCCTCAAAATCAGCAGAAGCCTTGGGAAGCTGCTAATTCTTGTCAACAAGAGCCTGGGCTTTATGGAGCAAAACCAAGCAGACATGTTGACGCGCACATCAGATCCAAGCTGCTTCTGCCAAAACCTCTTTTATTATAGCTCTGAAGCACTAAAACTTGCCATAAACAAGCTGATTGCTCATCTCTACCTCTCTCTGTGTCCGTAGCCAGGAAAAGCAGCAGCAACAGCTTTAAGTGGAGCTTGCTGGGATAGGAAGTCTCTCCTGAAGGTCATGCTCCATTTTTTTATTTTTTATTAGTTTGATTGGGATTTCGTTCTGCACATGTAAAAGAAAAAATGTATACATATTTCGGACAAAAGCTGCAAGACAGGCACCAGAAATGGTGGCGTACACAATATGGACAAATCCTTCATTGGCTTTCACATAAAGCCGGTACATCAGGAGCGGAAATATAAATGAGTGCCAGGTAATTTAAGGCTACCGATCCTTGAGTGGCTGAAATTGAACTTTTGAACCCCTTACAAACTGGACAGCAGTCATTAAGGGTGATGTTGTTTACGTCCTAGCCATTTGCAGTTGAGCAATCTGGCCTACATTTTATTTTTATGAAAGAATTTGGTTGTTTTGGTTATTTACTGATCAACATTTATATACCACTTGATTTTAGTAAAAGCTCAAGGCAGTTTACAAGAAATAACTGATATACCACTTAATCATAAACACCTCCAAGCGGCTTACAGAAAAGATTGTTGGCATTCATCTGTTTCGGGACACAATGGGGGCGTGTGCCTTTGTGGGGTGAAGTCAAACTGTTGGAAGGTTGTGGCGCTTGCTGTGGCTGTGGAGATTGAGACGGGAAAGGCATGTTTTGTTTCAGCTGTGGCAGATGAAGGCTTCCAGTTGTGCTGCTGTAGAGATGTGCCATGGTGTTTCTTCTCACTGTGATCCCTCCTCTGGTCTTTGCTATGGATACACAACCTGACTGACTGTCTCCAGGCACTGTTGCATTACAGATATATTAAAATTATCTATAAAAGTCAAAAGTCAAAAACAAAATGACAAACATACACACACACTATACAATATAATTACATATTAAAATACATGCTAACTTTACATTTCTGGGTAGGCTTACCTAAACAAAAAGGTTTTTAGCAGATGCAGAAAACAATACAATGTCAGTAGGCAAGGAGTTTCAGAGTGTAGGTGTTGCCACACCAAAAGATTCCTTACAAGTACAGAATGACAATTATGAAGTTGCCAGTTCCACAGATCAAAGCAATCAAGTGGGCAGATATACTAATGGTAAGACCTTGAACTTGGCCCAATAACACACCGACAACCAGTGCAGCTCTCTGAACAGAGATCCAAGTCATGTTGTTGTTAATGGACAGGTAGTGCAAGGCATAACTGGCAAATCTCTATGATTCCCCAGAAAACAACAACTCTAAATGTGGAAAGGTAAGGATCTATGGCAGGGTGAGATGGAACAGCATATCCGTTTTCTGTGACAACACAGTGAATGGGACCGCTAAAAAGGGATGCGCAGGCCGACCCAACGAGATGCTTATATTTGACATATGGGTCAAGCCATAGGAAGCAAGCCTTATAAACTGATTTGATGTATCATGTTCTATTTACACATAATGTATACGGCTAAGGAAGGCAGACACAGAAGATTAGTACCTTATTCACGTACCAGAGGAATAAATAAATGGCAAGAAATCTGATATCAATCTCACTCTGCCTTTAAAAAAAAAAACTTGCGCAAGGGAGCATAATTCAAATGCTTCTGTACAGAGCCATTATGTACAAAGCCAAGTTGAGCTACCACTTATTAAGGAATATTTAGGGCTCCTTTGCACAGAAACACTTAGATCAATGGAGTCCCCCCACTCTTAATCTCACATCGCTCTTCCTAACAACGTTGTTACTATAAGGCTGGCCCTAATCCTCAAAAGAAGAGAGGATATTGGACTGGAAGCCGATGGCTGGTAATGAAATCTGATGTAATAAATCTCAATTTACAGCAAAGTGTTTATGTGCTATCATCAAATCCAAGGCTCTGAATGCGATTTCTAAAATAAACTCTGTGATAATTCAAAAAGTCACAACATGGAAGCCTTGTGGCAGGAAGACTAAGCAATTATTACAGACACAACACACAGTACCATTGCTGCCGCAAGGAAACATACATCTTGGGGAGCACACTTAAACATCCAGTGGGTGTAGTGGTTACATAGTTGAACTAGGAGCTGGCAGTCCAGAGTTCCAATCCCTATGCAGCCATGAGGCTCACTTGGGTCAGTCATTGTCTCTCAGGCGAACCTGTCTGGCAGGGTTGTTGAGAGGATAAGATGGGGAAAGGGAGAAGTATGTGAGCTCCCTGGACCCACCCTATTCTCTTGATCATAATTTGTTAAAACTTGTTTTTAGGTTGTAGCCCACCCAGTGGGTAAGAAATCTATTCATCAGCATCACTGTGTGTCTGCACTAGGAAAGGTGTCGATTTTTATTTTTCCAGTCTTAAACTGAGTTCTCTGTATTTCTGCACCGATTTGCAGCTTTTAAAAGCAAAATCCTCATGAAAAATCTTCAGCATTTTGGTGTGAATTTCTCTGAATAAACACAGTTTTGACTAATATATTCATTTTGCAAGCATTTTATTCTCATTTCCATACATTATTTTCACTATATTTTAAGGCATACTTTTACATTTATATGCACCTTTATAAAAATTGCTTGGAGAAAAAGCACTGCAAAATTTGGATAGGCTTGAATTTTAAAGGATGACTGTGTTTTGAAAAGAGCAAATCTGATAAATCAGATATTGCATTTTTTCATTGTTTCAAGAAATCAAATACTTTCCCATAGTGCCACAGAGTCAGAAACTGCTTAACTGAACCAAGGCAATGATTAGTGTGATTAAGACAAAAAAAACCTCTTTTTTGATTGCTTTATCTCTGATGAGGGTTAAGGGCTGTCTATATGAGATGAAGAATAAACTGATTAAATCATTATCTTATAATCAGGTTCACACAGCTCTTAAAAACTTATCCTAAGATTTCCTGTATCTGCACATAAGTGTTCAGGATGCAACACATCAGCAGTTATATTAGCGCTGAAGAAATACTGGCACCGCTAGCACAAAAACCAATGCACATGTTTTAGGTTGGGAATATCTAGACTTTTAAAGACCAAGAAAATGGTTCACAGCCAATGGGACTTTGGAATTGTGTTTCTGGAAAAGTTTTCTCCACATATCATATGGCAATCCATTATTGTAACTGAAGGCATTTTCAAAAGCAGGTTGTAATAGTGGGTAGAGTTCTGCTACCCAAGAAAAGGTGGATGAGTAATTTCACATGCCAAAAGAAGGGTTGGATAGCTTGGGGCCCACTGGGAGATGCATGATGGAAATTGAGGGGACTTAGGATCCTATGGGTTCATGGCCTCCCTCAACAACCCACTGATGCCCCGCAATTGCCCCCAGCTGACAAAATGTGTAGGGACTCAGTTTTCCACTGGTGTAGCTTCTGGCAGTGTGAGTGTGATTCTCATTGGTAGGCCTCCCTCTTTGATAGCAACCTTATCTCATTTCCAGTGGCTTCTGCCCAATTTGCCAAATGGAACTTCAAGATTTTTAAGGACTTTTAATGTTGCTGGTTGGAATTTTAAGCATATCTGAAGACTCCCTGGAAAAGACACTGATGCTGGGAAAGACTGAGGGCACAAGGAGAAGGGGACGACAGAGGACGAGATAGTTGGACAGTGTTCTCGAAGCTACCAGCATGAGTTTGACCAAACTGCAGGAGGCAGTAGAAGACAGGAGTCCCTGGCGTGCTCTGGTCCACGGGGTCACGAAGAGTTGGACATGACTAAACGACTAAACAACAACAACAATGTTGCTGGTTAGAACCAAATTATATTCCAACTTGATAACAGACTGAATCTGGAGCTAGTATCTGCAATTTATTGAAAATATCTAAGTTCAATTTTGACTCTACACTTGACAAAAGTCCAAAAATATAATATGTAGGCTGAACAAAAACAGTTGAAACTTGTAGCAATTCCCTTGATTGCAATGGCACTTTCCTCTACCATCGTGATAAGTGAAAGTGAAGCCAACTGGTATTCTGAAAAACTTTCTCTTATGCGATATTATCTGCATCAAGGAATATTGTATGGTGGTTGTGTGTGGGAAAATGTAATGTAGCTTTTATTTAAAGCTAAAGCTGAGAGCTATAGAAAGTTATACAGACATCAACACTGAGGTGTAAATATATAGTAATTTATAGAGCTGTTTATAAACACATGTATTTCCAAAAAATAGTAAAGATGAATGTGATAGCAATCATGAATGCAATTGCACAAATTGAATGTTTACTCTGTCACAAGCCTGTGCTTAAGATCTTTAGGAATGAAAGAGTCATGTTTTGTTCTGTCCAAAAGAGAGAGAAGATGTTAAATCAATTATGTTTCTTATAAATGCTTAATGCAGTTGTCTGCATGAGTCTGATGTGCATGAGCACATTCCTTTCAGTTTTAAAATAGTGGTTGTTTTTATGAACTCATGTGCCTGATAGGAAGCCTTCTTTTCACCCTCCTTTTTCCTAAACCAAAACCAGTTCCATAAAGCCTCTCACACAATCAACTGAAATGGATCTGATCCTTAAAAATAACATTTGAGAAAGCAGGTGTCTTCCGGAGAGACTAGCGTTCCACAGATGGGAGAAGCGATTAAGCCTAACAGGAAGTGCTATCTTGCCCTACCACAAAATGAAGTGACAGATTGATAATTGTGCTATTCTCATGAGGAAAGCGAGGTCATTATTAAATGGATGGAAACTGTTGTTCATAAAAGGCATTTGTACAAGTGCTTTCTCACAGGCATGTTAAATTTATCACAAAGCAAAGAACTGATCGCTCCTCTGACTTTCTCCTCACTATACAACACACCCTTGCGCACTTCACAACCCATTAAAAACAGTAGGTATTAACTGTGGCAGAGTTAGCTGAAAGCAATACATTTGGACACAACTCAGAAAAAGCAACTGCCCTCACTTCGGCTAAGCTCCACTCTCCTGGTTCCATCGGATTCTCCGCACAAGATTCTTGAAGCAGTAAAAGAGAAAATTGCAAGCGTGGAAATGAAAAAGATCACCTTCTTTCACTGTGTTTTTTGTGTGTATCTGTGGTGTCTAGCTAATGCAAATGTGTATTATAGAACATTAAAGAAGGAATGGGGAACCTGTGGGCCTGTAGATGGTGTTAGAATCCAACTCCCATCAGCCTCAGCCAGCATGGCCAGAGGTCAGGAATGACGGGAGTTGCAGTACAGCAACATCTGAAGTGACACTGCTTTTCCATTCCTATACTAAAGAGTTCCCTAGGTTGGGCATGCTGTGTATTTGTATTGGTAGACTCGAACCTGCTTAAGAAATAGCCCCAAAACACCTCCCCCAAATCCCCATTAACCTACCTACAGAGAATGCTGTTTAGTGTCTCATCATGGCCTGCTTTTTAATTATAAAGGTAAAGGTAAAGGGACCCCTGACCATTAGGTCCAGTTGTGACCGACACTGGGGTTGAGGCACTCATCTCGCTTTATTGGCCGAGGGAGCTGGCGTATAGCTTCCAGGTCATGTGGCCAACATGACTAAGTCGCTTCTGGCAAACCAGAGCAGCGCATGGAAACGCCGTTTACCTTCCCGCTGGAGCGGTACCTATTTATCTACTTGCACTTTGACGTGCTTTTGAACTGCTAGGTTGGCAGGATTTTTAATTATAGGTAAACAATAATAAAGAGCCCAGCTCCTAAGTTCTCTTTGCAGTGAAGTGAGGGCAGTTCCTAAGTTCTCTTGGCTGTGACAGCATCTATGCTGTCAAGTGTGGCTGAGGGCCATAGCTCGGTAACGGAGCATGTACTCTGCATGCAAAAGGTCACAGGTTAAACCCTTGGCCTCCCCAATTATCGTAATAGGATCAGATAGCAAATGATGAGAAAGACCTCTGCCTCACACCTGGAGAGCAGCTGCCAATCAGAGTAGGCAATATTGCGCAAAGTGGACAAATCATCTAAACTGGAAGATGGTAGATTTCCGCCACTGCAATCTTGTTTTTACCTTCAGCGGCTCCCAACAGAATATTAAAAACATGATCAAACATTAAAAACTTCCCTGAACAGGGCTGCCTTCAGATGTCCTCTAAAAGTCAGATAGTTTTTTATCTCTTTGACATCTGATGGGAGGGCGTTCCACAGGGCGGGTGCCACTACCAAGAAGGCCCTCAGCCTGGTTCCCTGTAACCTCACTTCTCACAGTGAGCAAACCGCCAGAATGCCCTCGGAGCTGGACCTCAGTGTCCGGGCTGAACGATGGGGTGGAGGCTGTTTAGGACTTTAAAGGTCATCACCAACACTTTGAATTGTGTTCAGAAAGATACTGGGAGCCAATGTAGGTCTTTCAGGACTGGTGTTATATGACAAGATGTTAGATGACAAGAAAACCCCACAATGTGCCACCCAGAAGGGACCAGTTGGGTGGAACAGTGCCCTAGAGACACCCACAATCACCAATGTTTCTGTAGCTTACCTGGACAAAGCTGGGGTGGAGCAAGTGGTGGCAAGGTTAGGACTGCGAGGATGCACCAGCAGGGCTGCCAGATTGGCTCCATCACACATCTTCTCATTGGCAACCTCCTTCAGCCCCCTACAATTAAACACTAGCAGTGCCAGTATCTGGAGGCATCTCCATAGCTCTGTCTCACCCCACCAGCTGCCACTGCATGGATTGATGTGGGGCTGGCTAATCCAGGTGGAATCCTGTTTTTTAAAAAAATAGGATGTACCTATCCTTTCTTGAAGGGATGCGGGTGGCGCTGTGGGTTAAACCACAGAGCCTAGGACTTGCCGATCAGATGGTCAGTGGTTCGAATCCCCATGACAGGGTGAGCTCCCATTGCTCAGTCCCTGCTCCTGCCAACCTAGCAGTTCGAAAGCACAAAGCGCAAGTAGATAAATAGGTACCGCTCCGGCGGGAAGGTAAACGGCATTCCGTGCACTGCTCTGGTTTGCCAGAAGTGGTTTAGTCATGCTGGCCACATGACCCGGAAGCTGTACGCCGGCTCCCTCGGCCAATAAAGCGAGATGAGCGCCGCAACCCCAGAGTCGGTCACGACTGGACCTAACGGTCAGGGGTCCCTTTACCTTTATCCTTTCTTGGCGTCTATGGTTTTATGATTGATTTAGCAATGTGATGTGCTCACCAGATCGAAGACACACTTAAAGCAGATTCCTCATCTGAATCTAAATGCACTTCAATACACAGTGCAGCTTTAACAAGTGTGAGAAAACTGAGATATCTAGCATTTATCAACACCTTGTCTCCTGTCCTGCACGTAATCTCCTTTAAAGACAATCGCTAATTCAGCCCATAGTCATGGGTGAATAAATCCCCTTGACTTGAGTGGTACATAAATATACAAAGGTATGGGTTGGGCTGCTGCCAGTATAGAGAAATTGTATTTAGCATGTATTTTAAATAAATACTCATTGGCAGACAGCCTTTTGCTGAAAAAAAGATAATATATGATTACTATGGAAATGAGCTTGGCACTAGCTGAATTGTACAAATATTTTTCAGTGCAAACATGGCCACTTTTCCAAAGTTATTCCACCAGCAAAAAAGATAAACAGAAACAAGCTGATGACCTTGGATTGTTAAAAGATAATATTCCATCAAATCCAGTCAAGAATAAATGATTTCAGAGACACTTCCCTAATTTTACCGTAGATATAAAATCTTTGCTAATCTTTGAACAGTACCAACCCAGCAGCACTTTCTCCTAAAATGCAGTGCCCTCCTTTCTTCCCCCCAAAGAATTGCAGTTTATGAAAGGTGTTGGGAATTGTAGCACCTACGGGACCGCCTCTCCTGGTATGCCCCACAGAGAAACCTACGGTCTGCAAATAAAAACATCCTGAAGGTCCCAGGCCTCAGAGAGGTTAGGCTGGCCTCAACTAGAGCCAGGGCCTTCTCGGCTGCGGCTCCAATCTGGTGGAACGCTCTGTCACAAGAGACTAGGGTCCTGCGGGACCTGACATCTTTCCGCAGGGCCTGCAAGACAGAGCTGTTCCACCAGGCCTTTGGTCAGGGCGCAGCCTGACTCCCTCCTCTGGCAATCTGCACAGAATTTTGCTTAATGGTTGCCATCAATTTGATTTTAATTAATTTTATAATGAAATATTTTCAGAATGTTGGATTATTTGATTGTTGTTAGCCGCCCTGAGCCCAGCTTCGGCTGGGGAGGGCGGGATATAAATAAAATGTATTATTATTATTATTATTATTATTATTATTATTATTATTATTAACAACAGCTCCCAGAATTCTTTTGAGGAAGGCGTGTACTTTAAATGTGCTTTAAATGTGTGGTGTGCATGCAACTGACTCAGAAAGGCATGTTTTTGGCATGCATGGCTAGTTCATTCTTCAATTGCCATCATCCCATATACTGTACTTTCCTATGGGTTTGCACACTGCTGTTTTGTTTACAGTGATACCTCGGGTTACATACGCTTCAGGTTACAGACTCCACTAACCCAGAAATAGTGCTTCAGGTTAAGAACTTTGCTTCAGGATGAGAACAGAAATCGTGCTCCGGCAGCGCAGCAGCAGCAGGAGACCCCATTAGCTAAAGTGGTGCTTCAGGTTAAGAACAGTTTCAGGTTAAGTATGGACCTCCAGAACGTATTAAGTACTTACCCCGAGGTACCACTGTATTTGTCTTTGTTTACGTCTCCAGATCAGTCACTTGTATGGGCATCTGTAGGAGTCTTTCCAGGCTAGAGCAAAGTAAACCAATAAGAGAGGAGAGCAGACTCTTCTCACACAAAATATGAGAAAAGATGCCTGTTTATTGTTGCCTTATATCAAATGTTAAGTAAGTTGGTCTCCCTTTTTAAATGAAAACTAGGTATCTGGTTTCTCCTGCCAGCTCATTTCTGCTCCTGTTTCTATTTTCATTGGAATTCTCCAGCATCCCTAGGTTTGAGTGAACATCTAATTTTTAAAGAGGTGTTTAAAGGTCATTAATGTCTCTGCCTCACAAATAATGCGAGGGGAATCCAGAAGGGAACTCACAAAGAAGGTCAGCTTCCATCTTGTCACCAGGTGACAATCTAATAGTTTTGCAGTAACTTGCAGGGTCTCCTCAGAAGATCTTACAGAATCTAGAGATCTGTAACAGGGGGAGGCATGCTGTATAAATGCTGATAAAATAAATATTAGCCAAAGCTTATTTATAGCAACAAACAAGTTACATAAAATCTCTCTACATGGGAATAGGGTGTGAGGGGAAATGGGCAAGTTTTTCCTTATACCCTGAAGGACCAATTTTGATCCTTTTTTTGCTTGCACACATTGATCTGAGGTGTACAGTTCCACATCCACAGGCGCATGCCTATATACTTGCCTCTTAATAACAGAATGCCCTTTGTTATCCAGCTGCTGAAACACATGATTATCAAAGCCTTAAAAAAAAAATCCAAGTTGCTTCTCATCAGGTGGACCATAGAAGATTGTAAACTACAAGGAAGCCCCTGAACATTCAAAGGCACAAAATGAATGGATGAAAAACACATAAATGTCACAAACTCACACCTTCTCTCCTTAACATACACGCGGGGATCAATGGAGGTTTTGCCCTTGACTGTAATGGGAAGAATGTCCAATCCATCAGTTTGTAGAGTGTCTGTTGTATCATAGCTTATGCTATATACTGCATTCCCTAGGCTGGCATTCATGCTCTTGGTCCCTTTATAGCCACAATAGAAAGTACTATAGTGGAGTGACACCAATTCAAACTTTTCTCAGCAGGAATGATTTATTTGTATAAGAGAGCACATTCCCTTCTTGTAAATATCCAATAGTTCCTTAGCCAGCATGTGTGATTCTTGCCCATCTGTGTAGATTATGGCATTTTCAATTGCATATTAATACTATGGAAGTATGTAAATAGGGCTAAAGATACTTAGCTTCCAAAGGCTTGTTAAATTGTGGCTTCTCAAAAGAGCCACCGATTTGAATGGCTTTTAACAAGGATTAGGCAAATTAATGGAGGATAAGGTATAGAAGTGAGAGCTGAACCATAAAGAAGGCTGATTGCCGAAGAATTGATGCTTTTGAATTATGGTGCTGGAGGAGACTCTCGGGAGTCCCATGGACTGCAAGAAGATCAAACCTACCCATTCTGAAGGAAATCAGTCCTGAGTGCTCACTGGAAGGACAGATCCTGAAGCTGAGGCTCCAATACTTTGGCCACCTCACGAGAAGAGAAGACTCCCTGGAAAAGACCCTGATGTTGGGAAAGATGGAGGGCACAAGGAGAAGGGGACGACAGAGGACGAGATGGTTGGACAGTGTTCTCGAAGCATGAGTTTGACCAAACTGCGGGAGGCAGTGGAAGACAGGAGTGCCTGGCGTGCTCCGGTCCATGGGGTCACGAAGAGTTGGACACAACTAAACGACTAAACAACAACAAGGCTATCAATGACTGCTAGCCACAATGGCTATGTTATACCTCCACTGCCAGAGGCCTTTTAGAAGACATTGGAAGGCAGCCATGTATAGGGAAGTTTGTAATGTTTGATGTTTTATTGTGCTTTTTTATTTGTTGGAAGTGGCTGGGGCAACCCAGTCAGATGGGCAGAGTATTATTATTATTATTATTATTTCTTTGAATACTACTTGCTATAAATCACAGGTGGGCAGAGTATTGTGGCACTCATGTCCAGCTTGCAGGCTTCCCACAGGTATCTGGTCAGGATAAGAGCAGGATGCTAGACTAGATGGGACATTGGCCTGATTTAGCAGGTTTGTCCTGTGTTCTTACATTCTTATATTCTTGCTGGTAGCCATGCTTTATTCTCATCCCTGTTGTCCCACTCTTAGGATGAATTTCAACTAGCCCAAGTGATCTGAGCCATGACCTGTTCTCATTTACTCCCAGAAACCCATGAAAAAGGATTAAGAAGGGAGAATCTCACTACTTCACAGGGATAACATTATCCCCCAATTATGCTCTAATCTTTTGCAACCACTTGGCCAGCACCTTTGCCATTCCTTTCCTGATCTGACATTGGGTTTTCTGCCCAGACATAATTCTAAGTGGTTTCCACATATGACCTTGTCTCTGAAATTGTGGTTCACTCATTTTTTAGGGAACATATTGCATAACATTATTCTCAGCTGCCCGCATTCCAGAGTCTTCTATCTTGTCCTATGTTTTTTTCAGATCTGATTTGTGGCTGTTTTTGAGCACTCCTTTGCCTTTAATTAAACACTTCCTGTGTGCAGGTGTAACTCGTTGTATTGCCTCTTGAGGACCCAGGCCTGCCTGCCATTGGCCACTCTGCAGGCAGACTTCCAGTCTTCCCCAGCCGGCCTCCAGATCGCTGACATAGGGCCTTGGCCAGGCCACAATGCTGCCTGACCATTTAAGGTAAACATGTTAGGGTGTGAAACCTAAGACGCTGGCAAGTTAGCAATGTCATGTGACTTTAAGTAGTCAAGCTCGTTAAGTTGTTAAGTTGCTCAGTATATAAAGAGTGTTTGTTTTCTCTGCCTGCGGGGTGTGAAGCAAAAATGTCTGAAAGCTCCGGAGGTGTTTCTGTTATCTGTCTGCAATAAACCTGTCTTTGGAAAGACAGGCTTCCCTGTGTCGTTATTTCTTTGCTACTGAGACTCTGAAGCTTGTACTGTAACAAGAGTCTCTGCACTGGACTTAATTAATACTCTGCAAAGAGAACTGTTGCTGGTTGCGCAGCGGAAGCATTTACTGGACCAGTACACAGACTCTCTTAGGTTATGGGCCCAGCACGTTTCTACAGCTGTATTGTGTGCAGAGAAAGTGAAAGCAGCTTTCGGATGAGAGAAGACCGGCTTGGTCGTAAATCCAGCTCTTAAAGGAACTGAGAGGCTGCAGAAAGTTGAGAGAGCTGCGTAAGTGAAGATTTACAGCTTCATTAGCTGCAAAAGGCTAGCTTGACCTCCCGTCGTGTTTTTGTTTTGTTAATAAAAACAGAGGACGGTGGTAGGTTGCTAGTGAAGAGACGAAGGAAAAAAGTTTAAAAGGCTTCAGAGGAGGCTGGAGGCGTCTGAAAAGTGAGTAAAACAAATCCCAAGGGGAAAGAGAAGCAAGGGCACACAGAGGGAGTAGCAGCAGACCCCAAGAATGGCAGTGGAAAATTTCCAGGTTCCCCTTACAAAGTTGAACTCTGCTAATTACGTGCAGTGGTCTAAGAGGGCTCAAGTCTGGTTGGAAGCCAAAGAAGTGTGGGCTGACTATGTCCAGAGGCGAAAGCCGTTTGTGGCTGTTGCAGCAGATGCCACAGCAGAGCAAGAGGCTGCTGCACATGCTCAGAACAGGGAACATGATAAAATGGACACTAAAGCTAGATGCATGTTGATGGTATCGATAGACGATTCCCAATTACCTCATGTGGAAAATTTAAGGTCTGCATTTGAAATTTGGGAAGCTCTTAGGCGAATTCACCATAGAGCCACCATAGAGCGTGGGGGAACTAGCAGGCAGAGCTGTAAGGAAGCCTCACAAGTGTCTGCTATGGCCAGCAAGTCATGTTTTCGATGTGGCAGCAGGTTTCATTTGATAGCAAAGTGTCCTGAAAAGCAACAGGAATTTCAACAGTCCAAGGTCAGTTTCCGGAGCTACAGGGGAAGACGACGTGAGAGCTACAAGAATCAACGATCCAGAGGGGGAGCAGGTGCTGATAAGGGACTATCTGCAATGGCAGCACAACAGAGTCCTAAAAGGAGCCAACAAACCTTGAAGTGGATAATTGACAGTGGAGCCAGTCACAGTTTAGTTCCAGCGACATCTAGTGGCAGCTTGAAGAACTGCAAGACATTGCCAGTTGCAAAAACTGTGACTATAGCAGACAATAGTAAACGAGAAATGAACCTTAAAGGCACAATTTATGTTAATTGTTTGCAAACTAACCTTCCTGTTTTTGTTCTTCCAGGAATGAAGAATGGACTTTTGAGTGTGTCATGCCTGGTAAAAAGTGGTTTTAAGGTTGAGTTTGAAAATGATGTGTGCACCATTTCGAAACAGGGGAAGGAGCTAGTTAAAATTCCCTGTGAGGATGGGCTTTTTGTTTTGGATGAAGAGCAGTTAGCAGCAGGTAGATGTTCAACAGGTGAAGCGCAAGCTAAGTGTGTAAATAAGGCTCCTCATACAGGTTGTGCACATCTACTACACAGAAGGTTAGCTCATATATGCTTTAAGTATGTAAGCAAGATGCCAGATTTAGCTGAGGAGTGTAACATTAAACCCTGTCCAAATTTTCTGGATTGTTGTGCTTGTAAACATGCTAAGGTTAAGACATGTAACTATCCTAGATCTGACAGAGTAAGCAAGAAACCCTTTGAACTTGTGCACACAGACGTGTGTGGCCCTATGCCAGTCAAATCGCTTGGAGGTGCGAGATTTATGCAAATTTTGGTGGATGATTTTTCAAGGGCTAGTTGGGTTTTCTTTCTGAAAGAAAAATCGCAAGCAGCTTCCATCCTGATGGATTGGATTGAAGAAGTCGAATGTAAATTTGACACCAGGGTGCGTAAAATACAATCAGATCGTGGTGGGGAATATGTGAACCACACGCTGGAGACGTGGTTAAAAAGGAAAGGTATAGTTCATAGACTTACCAATCCCTATTCACCACAGGAGAATGCAGTTGCTGAAAGAAAATTTCGAACATTACAGGAAGCCATTGCTGCTTTGCTGTTTGATTCTGGACTTCCACAGCGGTTTTGGGCTGAGGCTGCACTGTATGCGAATTATACTTTTAACAGAGTGTACAATAGCACAGTAGGCAACACTCCTTACTTTATGCTATTTGGGAAAAAACCAAAAATTGATCATCTAAGAGTTTTTGGATGTCGTGCTTATGTGCTGGTGCCTAGGGCACAACGTAGGAAAGGCGATCCTAGATCTAAAGAAATGCTTTTCTGTGGTTATCAAGCAAACACAAAAGGTTGGAGATTTGTGAATGTAGAAGGCAATCAAACGAAAATCACAATCAGCAGAAGTGCAGAATTTTGTGAACAGGATGGTTGGAATAAAATTCATGGAAATCCTGACATACTATTTGACGTGGTGAACAGTAACAATGAAACTCAGGCCCCAGGGCAGGTATTAGTTCCAGAACAGGCTGAGGAATTTGAGTCTGAGGACAAGGGTGATAAATCGTTTAGTTCACCCAAGTCTGTAAAGTCAGAATCTTCTAGCTCTAAAAGTTCACCTGTACAGCAAGAGAGACCTGTAAAGTCAGAATCTTCTAGCTCTAAAAGTTCACCTGTACAGCAAGAGAGTGTAAAGTCAGAATCAGAAAGTTCTTCAACTACTAGTGACAAACAGGTGACGACTAGTGATTCTGGGTCAGAGCGGGAAACTGAAGGAACATCACAGGAACTGTTAAGGCGTTCCAAGCGTGCCAACAAAGGTATACCTCCTGAAAGGTACCAAGCTATTAGTGTTTGGGCTGGTTTGGCAAATTGTGAACCTGAAAGTTTTGAGGAGGTTGAGCAATTACCCCAGGAGGAGGCCAGTAGGTGGCGTGAGGCCATGCAAAAAGAGTTGAATTCTATGAAAGAACTGGGTGTGTTTTCCATCACCAAACTGCCAGAAGGTACCAAGGCAGTAAGTTGTAGGTGGGTGTACAGGATAAAGACAACAGCGATGGGGAAACCAGAGTACAAAGCAAGGCTTGTAGCTCGAGGTTTTACGCAAAGAAAGGGGTTACATTATTCTGAAGTCTATGCACCCACTTCAAGGAGTGAAACCCTACGGGCACTATTAGCAGTTGCTGCTCAGAAAGGGTTCAAAGTGAATCAATTTGATGTCTCTACAGCTTATCTTCATTCAGACTTGGCTGAAGAGCTCTATATGGAGCTTCCGCCAGGATTGAAAGTTGGTAAATCAAATCAGGTATGGAAACTACATAAATCTATTTATGGACTCAAGCAATCTGCTCATAATTGGAATGAGTGTTTGAATGACGTTTTGGTAGGCATTGGTTTTAGCAGGAGCAAGGCTGACAATTGCTTATATTTCAGAGGTTCAGGAGATGCTCAAGAATCTTTGCTTGTTTATGTAGATGACCTGATTTATACTTCAAAGACACAAGAACAAGTAAAAAAACTAGCCAAAGAGTTAAATAAACACTTCAAAGTTAAGAATCTTGGTGATGTAAAGGTCTATCTTGGTGTTCAGATAGATAGGACCAAAAATGGCAGTTTTCTACTGAATCAAAAAGGCAAGATATTGCAAATGTTGAAAAAGTTTGGCATGACAGAGTGTGCAGGTGTTAGAACACCAATGGAAATGGGTTTTGTAAAAGACAATGAGTTCAAGGATAGTGCTGAATACAAGAGTGCTGAAATCTTTCAGTCAGCACTGGGAAGCTTACTTCATCTTTCGCAATGGAGTAGACCAGATATTGCTTACGCTGTTAACTTACTCAGCAGAGAAGCTGCAAAACCTAGTGTAAATGCATGGAAAGGAATTCAAAGAGTGTTAAGATATTTACAATACACCAAAGATTTTTGCCTTGAATTATCTTCTGAAGGACAAGCACAGATTACTTGTTGGACAGATAGTGATTGGGCAAATTTAAAGGATAGAAAATCAGTGTCTGGCTGTGTAATAAAATTTGGTAACTCTCTGATTGGGTGGAGATCCAAGAAACAAAACCTGATTGCTTTGTCGTCAACGGAAGCTGAGTTCTGTGCCTTATCTGAGTTATGTAGAGATCTAGAATTTTACAAATGCTTGGCACAAGAGATGTATGAAAAGGCCATCACTCCAATCACTGTATGGGGTGATAATCAACCGTGTCTTAAGTTAGCACAAAATGGGCAGTTTAAAGGTCGTACAAAACATTTGGATATCCGCTTTCAAAATGTTTGTCAAACGGTAAAAGCAGGAATTGTTAAATTAAATTACTGTCCCAGTCATGAAAATCAAGCTGATGGTTTTACAAAACCGCTTGGGTTTCAGCGGCATGAAAACTTTTGTGAAGAAATGGGTCTGAAGTAATTTTGTTTTTGTATTGCCAGCGAGAGGGGGTGTTAGGGTGTGAAACCTAAGACGCTGGCAAGTTAGCAATGTCATGTGACTTTAAGTAGTCAAGCTCGTTAAGTTGTTAAGTTGCTCAGTATATAAAGAGTGTTTGTTTTCTCTGCCTGCGGGGTGTGAAGCAAAAATGTCTGAAAGCTCCGGAGGTGTTTCTGTTATCTGTCTGCAATAAACCTGTCTTTGGAAAGACAGGCTTCCCTGTGTCGTTATTTCTTTGCTACTGAGACTCTGAAGCTTGTACTGTAACAAGAGTCTCTGCACTGGACTTAATTAATACTCTGCAAAGAGAACTGTTGCTGGTTGCGCAGCGGAAGCATTTACTGGACCAGTACACAGACTCTCTTAAAACAGACTTCTTGAATAGCCTCTCTTATTGCCCCAGCATCAGTTTGTGCCTAAAGGAATGGAGAATATCATTAGTGGCTTGCCCTCGTTACTGCTTTTTATCTTTTCATTTTTATAGCTAGATAGTTTTATTCTTCTATTTTAAAAAATGAAAAGAAGCAATAATAACAGTAAGGGGTAATCAGTAAGCAATGCCTCTCTTATTCTCACGGGAACAGAAAATGACAATGACGTAACTGAAAGAGATCATTCAATGGTCAATCCACCATCCACTCTCATCAGGAAGCAACAGAATGGGCAAACGCTTCAAGCAAGAAACTTTTAATTAATTTTGCTAAGAATGAACATTGGGCTTTATAGGCCTTTGACTATGGGAAGGGCCATTGGTGAATAAAATAGAACCAAAGTAAAAGCTTCTGTGGAACCTCCATTTTAATTCCACATCTTGCTAATTGCAGAAAAGCAATGCTTCAGCTGCACTAAAGAACAGAAGCAACCCTGCTTAGTCCCAATTCTGCAAAGATTCTGCATGCTGGTTCCCATATTTTTGCTAACAACTTGGCCTTGCAGGCTTCATCTCAGTTTGCTTTACAAAGAAAAAGCACTGCTATTGCAAAAAAGAAAAAGAAAGAAAGAAAAGAATTAGCCTGCTGGTTAGTTTGCCCGCCACAGGATCAATAATTTCCTTTGGCACAGACTCCGCAGTTATGTCTCATTTTCTCAAACACAGACAATCATTATCTGCATGTGGGTGCTGAGGGAAATAAGGTGGGTGCTTGGAACTCAAGGTCAAGGAAAGAAGGAAAAACGAACTAATTTTTTGTCCTGTAGAGCAGTCATTTTATTCTGCAATAAGTTGGGGGTAACAAATAATGTAATAAAGATTGGCATGCTGCCAGGGTGGCTGAATTGATTCCTATGCTGCGCAGCACAAATCTCTTGATCTCAACATAAAGAATGGGAAATTATAGCCAGAGAGAATACCTCACAGGAAAAGCAAATAAAAATGAAATGAACATTTCTAGCAGTTTTTGACCTTGCTTTGAGGGATACTGCTTTAAATTTGATTGCCCTGCCCACTTATTATTTCACTAGAAGAACCCATCAAGTCACAAGGCTTCTGGTCTTTTAGTATTCTCTTACATGAGCTAGAAACATTCTGCACTTCTTTCTTGACCGTGTTTGTGTGTGAGCGAGAGTTTGCGTTTTTGTGTGTGCCCCAATACTCAACAGTGTGGATCTCCTCCAGGCTTTAATTTGATTTTCATGATTTCTGGTGAGAAAATCCTTACAGCAGAACCGTTTGTTTCCAATGGTGCTTACAGAACTTTCCCATCTAATTATTTTTGGCATTTCTGTCCATCAAGTTGTGAGTTTCTTCAAAGAAATGAAAGATGGGAGAGCCTCCTTTCAAGCAAGCAATTGTTGGTGTTTGGATCTTGTTGTCTTGGAAACAAGCTAGTTCTTGTCATTGAATATATTCATAAAAATAATGGCTGGGGAAAACACATAGATAACCACACACTCACTTGTCAAAAAATGCTTATATTTGAGGAGCTTTGCATCAAGAAGTGCTATTGAAGTTTCAGCACATGCTGAAGTAAAACTTTTGGCATTCTGGCTGAGTTGTCTTGCATCAGGAGCACCGGAAACATCCTTTTGAGCCCTCACTCTCATGGCTCACCCTGGTGCCAGGTTTGCAATTATACTACAGAGGAAGGCAACTCTGGGTGGCAATTTGGGGGGTAATCTCTTTTGTATTTTAAGGCTTCTCAAAACAGAGGAAACACACAGAAAGAATCCTTCAAAGAAGCAACCACCTTTTCCACCTCTTCTAAAAACGGGCACAAACCTTTTGTAGATCACAGAGGCTAATGCTGATTCTTCTGTCTCGTTGCCTTTTTCAGCAGTACTGCTTTATGGAAGAATGGGTTCTCTGGTTTACATCTAATTATAAGGAGATCTGTACTCAGATTAGACCCATTTAAATCAGTGGCGTGCAGTGAAATTTTTTTGTAGGGGCGCCAGCTTGTGAGAGTGATGGGGGGGAGTTGAACGAATGACATCACAATGTCCCGCCAGCACAAAATAAGAACATAAGAACATTGATAGCACAAAATAAGAATATAAGAGTCTGCAGGGTCATTTTAGTGGCCCACCTAATGCTGGTTATTTACTAGGGCTGGATCTACACTGACCTATTTAACATTATTAGAGTGATATTAGATATATCGTTTTAAAACAGGCGTACTTGTAATTTAAAGTGTTTCTTACCTTTGGTTTTTTTTTGTCAAAACGCTGTTTCCCTACTGCCTGTTGCTGGTTGCTCTGCAGCACCCTCTAGTGTCACATTTTAATAATGCATTATGAACTTTAAATGTAGGACATCATGTGTCCAAGTACATTATGAAAACCATTCCTTAACTCTTCCTTAACATTAAAAACCATGAGTGTAGATCCACCTTAGGTAAGTAAGACTAATTGCCTTGTTCAAAGCTGACTCACAACTCCTGTCACCCTTACAGGAAATGGAAAGTATTGTTAGCTTAGTCCAGGCATGTCTAAAGTCCATTTTGGGGGCCTAATCCGGCCAACCGGTTGGTTTAATCTGGCCCCTGTGGCAGTTTATTTCCTGGGGTACAATCCTAAAAAAAGCTCAACAACTTTGGTCAGCCCTTTGGTCGGCCCTCATGCATGTTCACTTCATCAAATCTGGCCCTCTTTGAAAAAAAGTTTGGACACCCCTGGCTTAGCCAGTGTCAAGGGCTGTTTTTGAATTCCTTTTGAATCTGCCTTTGTGTTAATGAATGCTAAGAGAGAATGTCACCTGCTTTACTGCAGCCTCACCCATGTTGGCTGTGGCCAATGGGAGTTCAAAACATCTTGAGAACACCAGGTTGGCAGAAGACTACTTGACAAAGTTTTATGGGGGCCCTGGCATGTGGTTTGGCATAGGCTCACCGTGTCCCTAACTCGAGCCATCCTTGTTTAGACATGGTTATTCCAAAGAATTGCCTTTGGAAGAAACCATTAGCCATATACTAATGATTGTTTGTGTACTTGGACCTAGAGAGCCTCAAAAGCCAGCTGCCAACCTCTTTGTAGCTGAGCCTTCAAGGTACGCATTAGCACTGCTCTCTTTCTCCACATTGCTGCACCAGATGGCCCTGGATCATCAAAATGGCACCCAGCATGGATAATTCTGTTTGAACTGTGCCCATTAAGGGGAGAGTGTGTGTTTTAGTCTATATGCATTCCTAGTTCCTATGTAGGGGGGCATTCATAGTCTTTGCCAAGAGGGTCTCACCCGTTTCACAGCAGGTACCAAGCTTTTATAAGCAGATGGATATTTACAGACAAATGCAAGCCAGAAACTTAAGTACAGCATGAAGTATGACTTTCAGGAAAGCTGCTTGAAAGATCATTTCAGCTCATTTGGAGTTTCTTCTCCATGGGTCAATCCTTGGCCCTCTCTAAGCTGCCTGGTATTGTCACAACGCTGGCCCACCAAGCCTAAGCACCATCTATCCCAAGCCTCCTCAACTTAGTGTCCTCCAGATTTAGGACTACAGTTATTATCCCTGTTAATTGACTGTGCTTGGTGGCAGCTGTGGTCTAAAACATCTGGAGGACAGAAGGCTGGGATAGCTTAGTCTATTCTAACATCAGCTCTCCAAGGTCTCAGAGAAAGGACTTCCCTGAACCTTCTACTTGAAATCCTTTACTTACTGAGTTATTATGTGGCCTCTTCAATCACTACGCTTTAAGGTTCGTTTTCTGAAAATGAAGGCTCTGCTTAGCTTTTATAAATACAAAAGAGTATTGCGCCCAAACCAAGATGTACTTTCTGAATGATGCAAGTTAAATCACCCTGAGAACTGCAAAGATTGCGATCCATTCCTTCTCCTCGCCGCTCCTTTCCCTTCCTGGCTCCTGCCAAAAGGCACCTGTGGGATAAGCCATAAAAAGTCTCCACACTGTCAACTTTTGCAAGAATCATTTAGCTGAGTATAGGGAGCCTGTGGGACAACTGAAGAAATTAAAACCCTAAATTATTGCTGCTGGGACTAGCCGTAATAGATCTGCTGTGAGTATCCTGCCCAGTGGGGTTTAGAGGTTTTGTTCTTTTACGCACCATTGCATGATGCGTCTCAGAAACCTCACAAGGCCCTTCCGTACAGCATATATATGAGACTTTTTTCCCTGTGCAAGTTCATTCTTTAGCATGAAGGTTCCGCAAATTGCAAATAACTGTGGCTATATCTGCATGCTTTCATTGGGTTCCCTTGTAGAAGAAACCAGCAGACATTATAACTAAAAAAGCATACAGCTGAGATTCATATGAATGGGATGACTTGTTCCATGTACTCAGTGGTACACTGGGCATGCTTCTTCTCAAACAGCAAGCCATCCATCCAATGGCCAACTGCTGTTGAAACCAAGCAAGCTTTCAAAAGTAAGTTGTGTTTTGTCACTGAAATGCGCTGTTCAAAGAAGAGGGAGAAGAATAGGGTTTTTTTTATAAAATCCTACCAGGTGGATGCAAGAGCTGGTGTGTGTCTGTACAAAATAGATCTTTCAATCGAGGACCTTGAGGTGTTTTTGTTTTTGTTTGTTTTTTGGTAGCCCACAACATTTAGCTGCCTGAGGAAAATGATAAGATTCCCCCTCCCTTATCCAATTCCACATACAGTGGTACCTCGGGTTACATACGCTTCAGGTTACAGGCTCCGCTAACCCAGAAATAGTACCTCGGGTTAAGAACTTTGCTTCAGGATGAGAACAGAAATCGTGCAGTGGCGGCGTGGCAGCAGCAGGAGGCCCCATTAGCTAAAGTGGTGCTTCAGGTTAAGAACAGTTTCAGGTTAAGTATGGACCTCCAGAACGAATTAAGTACTTAACCCGAGGTACCACTGTACAGAACCTTTTCAGGGAGGATGTACAAAGTGCAGGGATCCAGGCCAGATGAACAGACTCTTGCACTGGGACATTGTTTGGTGCGGTTTGCTAAGGGAAGGTTGTTGCTGATATCGATACCAATTTTTGGTATCTTTTTCCCAGAACTTTTTAGATCTTATTACAATTTGTGCGAAATTTGTCAAATTTGGTTGTGTACTTTTTATATGTTTTATTTATTGTTTATGACTACTGTTGTAATTATGTAAGTTTTTTCAAGTTGCAAGCCGCCTTGAGCTTAGTTTCAGTTATGGAAAGGTGGTATACAAATAAAATGATCAATGCATCAATGAACGAATGACAGGGCTATAAATGGAAGGATCTGTAAGTCTCAGTTCTCTCAGTTTCTCATTTGTTATAGTTTTAAATTCAGTTCCCCTACATTTTGCAGAAATTTGTGAAGTCCTTTTTTTAACAAATCCTCATGAAAATTATTCCTCATTTTCGTGCAAGTTTCTCAAAATAAGCACATTTTTATACGCAGTTGTCAGGGGCTCAGGAGCAGAGGCACAGGGGAGAGAGGAAATGGAGAGCGAAGGGGAAGAATCGGAGGGCAGCGTAGGGGAGTAAGAAAGTGGCCCGAGAGATTCCATGAACCTCTCCAGCGAATCAGAAGATTCCCAGAGGGGGGCGCCGATGGCCAGGGCAAGGGGGGTCCCAGGGGGGACACACCAGAAGCAAGGGGCCAGCGGGGACTCCCAAAGCAGCAGCGGGAGATCAGGACCAGCTCCTCCACCAGAGCGTAGTGGGGGGGAAGAGTCCCATGTATCAGGGCCAGCTTCTCCTCCAGCAGGGAGAGAAGATGAATCAGGGCTGGCCACGCCTCTATCACAGAGTGAGGGAACGGAGGGGAAGTCAGGTCCAGCTAGCCTCTCCGAAGGGGGAAGCAGTGACAGGAGCAGTGTAACGGTCAGGAGGAAGGTTGCCGGCTGGGCACGCGTGCCAAGTTCGAATGTACAGGCGCGCGGCACAGCAGGAAACCCGGATTGGGAACCAGGTCCTAAAGCCCACCGGAGGGCGGGGGAAGACTCAGGGGACTCAGCGTCAGAAGAGTCTAGAAAGGCGAGACCCCAGCGGACAGGCGGGCCCAGAGGAGAAAAGAGCAAAGGAAGAGGTGGAGCAAGGCTAGAGTCTTAAACTGGTGTCTGGGGGGGAGGAGATTCAGACGGAGCTTCAGCGGTCTAGAGTTTGAGACGTAGAGCTGCGCGCCGTGGCTTTGAAATCGAAACTGAACTTCAATAAAGACTTTTGTATATAACAACGAACTGGCATTGGTCCTTTGTGAGCTGGGACCTCGGGCAGCTCTGACAGCAGTATTGTCCAATGTATGCATTTCTGCAAGCGATTCCCTCTAATATAATGCATTTTGTCTTTTTCTTGCTCGTATCTTCAGTTTTCGCCGCTTTCCCTTAATATATGCAATTTTGGGAACATTGTGAACGGAGTGATTTAACAATCAAAATAAATTCTGGCAATTGTAGCTCTGTGGGGAGGGGTATAGGGGTCTCCTAACCACCCTCATCACACCCCTAACAAACCAGAGCTCCCGAATTCTTTGGGGGAGGCCATAACTGTCTAAAGTGGTAACATAATATATTGTGTGAATGTGCCCTAGATGTACGAGAACGAATTTCCATGTATATGTGTGTAATGTATACAGGGGAGTCCCAGTTAGCTGCACCTATCATCGGTGGTACCAACAGTTCTTTAATTATGAAATCACAATGAAATGATGAGGGAGTAGAACACTCTTTCCAATCTGTTCTTCATAAGCCAATGATTATGAATCAGTTATGTAATGAAGCAGTAATAGGAATGATAACTAAGTAAAGGAGCGAATAAAGCTGATTTATGCGAAGCGGAATTTTTTTAGCACTGTGCATTAACACAGACTTGATAGCTGAGGGTAGTGGAGATGATGAGGTTAGTGGTGCACACCAAATGCTTCCAGCCTGAAGAAATGGTAACAGTATTAGGGGTGATGAGTCCACAGAATGCAAGATGGCAGGATCCCCAAGGATGTGATCTGTGGGGAGTTGTCTTCAGGGACTAGGCCTGTTGGCAGACAAACTTGGTGTGTTACAAAGATGTATGCAAATGTGACACGAAGGCTGGCAGCATTAACTCTGCCATATGGGAATCCCTCACAGACAACCATAGTACAGTCGTACCTCGGGTTAAGTACTTAATTCATTCCGGAGGTCCGTTCTTAACCTGAAACTGTTCTTAACCTGAAGCACCATTTTAGCTAATGAGGCCTCCTGTTGCCGCTGCGCCACCGGAGCCCGATTTCTGTTCTTATCCTGAAGCAAAGTTCTTAACCTGAAGCATTATTTCTGGGTTAGCGGAGTCTGTAACCTGAAGCGTATGTAACCTGAGGTACCACTGTAGATCCTATGTAACTCATATGGGGCCTAGTATAAAAATTTGTCGAAAAGTTATTTTGCGGAAATATCTGTGACAATATGCAATAAAATACAAATGGTATGAACCTAATATGAAGAATTCTTCATAACAACCCCTTTTGCAAGGTATATTTAGATAGTATGTTTTCAGATTTTGTAAATGGTCTTAAAGCCTTTGTTGTGCCTCTGGATCCTATCTAAGTTCTACTTTCCCATGAGACCTGGTTTCATCAGACCATTCTCCCATCACCTCTCAGAGGCCCAGAGAGGCTGGAACCACTTCCAACTCTCGAGGCCCCTAGCTGTAATAATAAAAAAAAATGACAATACAGGAAAACAAAATAAGGCACCAAAAAAAAGAGAGCGAGACATAATTTGAATATTGTTTTATTATACAAATGCTGTTCTAGCTGAGAGACAGTATATCCATTTTGGTCCAAAGTGCATAAAAACAAACTGATCAAATGTCAAACAATTAACAAATGTCTAAATGAGAGGCCTCTGTAACCCACCCCTCCTACTCCAAAACCCACCAGTCTGAAGAAGCCCATAATATGTAAAAGACACTGTACAAACCTAATACTAATACACTACAGCCGTTGGGGTGTTTAAATTCCTTTTAAACTAGCTGTATTTTTAAACTTAACAGAATCGTATGCCTTTGATATGTCCAATTTAGAATGAAAAAAGAATAATTTTTATATGCTGCTTAATGCAGAAGTAAATTTTGCACATTCAAAAGAGTGTGCTCTGAACCCTGAAGTTGCAGCTAGGCACAGCACAAAACTCTACATGTCTACTCAGAAGTAAGTTCTATTGAGTTCAATGTGACTTACTCCCAAGTGTGTATAGGATTGCACAGCCTGAGTCCCGTTGTAGGCATTACTTTCAAATAAACATGCAACAGGATTGGGTTGTTTGGAGCATTGACAGTGCGCAATAATTTTGTTCCCATGCAGTTCTTCACCGGTGTCTTTCTCATTCTCAGGAAGCCCAGCTGTGGTATCATATCATTCACACTGTTACTCAAATGATTACAAATCACTTTAATGCAATTTGTTCTCTCTCTCCCCTTCTTCCCCCCCTTCTTTATTTCAGGGATTCGGAAAATTAATAGACACAAACAGGCTTGCCAGAAAGTTTGAAAGCAAAGACAAATTAAGGGCCTTGGAGCCAGAACACATGCTAGCGAGCTACCAAGCTGATTATGTGCTTCTGAGAGAGGAAATATAGAGTTTGATAGATTTGTTCTGTGTGACCAGCAGGAAGCTCTGCCAAAGTAGTCTTGGGAGTTTGGCTTCAGCTCAAGTTTTTCATCATGCCCAAAGTCAAACCAAGCCGAGCGCCCAGCTCAAGCCAACTTCATGCTGTCATTGGCTTGACCACCGTTATATAGACAAGGACACTGTTTTGACAAATCATAAATATCAATTAGGGAGAAACCTACGCAATTCAGATTGGCAGGCAGAGGAGCGGAGTGGAGTTGGCAGGGCGACATCCCACTCCATCACACAAGTCAAACTATTCAGAATTTTGCCGAAAAAGGCAGGAATCCTAAAATAAAGCAGGGATAGGGAACCTCTCTCTGCCCAAGGGCCCCATTCCATTCTGGACAACCTTTCAGAGATGAAAGCGGGTGGAGCAATGAATGTAAATTTTGTTGGTTGAATCCAATGCAGGGAAGCAGTCCTACAGAGGGAGGGGTTTATTTGCATCACATGATCCCAACCCGCTCTACTCTCCCAGCCAGCAAGAATGCTTTGCCTGAATTAGTCTAAATGTTTGTATCAGTGGGATTGCTCACTGGCTGGTTCCAGTGTTTGGTATCACAGACCCTCCAAGTGTCCCTGTTTTCCAGGGACAGCCCCAGATTTACAGAAGCCATCCTGGTCTGATTTGATCCTGGAATGTCCCTCTTTTCCTTAAAGGTAAAGGTACCCCTGACTGTTAGGTCCAGTCGCGGACGACTCTGGGGTTGTGTGTTCATCTCGCTCTATAGGACAAGGGAGCCAGTGTTGTCCGCAGACAGCGTCTGGGTCATGTGGCCAGCATGACTAAGCCACTTCTGGCAAACCAGAGCAGCACACAGAAATGCCGTTTACCTTCCCACCGGAGCGGTACCTATTTATCTGCTTGTAGTTGATGTGCTTTTGAACTGCTAGGTGGGCAGGAGCAGGGACCAAACAACGGGAGCTCACCCTGTTGCAGGGATTCAAACTACCAACCTTCCAATCAGCAAGCCCTAGGCTCTGTGTCCCTAATTTCATCGGAGAAATGTTGGAGGGTATGGAGTTATGTGATCCCTGAGCCAAGGAGATAAATACCGGTAACTATACAACCTTTAGAAGACGTCTGAGGGCAGCCCTGTATAGGGAAGTTTTTTCATGTTTCATGTTTTACTATGTTTTTATATATGTTGGAAGCCACCCAGAGTGGCTGGGGCAACTCAGTCAGATAGGCGGGGTATTATTATTATTATTATTATTATTATTATTAGAATAGGATGCCCCTATTTTCATTTTCATGGTATGGTTTGCTGGCTGAGTGGATGCATCAGGTGAGGAGGTGTGGTTCAGGACCTACTTGGCTACAAGAACAGGTTCTGCTATGGGTGCATACCCTCCAACATGTCTCCGATGAAAATAGGGACACCCTAAGGAAAAGTGGGACATTCTGAGATCAAATCAGAAACCAGGACAGCTTCTCTAAATCAGGGACGTCCCTGAAAAATAGGGACACTTGGAAGGTGTCTGTGGATGGGGCCTTGAGATCCTTCCCAATTATGGGTTTTCTGAGTTCTCTTGTAGAAAGTCACTGGCTGGTGCTTTTGCAAAGGTGTCCTGACTCACCCTGAATGGAAAAAACAAGAAACATAGTTTAGAAACAGGGGGACAGGGTTGAGAAGCCAAGAGGAGCTGCTAGTTAGAGCTGGAGAAAAAGGAGAATCCAGCTCCTTTTGGGGTTCAAGCATGTCAAGGAAGGGGAGTATGGAGCCAGCCTCCTGGACATATTCCAAAAACTGAATGAACTGCAGGTGCACAAAGGGGTCTAGAGAATCAAACTTCACACACAGCAGAGCTGGCGTCAAGGAACGGTATTGTTGGGCCAGGGGCCCACAGCAGAGGAGGGAGCCAACCTACAACTGCTCTTACCTACTGTCACTGCTCATCCACCTGACTTCTCCAAATGTGTAAGCACAGACGAGAGGGAGTGAAGCAGAAGCAGCCACCACTTTCCTCTGGATGGTGGTGCAACTTGGGCCCAGAAAGAAAGGAGAAGCGAAAAGACAGTGGTGACAATGGCAATGAGCTGGTGTTGCATGCCATGACCAACGCAGCAATCTTCATCACAATAGGACTCACTTATATGTGAAAAGAAAGAAAGCCTGATCTATAACCTAATTAAGCCAGAGCTCTTAAATCTGTGTTAACTCACAGTTTTAGGGCTACTAGATCAATAAGACTCTGCTCAGTTAAATCCAAGATCTTTTTTTCACACAAATAACATATGAGGTAGTTAAACCGTGCCTCCACTGTACCACTTCAGTCTGTGAGTGAGGATATCACTGGATTCTCCATGTATGCATGTAAACCATTAAAAAAAAACATGGTAAAAAATAAATGTCAGGAGCAACAATTTTATCCACTTCTTGCCTCTGTGAATATGCTAATTGTAAAGCTGCAGGAAATTTGTTTGTGAGAAAGCAATGAGCTAAAGAAAGCTTGGTCGTACTTCAAAAGGACCAGCGAGCCCTGGCAGCCCAGTACAATATATAAATTAGTAGGGGAAAATCTTTGTCCTTTTTTTTGATGATGCATTTCTTCTGATTGCCCAGGAACACACACTCTAGATCCCCACTCGCAACTGGACAGAGAGCCTGGAGAGAGAGATGGCCTCTCTATAGACGACAGCAAACTCCCCCTCCCAGATGCTGCACTGAGTACCCAGGTGGACACAGCTGGGTGAGACCAATGCCACCCTGCTCACCCACCCAGGTCTCAGAGCTACAGACCAGATTGGCCTCCTCATCCACAACCAGATCAGGAACAAGGGAAGTTTTACTCGGAGCAACAGCAGTGGCAAACCCAAGGGCTGGCTGATAGGACAACCCCAATTCTCCAGGCTAGAGGAGGGGGTGGCACACAGCACAGTCACTAACTGCCTGTGCCACGTGCCTCTTCCCCAGTCTGCCCCCACACCATACCTCCCCGTGCCCGTAATCACTGCAGTTGGGGTCACCCCTGCTCTCCCCAGCTTTTCTCTTCCCATGCACATCCTACATCCCTTAATTAAAACAAAAAACCCAAACACACAAGTTAAAAGCAGTTAAATAATAATAATAATAATAATAATAATAATAATAATAAGTTATTTCTATCCCGCCCTCCCCAGCTGAATCCGGGCTCAGAGCAGCTAACAACAATAAAAGTAACACAGCAGTTTCAGTAAAAACAACTGAAAACATTTTAAACAGTTGGGGCAATAAAAAGAGCAATGAAACCCCCTAAACAGAACCCCCTAATGATACTCCAGCCCCTGCCTAGCTCCTTTCTCAGAAATAGATGGCACACTTTTATGCCAATGGCTGGGGGCGGTGGGGTGCTTCAGGGCTAAACTGGATGCCTAAAACTTTTTTTAAAAAAAACCTACCAATGTTTAAACCAGGCATAGGCAAACTCGGCCCTCCAGACGTTTTTTAGGACTACAATTCCCATCATCCCTGACCACTGGTCCTGTCAGCTAGGGATCATGGGAGTTGCAGTCCCAAAACATCTGGAGGGCCAAGTTTGCCTGTGTCTGGTTTAAACGAATAAACAGAGTCAAACAAATGACTTCTCCAACTGCAAAGCCCCCTTGGAGAGTGACAGCCTCCTTATTAGCAAGTAAATTTAATAAATATCTCACCACCCAGAATGATGTCACATTGATTAAGATCTGATCCTGAAGCAGAAATCAGATGCCAGAGGCACTTTGTGGCTAATATTTCTGAAGTCAGAGAGATGTTTTATCACTTATCATTTCTCCTAACCCTTTCCCCCCTGCTCCTACACACCTCCCCCCCTTTTTTTTGTCTCCTGCTCAGTCGCAGAGCTTTCTCTCCATGAAATCGAAAGATATCTAGTAGTAATGCCTTTGTTGTATTGGGATACTATTGGAAATATGGATTACAGTATTCTGTGAAAAACATTTATTACTCTGAACTGTGACTCAGACATTGTTGCATTTCTAAGGTTATAGATTTTCTTTCAGCTAAACTAAGGCTGTAAGTCACTGTGACAGCTGTAATGTGTGTAGAACCATGGTACCAGATTCTATTACATACATATTTTTGCTAGAGGTTTATGATGTTAAAAACGTTTCTTCTCTCCCCTGCCCCCATACCTTTCTCTGCTGTTGTGTAAATATATATAGGAGCTTACAACACTGAAGTCAATTTCCAGATGAAATCTTCCCAGGAACACTAGTTTGTCCTTTTTAGGAGGAGGAGGAGTGGGGGGAAAAGGAACACTGCATACAAACTAATTATATTCAAGCACAATATTGAATTGTAATAAAAGATGAATGACAGAAAGTCTGTGTCATTGTGAGGAATGGGGAAGGTTACAGAAAGCTGAGGCTGGGAAAGGATTTATCATGAGCATTGGCTTCGGGCGTTGTGTCAAAAGATCTGCCGGCTTATTTGCAAGGGTGTTTGACAGAAAATAGAGCAGCCTCCACTAGAAAGAATGGTGATAGATTTTTATCCTTTATACACGGCAAAGATAGAAAGATGAATCGGGTTTTCTTTTTCAAAGAAAATCTATGGGAAATTGCAAGGCAGGGGAGAGAGCGCCTTCAAACTCAGCCCCAAAGCTCCCAGCGAATCCCTAAATTCAGAGAATATAGAGTTGCTAAAATTGCAACTGATCTGTAATTTTTCTACTTGTAAGCATAATAGGTTCTGTTGGGTTTTGCAGAACAGCAAACAGTAACAAAGACGATCCCAACAACCAACAACTGGTGTCTACTGGGAAACTGTTGAGTTTTGCATTAGAAGCTTCTGCGTCAAGGCAAACAAACCTTTTAGCGAGTCCTTAGAATTCAGATCCAGTACAATCATAATGCAGCTGTGGAAGCCAGGAGAAAATAATAGCTTTCTGGGTGTATTAGAATGCAAAACAGCATGTTGCCAACAGCCCTACTTTGTTTCCAGAATTTCTACAGCCAGCACAGATAGTGTTTCAATCCAAGCAAGCTTTAAGATCTATTAGGTCAAGAGCAGTCAACATGTTTTCTTCCATTATTGCTCCTTCGCGTAATGTAGTCGGTTGGATGCGAACGGATTTGTGGCTGCTTCCATATTAAAATCCCTGCTCCGGCACAAAGCTCACTAGGTGACCTTGGGCCAGACACTTTCAGCTTAGCCTACCTCAGAAGGTTGTTGTGAGGATGAAATAGGACAAGTTTGCTCATTGGGTATAAATAAGTGTGATAACGGGAGACAGGGATTCAAAATATATCCTACAGGGTAGGGAATGTGTGACTCTCCAAATGTTGTTAGACTACAACTCCTATTGTCCCTGGCCACTGACTATGCTGGCTTGGGCCATAGCTGTCAACTTTCAGATTTGAAAATAAGGGATCAGCAGCCTCACCTGTCCCGGGGACAGTCTATGGGATATCTAACAATCCGGGAGAACAGCGGGAAGCAGCAGGAAACGGCGCTAGAATAAGGGAATTTCCCACCAAAAAAGGGAAGGTTGACAGCTATGGCTTGGGCTGATAGGAATTGTAGTTCAACAACATCAGGAGGGCCACAGGCTTCCCATCCCAGTTTTAGAGTGTGATATATTTTATAATTTTATAAATGTTAACCTGTTTTTATTTTTATTGGGCAGGATTCAACCAATGAGTCCTATCAGTGGAAACCCTGTTCAAGGACTTCTCTTTGTTCAATGGGGTTTTCTCCCTTCTCCTCCCACCATGTGCCCCCTGGAATTGGTTCTGGAGGGGTCGGGAGAACCCCAGAACAGCACGCAGGGGAAAGATATGAGGGACATTCCATCTTGCAAGCCAAAATGCTCACCCTGACAGAATATTTTTTAGAACTTGTAGTTTGTTAGTGTCTCCTAACTACTCTCATTTGCCTTAACAAAGTTCTTGGGATTCTTGGGGTGTGGGGAGGAGTCATGACCTTAAAGTGGAAGAAGAGTGCTTTAAATATACAGTTGTGACCACTGTTATATATTTTATACTGTTGTTGAGAACGTTTATTTTGTTTTAATTTTCTTTGTTGGTTTTTTTTAAAAAACATTTTATTACTTTTAAAGTATGCTATTCACCACCTAAAGAATGTTAGTTATTGGGCACTCTATGAAATTAATGGACAAATTAAAATATATCACCCTGATTCAACTATTTGCCTTTGCAAGCCCCCAAGTGTCTCCTGAGAGGTCGGTCAGTTCTCTGAGCCAGCCATAGTCTTTGAAATGATTCCAAATAAGGGCATTTCTCGTGTTTCACTTTTATCACTGGAATCAGTTCAGTAAAGTGTGGTTCAACAAGATAGTCCTCTGTGTAAGTGCTTCTTGCAGCCAAAGACTGCCAGAGCAGTTTGGGAAACTTAGTAGTCTGTATCACCGAGCTGAAGTTTGTGAGGACATTAGGCACCAACAATGGAAGAAGTTTCTTCTGCTTTGCTTTATCCTCTTGGAAAGATTTGTCCTCATTGTTGATTTATGTTGGCTACGTACAGAAGCTTTGCCAGCTCTGATCTGAATGCTGCCGCATGCCAAAAAGACTTAGGGATATAGATGGAACGGTGATAACTGCGGGCACAACACACTTTTTCACCATCTCTTAGAGAATTAACGATCAGATCTAGTTGGTGCCAGTTAACATATTGAGGATATGTCTGTGACACTTTGTGACTAACAGGGTCATTCAAGCTAGTACTTGTGATGCCCAAAGCTGATGTAAAAACCGTTTTCAGCAAATCTTTTGTCCATTTATGTTCATACTGTAGCACCCTGCTTGTGGTTAACGCTTAGCTGGAATGAAATATTCAACGCAGCAATAGAGAAATTAAAATAATAATTTATTTGTCAGACAAATAAATGAGAGGCACAGTGGTATGGTTACCAAGCTCTGGCCCGGCCTCCTGCCATTCTGGCCAGCACTTATATTTCCTTAATCCAGCCCCCTTGCTCCTCCTGTGGCTGCCTCTGTCCAATCAGCCTGGTTGAAATTCCTATTGGCTGTTTGCTAGAACCAATCACAAAAGATACACCCATTTCCTTCTGTCCTTTTATGGAACACAAAGAGCTATATATTCTTCCATCTATAAATGACAAATGTAGTAATATATCTTACATGTGTCTCAACAAGGAATCTTAATTACCAGCTCACCTCTTGCCCTCCTTGCCCTATTGCCTTCCAAAACAGATAGTTAATCTTGAATTTTTATCTTCAACAGATGTCAAGGATCTTGAGTTCACATCAACACTGAAAGATCTTCTTCATTTGAAGGTTTCTAAACAAAAAGCCTGACAACTATATATCAGGAGTGCTCTATGGCGTCTCCTGTCTGGCAGGGGGCTAGGCTGGTGGCTGACTTAATTTCAGGATAGTTAAAACTCTTACAACTATATGAAATAAGAATCTAGCATTTCTTAAATCCTTTGCATAATTACATTTAAGTCAATATATTTAATACATTGTCATAGGTAGCCTTTTAAAAGGAATAAGGCCTTTGTAAAGTAAAAAAGGAACTCAGTAAAAAAAACAGCTTCAAAAGAAGCCTCTTCAGTTTACACCCCTCCTTTCACCCCTCCTTTCCAGCCAGTTGCTTTCCCATTAGCTCTTCCCAACATTTATTGCCCTTTAACTCTCTCAGTTTAAAAAAAAGAAACAGCTTTAAAAGATTTCCTTAAAATGCTCTCTTTTTCTGCCAGCTAGATGCCTCTCCATTGCTCTTGGCCTTTTTAACCTTAGGAAGAAGATATGGCTCATTTTACTGGGAGGCACATGGTATCATTTTATTATTTACTCATTCCTAATTATGTTTATCTCTGCTTTTTTATCTTCTGTAACATGTAGGATCAGTGTCTGCTCTCAGCCTGTAATTTCCCTTTTTACGACTTTGAGAATTGTTTTCTGCTATAAATCAGGGGGCCCCTTGTCTAGGAGGAAAAAACATTGCCAAGGCCTTTTAGGCAGCTGGTCTTTTGCCTGGCATGAAACATTTGAAAATCTTTAAGATACAGGCCCTGATTGAAATATATAAGCTTTGATAAAAAATGCAGGCTTATGATTAGATGCCTCAATACTTCCAGTATCTTGCTGACCAGGCTAAATGGCCAAGAGCCACAGTGTGCGCCAACACTTTTCTTTAAATCTCCATGCAAATAAAACAGTCCTCAGCAGGACTACGTGCAACAAGATGGTTCAACCGTAGATAAAAAGTGCCCTTATTCACAAGGGGCACCAGCACCCTTGTGATAGTTAAGCATCCTTTAGTCAAGCTTAGTTGAAGAAATATTGTGTGGCTGGGCCTAGCTGTTGTGTCACCTATATTTAAAAAATAAACATGTTCTGTCAACAGCATAACTGGCTGTGCACATGTCTCTGTGAAAGTCTGCCATGCCACAGCTATGGCTTCAGGCCTAGTCAGCATTACCGGTATATCACTTTAGGGAGTCATCGTTTCCCCTAAACAATCCTGTGAACTATAGTTTAAGGATGCTGACAGTTGTTAGGAGACCCCTATCCTCCTCACAGAGCTACCATTCCCAGAGTTCCCAGGGAAGAGGGGTTAAGCCATTTTGGAAACTGTAGCTCTTTGAGTGCAGATGGGGCCACAATAAGAGCTCAATAAGAGCTCAAAGGCCTGTCTCGTCAAGCATCTTGTTCTCACAGTGGCAAACTATATGCCTATGAGAATCCCACTAGCAGAACATGAGGGCAACAGCACTCTCCTGCTCCTGAGTAACTGATATTCAGAGGCATGATGCCACTGATTCTGAAGGTAACATTAAAAACATCATGGCGAGCGGCCATTGGTAGCCTTATTCTCCATTATCTAGATCCCTTTTAAGGCCGTCCATGTAGGTGACCATCAACACAACTTGTGGTAGCAAATTCTATAATTTAGCTATATGCTGTGTAAATGAGAAGTTCACTTACTAGGGACTAAGCACCACAGTTTATGCATAAACACAATGGCTGTTGCACCACACAGAGATTGGGGTGGCATGCAACAATAGAATAATGCTCCAAAGAAACAACAATGTCTACATGGAACAGAAGATTGCCCTGGAAAATTACCAGTTAGGTCTCCTCACTAGTGTTTGTGTTTCCAGTGGGTTCCAGTGACTAACCCAAAGCAATCAGGATATGGATTTACTCTGACAGTGTGCACTCATCATGACAAAGCAGCAATGTTTTCCCACCTTGGACAGTTTCCTGTTTTATCAAGTCCCTGTATGTTTTGTTGACTCCTTGTGGGACATAATCTGGATGCTGCAGCTGAAACCATGGAGGGGTTTGGCTATGTCGTCTCATTTCTTTTACACAACCTTCAGATGCCTTTGAAGCCCAGCGAGTCTATGGAAATGCTTGAAGAAATTCCATAGTATCCGACAAGAGCATGATTGTTAAGAGACCCTGATCTCACGAGGTGTCTGCTATTGCCAGAACTGCTACTGTTCAGTTCCAACTCACTTTCCATGAATAGCGACATTATTCGTTAGAGTTTTCAGCAGGGAGTGATCGCCAGACACCTTATTACAAACTTCTGCAGAGGGAAAATATGCGTTGAAAAGATTTTCCATCTCTACCACCTTCCTGCCTCTCTTGTTCTTACACATCATTTTCTTTTAGCAGAGAGAGGATGGCGATATTGAAATTGAAAGGAAGCAGATGGCATTAAAATAACATACCTGGGAGTTTTGTTTTGTTTTTTTAATGGCTCAGTTGCTTTGATGCTAAAACCGGGACGGAATAATAAGCAACAGTGTGTAGTACAACTAAGCTCATCACAGATGTACACATTTTGCATCGCTTCAGAAAACAGTATTTTCCTTTCAGCAGGAGTGGGGAACCTCAGAACCAGTGGCTGAATGTCCAGAACTTTCCATATGGCTCTTGAGATTCTTCCCAGACACATCCCCTCTTCCCAAGCCACACTCATCCTGCTCCATGCCCTCTTCAAGTGCTTTTGTCTGACTAGAATGTATTCTTGAACTATGATAATGCCTTTGACTTTCCTGTACTGAAGATGGAGAGGTGTCAGTAGAAACCTCTGATGTTTGCAGGGCTCAGATGCAGCCCCCAGTACAAAGGCAAGCATCCCATCTGTTGTAAAGGTAAAGGGACCCCGACCATTAGGTACAGTCATGACGGACTCTGGGGTTGCGGTGCTCATCTCGCTTTATTGGCCGACAACTTCCGGGTCATGTGGCCAGCATTACTAAGCCGCTTCTGGCAAACCAGAGAAGCACATGGAAACGCCGTTTACCTTCCCGCCGGAGCGGTACCTATTTATCTACTTGCACTTTGAGGTGCTTTCAAACTGCTAGGTTGGCAGGATCAGGGACCGAGCAACGGGAGCTCACCCCATCATGGGGATTCAAACCGCCGACCTTCTGATCAGCAAGTCCTAGGCTCTGTGGTTTAACCCACAGCGCCACCCGTGTCCCTCCCATCCATTGTACCACTTATGTTTTGCCTGCACACCACTAGCAGGTGGCCCCTGGAAGGTTGCCCGAGTGAAAACATGGCCCTTGGGCTGGAAAGGTTCCCCATTCCTGCCTTCCTGGCACTAGAAGTGGGCAGTCTGAAGTTCAAAGGCATCAATATCTCCCAGCAGGCACCTTGAGACTTTGACATTGCAACTGCTTCCTAAGGACTGAAGCTTAAGCTACCCCATTGTGGTCAAAGTAGCCACATGTATGCAGTATAAATCAAGATTTCTTTTAGTTTATATTTCAAAAAGTGGCTGGGTTTTAAAAGTCTCCAGGCATACGCAGCACTGCTAATAAATAGATGTCTTGTCTACTTCATTCTATGCCTTGCATCCTGCCCTTGTCAACTTCCAGGCATTCTGCCCATTGCAAAAAAAGAGAGAGCCTTAAATCTTGCAGGAAGCAACTGGTGGGTACATTTATCCTTCCTAAGGTCATTTTACAGCATTCAGCATCTTAGTTCCATAAAGACAGCTGAACGAAAAGAGTGCAGTGCAATAACAGGCCCCCCAAATAGCTCTTGTTGTGGACCCTAAAGTGGAAATGTAAATAACTGAAGTTCAAGACAATGGAAATAGTCATCTAGCTTAGCAAAAGTCTGTTAGTGAATCACGTACGTACATAAATACATTTGCATCCCTACTGGGGGCTTTTTAAAGTTAGCAAAAACATTTTTTCATGTTTTAATAGAAATGTCATGTAAACAATATATAATGCTTTGAAATTAAACGTTGCTTAAATTAAATATGACTTAAATTTATCTGGATCAAATATCTGGTGCTCAACTTTAGGGATTTCTCATATGATGAGGGCTCTGAAACACAAGCAGTTCTCCAGCAAAGGATGCCCCATTTCACTGAGAGCGGTGAAGGAGCATGTGTAGAAGTCATGTCTTTCTCCTGACTTGAATGAGGAGCACATGCATTAGCTTCTTGTTATACAGGCAGTCCCCCTGGTACCACACATATCAGTGAAATCGTGTATAATTGAAACCCATTGAAAAAGCTTGGAAACACACCACTCCACCCCACTCTCATTCTGCCCTTTTAGTGACATTTCAGTAACATCTTTATGACCTGCTTGCGCACATCTTGAACGCATATAAACAGACGGCTGCCTGTACATCACAGCTCATGAGGGCTCTGGGCGGAAAGAATGCTTTGCCTTAGACTGAGTCCACACCCTGTTGCATACCTTGTGAAAATCCCTTCAAAGGACTGTGGAGAGGGAACCTGAGATAGATTTTTCTGCATTCACTAGATTCCCCTCATGATATAACTAAATCACAGATACCTAGTGGGTTGGTAGTTGGCTGTCATGGTGTGGTATATGAATTTGTGTGTGTGAAACCAATGCAGAAATGTGAGGAACTAAACTTAAGATTGGATAAATGAGAAAGTGAGGAAACTTAAAATTGACAAATTTGCTCATCCCTACTGCTGGTCTGTGTCCCCCTGGTAATATCACAGAAGTGTGTTCAGCCTTGTGTCTCCGCCACCCCTGCCAGTTCACTGGGCTGCCACTTGCTGGTGATGGATTGCAAGAATATCACATGCTTCTGTTACTAGAGGTTACCAGTACTGTTAGTGAGAGCCGCACATACAAAGACACACACACCAATAAAAATTATGCCCTCACTTAAGTCACTAGCAGGCTTCCACAGCCCTGATGGTTGAAAGAGGATTTTTAGCACAATATTTAACCATGAGACAAAAGAAAACTGCTCCTCACTCTATGGTCTCTGTCCTGAAGAAGAAGATTGAATTGGGGCCTTTGTTGTGAGAGATGTCTGGTTCTAGTCTAAGGTAAGAAATCTGTTCGCATTGTGTTGTACTGCCCTCTAGAGTTAAAACTTGGGATTCTTCTGATTGCTTCCCTGTGGCTTTTATTAAAAAGCAACACACTGACCGACTCATCCTAACAAAGGATGTTGTGATCATATAATGACGCTGTTCTTTCACACAGTAACTAGGGAAAGCCAGTTTGTTGGTTTCCAAATCCCACGTTTTGATCGAGCTGTCAGACTGAATGAAAAATGGTCTGTATTTTCAGAATTTATAGATACAAATGTATATATATATATATATATATATTTGCTTTCGTGATATATATATATATATATATCACACACACATATACATTAGTGTTTGTCAGTTACCTAAAATATTTCTCTAGAGATTGTTTCTCTCTTTGTGAAAATCAAACTTGGGGGAAAACAGGCCATGAAATATTTGTGCAAATGGAAACAGCATTACAAAGTAGCTGTCAAAAGAACAGCAGTTCCCCCACTCACTTCAAAGATTCTGCCTCACAGTAAGATAACACATGCAGGGTCAGAGGACAGACAAAAAGGTAGAAAGAATGGACACCACACACAGCAGGTTCAGCAAACACAGCTTCCATTTTGTGTAACGGCAGAACGGCTACAAGCTGATCCACGTGAACATTAAGAATGATGATTTTTCAAATGATTGGAGAAAACTCCAGAAAAATCATTTGAGTGGTAAAGGCGAAGCAAAGGTGGGAAAACAAGAAATTTTATGTATAATGTAAAAGGGGGTGGTGGTTTCCTAATATTTATATGCAGGATGACTCTTAAGAAGGCAGTATGGAAGGTTCAATTGCATGGATAATGAGAGACGTTTTGAAGTTAGAGGTACTCCTGATCCCTGGGTTATGTAGGCAAAGTTCACTTCTGGCAATAGGATGAAATATGTATATATTAGGAGTGTATATATTAGGAGTGTGCATTGGCTTTGGCTGTGTGTGTGATTCAAGTGATTTGTGTCATGGTCTCATTTATGGGCCGGATTTTGCTGTTAACAAGGCATCTCAAGTCAGATAGGGACCCTCTAAGCTTCCAGTGACTCTGTAGGCCTGTTTCCCCATCCCCACCCCCCAAAAAAGTTAAATGCACTAGCTTCCCTTCTTCCCCTTTCTTTCCCCAAAAGTAAAAAAAAATGGGCAAGATACATTGGTGGAATTCAGTGGACTGTCCAGAAAGATAAAGGGTGACAGCTGATGTTAGTCATACTCAGAGGAGACTCAATTATTTCTATGGGCCTCATCTGAATTTGGTATCACCCAGCGTCTATGTGAATCAAAGTTCTGCTGGTGATACATAACAAACATGCAGTTGTATTTGCCCTTTCAGAGCAACGCAGATTGGGCTGCAGGAATTTTGTCATGGTATGAGCACATTTGGGGTATATGGTACACCTGTTTTATGAGCAATTTATATACGAGGATTTATATACTCACAGTACAACCCATCACATGCCAGTTCATAAACATCACATTATCCCTTGCAATGAAAACACTGATATTGCTTGTGAAGAGATCTTTTGCTTTCAATAAAGACCACAGAAGACTCTTAATAACAGTTGTAGTTACACAGAAATTGAAATATGCCTCACCTCATCCGCTTATTGAAATCTAATAGACAGGTGACAGTATAAATATGAGAGTGTTGCTGAGAGCTCTATCTTTCCGTGAACATTGAAGCTTTATATATTAGGAGTCCTGAGGGCTTTTTGTCACAATATTTATCTGTTGTATGTTATAACTTACCAGCAATATGGCTCAGTCCTCCTGCTATCACCTGCCTTATGCACTAACTTTATCCCTAAAACAGGACTATGCCCTTCAGAACTAATTACTGGTGCAATTATTATTCGTAAGTGCCATGCATATGTGAATCAGCCTTTCCCAAACTGTTGCCGTCCAAATTTTTGCATTTGCTATCTGGAGCTAAGAGGAGCTGTAATCCGAAACATCTGGAAGGTACCAGGTTGAAGAGGGTATATGATGATGATGATGATGATGATGATGGTGGTGATATTGTCTTATATTACTGGCATTGCTGTTATCATTATTTATTGAAATATTTATAGAATGCACTTTCGTAGATATACAGCAATATATGATGTGCAAAGTGTACAAAATTAGGATAAGGTCAATTAAAAAGATCAGCAAAACATAAAGAAATAGTTAGTGGTAAAAAGAAATTACTAACAACAACAAAAGGAAGAATATGCTTGACAGGTGCTATTTTAGTTGTTTTGCCACAGACATTCCATTTTTCAGTGCTTAGAGCAATTGTTCCCCTGATGAAATTTTAAAAAGCTTATATCTCAGTGGGAACATCCTTTCTCCTGTAGCTCAGGGGCTCATTAGCTTTTGTTACTGAAGGCTTTATTTTACTTTTCAAAGAGGAGTTAGGCTGCTGCCTTTAGTCTTTTCCACTCGTGGCACTTTTGCAAATATTGCCTTGTTGTTTCCCTTAGATTTCACGTAGTAGCAGGAGTAGGAGTTATTATTATTATTATTATTATTATTATTATTTATACTCCGCCCATCTGGCTGGGTTTCCCAGTAATAATGTGGCTCCCCTAGAGGAGCATCTTCTTAACTCCTATTTAAAACATACTTCCTCTTTTTTATGTAAAATGACTGGCTGGTTTGAGTAGGAGAGACTCATTTTCCAGCAGCCCATCCTATCACCCCAGCAATGGCTGGAATCCCAAATGCCATGCATGATATTCTGTACATGCATTGGGGTTTTTCTCCTCTCCCGTCTTCCCCATTTCAGCTGTTTCGGTTCCCTGAAAAGCTGTTTCACTGTATCTCACTGTGGAAAAGCTGTTTCACTGTATCTCACTGTGGAAAACAGTTCCACAGTGAGATACAGGATGCTTCTGGACCATGGCTATAGGCAAGGGGGGGCAGGGGGACAGCTGCCCCCAATCAAGTAAAACAATAGAAATACTTAACTAACTGACCAATCACGTCAGTTCTTTCCCCCCAGAAAAAGTCCTGCCCCCACAAACAAAAATCCTGGCCACGCCCATGTTCTGGACTCCTCACTATTTTCACGTGGGATTCAATTACACACAAGCAAGTTCAGGGTGCAGGGTTAAAGTCAATTTGGAGTTTTTGTGCAGCAAGCCTGCTTTCCCAAAGTATCTTTTTGCACTAAACAAAGTGATGAGAGAAATGAGTGGGACAGTATGAGATAACACAGAGCTTGAACACAACATTGTCTAGGCTCTCCACAAGCAAATCAGCGATTGCTCGTTAAATACCACCTAATCCCTTTGACGATGCCTAAAGGAAACCTTTCTGTATTTCTGAACTGCATTTGGAAGGTTCTAAGGGTGGCGCTGTGGTCTGAACCACTGAGCACAGGGCTTGCCAATCAGAAGGTCGGCGGTTCAAATCCCCGCGACGGAGTGAGCTCCTGTTGCTTGGTCCCTGCTCATGCCAACCTAGCAGTTCAAAAGCACCTCAATGTGCAAGTAGATAAATAGGTACCGCTCCGGCGGGAAGGTAAATGGCATTTCCATGTGCTACTCTGGTTTGCCAGAGCAGTCATGCTGGCCACATGACAATAAAGCGAGATGAGCGCTGCAATCCCAGAGTCGTCCACGACTGGACCTAATGGTCAGGGGTCCCTTTACCTTTTAAGGAACCAAGAATGGAATCAGGCTTTGGTACAGGGGCTTCCTATGAAGGTTTGTCTACCTTTGGTCACCCCATCACAACCTGAGCCTGCCGGGTATACCCTGTTAGAAGGCAATCTCTGCAAGACAGGTGGAAACTCCATCCATTTTTCAAGCTTTTGCCAGTAAGCCCAGACCCAGCTATGACCATGTACCCACAGACCTCATTCCCAAAAGGAAACACAAATCCTGGGTAAGCGCATGCAACCCTTGGAATCTCACACTGCTCGGAGGTTGTGGTTGTGTGCAACAATACGTTTCTGATTCAATTATCTCCCCGTAACTAGCTTTACCTAGAAACAATAGATTTTTTTCTGCCATATATACACATCTTATGAAGAGGAAATTCCCCCCAAAAGCTGCAGGCATTCTTAAGAAACAGAAATAACCAAATACCTCTGAATATTTAATTATCTATGCTGGAAATGAGAAACAGGTGTAATTAAACTAACACTTTTTAAATTAAGTGACCCCTCTTGACCAGCCATCTGTGAATAATTCAGATCCCCCCTCCATTATTACTGTAAAATTAAAACGAGGGCATATAAATGGCTAGATCCTCTTTAACTATCTTTAAGCACCAGGAATATATATTTTCCACCAGTTAAAATCCTTAATGATACCAAAAAATCTGTCAAGCATAACTCCCCCAATTCATTTGCCTGAAACCATCAATATTTTATCATGCACTTGCAGTTGGCTTTAATTTAACAGTCCAGGTTACTAATCAAACAAAACACCCAAGTCATTAAAAGTTAGCGTGCCATTTAGAAAGTGCATTTCACGTTTATTAAAATATCTTTCATGGAGCCATTAGAAGGCTAAAGTTTTAATTACAATCAGATATTTAGTTCTACTTCAGTTATGCTTTTGGCACTCTCTTGCAACTGCCTTGATTAATCTTCCGGACAGAGCTCATCCATTACCTCATGAAATTATTTTCCTCTTTACTTCTTCATAATTCATCCCTTTTGCCCCCCCTTTTCTCCTACTCATCTCCAAACATGTGAATTGCATTAAAGAGGTGTGTGGTGTGTCCCATAGTTACCTGGAAAACAAGTCACTAGTGGGGAAAACCATTTTCAGTGCTATTTACTGTGCAATCTTATACATGGGACTTACACCCAGGTCACTGGGCAAAGTACCATTCAACTCAGTGAAATTTACTTCTAAGGAGACATGCATAGAATTGTAGTTAGTCCCCAAAATACTAAATATAATTCAAAAAAAGACGCAGAAACTGAAATATAGACTGTGTGTGTAGGCATTAAAAGCTTTAAAACACAGCAAGATCTCCCCGCCCCCCTCAATTCAGATTGATGCTGGCTTGAGGCGGGAAATACATCAAAACACAGCATTTCATAAGAAACAACAGCGCAGATACAGATTTTGGCTAATGTGTGCACACAGCTTCCCAAACCAGTGGTGGGATCAAACTGGATGCAAAGTAAACAGGAGTATGTACACAGCCGTGGCTTCAAGTTCTCTTCTTGTTGTCATTGCAATTTTGCAAACGTTTCCCTAGAGACGAAAAACTAACAGCAGCCTCCTGTTATCTCTTGTTATTTTTCCCTCCTGATTTGTCTGGTTCATTTGGAGAACACATTGGATTCCACCATGCCTCCACTTTCCTCCTGAATATAGCCATAATACCTTTAAGCACTATTTAACTATTTGGGCTATTTTATTCCCAGCAAAACAAATAACCCATCACATATATGATGTAAGCTAATTGGTCTAAGTGGCCTGGGCAAAGCAGCGAAAGGTCCAATTAAATCCAAAGTCATGTTTGAATAAATCCAGTCATATTTATTTTCAGAGAATGGCATTAATTAAGAACAGGAAGATTGGTTAAAAATAAGAGAGGTAATATTGGGAGGGTCAAACTCCTTTAGATGACTATTTTAAACCACTTTAATAGAAGTCCTAATAAAATATATACCATACATTAGAAAGGGACACAAAAGGGTGCCAGAATAGTCAAAACATACTGTCTGTGCCAGGGGTCGGGGGGAATCAAAGTCCTGCCCAAAGACTGTGAATTTTAAAAGTGCACTAACTCTGGCACATCATGAACTCTTTGATTGCAAAATATGTTGGACAGAAACCCACAGCTGAATATTTGTTTTCAAACAGTGCTCCTGATGAACCATGCTATACAGAAGTGATCGAGGGTGAGGGTTGTCGTTTTTTAAAATTAATAATGATGGTGATGATAACTTAAAGGAAAATCAGGTTCTGCTTGAGGGGTTCCGGTGAGCATCTGGTTGGTCACTGTGAGAACAGAATGATGGACTAGATGGGCTCTTGGCCTGATCCAGCTTCAGGTCCCTTATGTTCTTACATGCAACTGAATGTTAAAGGATGCAAAGAGAAAGTATTATGCATAGGGTGCGATTTGCTGATATAACTGACAATATAGTGTCATCTAGTGTTGTCTGCAAGAATAGCATCACATATGTAAGCAGCAAGCATCATCTCTCCATTCTGTTAAAAGGCTCCAAAATTATATGGCAAAGAAGATGTGAAACCATAAGGTTTCCTTTGAGAGCCTATGGTGTTTTGATTAATAAAAGTTGTTATGGATTTTGGAAGAGCTCTCAAGTTCTCCTTGGCACTCAGTTGCCCAGTCTCTGTGGAATTTCAGGACTGTTAAGCCCATGGCAGCAAGAAATACGCATCTGCCTACAAAACCCTACTGCTCTGATATCACAGCAGATAACCCAATGGCAAAGGGCTCAGAGGCTGATAAAGAGAGGACCGATTGCATCTCAGAGGTTTCATATGTGTCCACATAGGTGTTGTCTTCTACCATTTATCATAGAAATCATGTGTACCTCTAAAATGAACACTAACAAAATTCACAGCCTGTTGGCTTTGAACATGCACTAAGTAATCACATGGGCCGATTCTAGCCTTCATACAATGTCCATAATGCAAGTGCTACCCTGTAGCTGCTATTGGGAATCATCTAGGAGGAGCTGAGGGGCCAAGGGCCCCCCAAATATTCCTGTTCCCCTAAATATTCCTGTGGTGGGCCTCCCTGGGCCTACCCACAGCTGGACCCAAATGATGTTGTACATACAGTGGTACCTCAGGTTAAGTACTTAATTTGTTCCAGAGGTCCGTTCTTAACCTGAAACTGTTCTTAACCTGAAGCACCACTTTAGCTAATGGGGCCTCCTGCTGCTGCCGCGCCGCCGGAGCACATTTCTGTTCTCATCCTGAAGCAAAGTTCTTAACCTGAGGTACTATTTCTGGGTTAGCGGAGTCTGTAACCTGAAGCGTATGTAACCCGAGGTACCACTGTATAAATGATACACATTTATACAGCATATGAAGAACTGTGGGGGGTTTTCAAATGCAAAGTGACCACCCTATCATTAGATTAAGACGCAAGACATCCAGGTTCAAATTCCCATTTAGCCACAGAGCTGCATGGGTGACCTGTCACTGTTCAGCTGCTGGGGTAAAATTAGGGAAGAGAGACCTATGGATACCACCTTGAGCTCCTTTGAGGTGGGATGAGAAATTATAATGTTTTGTAAATAGCTTGGCTAGCCACATCATGGAATAGATTTAACCACTCCTGCCTTTCATAGCCTGGCCTTGTCTCAGCAGTTGTTGTTTAGTTTTTAAAGGTGGGGGAGAGTGCGCAGCCAGGAGCAGCAAGGGAGAAAGTGCCGCTGGGAAAGTCTACAGGGGAGAATGGTTGTCAGATGCTTCTGGCGAAGTCTGAATGAGCCTCAGACCTCAGCAGGTGGTGGCATTTGTTCTTCCAGCACAGCTTCGCTCCAAGAGCCAAAGTTGTGGTGCTAGACCCAGACTAGAAATGTTCCTCTTGATTAATGAGTACCTGCATTCTGCAACAGTTGGTGTTTTGGAAGCAGTTTATTATTCAGCAGGCAGGCATATATTATTACTGTATGTGATATGTTATTATTGTGCCGTCACCTCCAGATTAATAAAGTGATTTGTGTGCAGTGCTCTTGTTTTTAAGGGCTGAAGTGGCAATATTGTAAAGCACCAAACCCATCTACACAGGGAGGGTAGGTGAGCTATGCCTCCGGTCCTGAAACAGCCTTGTTCTTCTGAAGGCTTCCTCAGATTTCTCTGCCTCCCAGCTATTAGAGCAGCCTGCTGTGGAGGAGGATGTTGTCTGGAAAAGCCTGAGCTGTCGCACAAGGGCCAAAATTCAGGCTTTGATCTAAGAACAAATGATGTTTAGAAGAAGTGAAGTGAGGAGGAGGAGGAACATCCGTGAAATGTTGTGGGTCAGGACAGATTATGCTCAAGACAAAGACATCTGTTGCATAAGGACAAAATTATTTGGGCATTCAGTGGGAGCAGATACTGATCATAATGTGTGAGCTCATTTCTATCTGTTTTAAAAAGTGCACAGCAAACTTTGGTTTACACACAACGTATAGGTTATACACAATGTAGACCCACTCAGATTAATGGACCTTAAATAGTGTCCACTATTTTATTATGTTTTTATATTCTGCTGGAAGCCGCCCAGGGTGGCTGAGGAAACCTAGCCAGATGGGTGTGGTATAAATATTATTATTATTATTATTATTATTATTATTATTATTATTACTCTGTTTACTCTGAGTGTAGCACCCTGCTTGTGGTTAACGCTTAGCTGGAATGAAATATTCAACGCAGCAATAGAGAAATTAAAATAATAATTTATTTGTCAGACAAATAAATGAGAGGCACAGTGGTATATGGTTACCAAGCTCTGGCCTGGCCTCCTGCCATCCTGGCCAGCACTTATATTTCCTTAATCCAGCCCCCTTTGCTCCTCCTGTGGCTGCCTCTGTCCAATCAGCCTGGTTGAAATTCCTATTGGCTGTTTGCTAGAACCAATCACAAAAGATACACCCACTTCCTTCTGTCCTTATAAGGGAGACAAAGAGCTATATATAAATGACAAATAAGTAATAATATATCTTACATGGAATCTTAATTACCAGCTCACCTCTTGCCCTCCTTGCCCTATTGCCTTCTAAAACAAATGGTTAATCTTACATTTTTATCTTCAACAGATGTCAAGGATCTTGAGTTCACATCAACATTGAAAGATCTCCTTCTTTTGAAGGTTTCTAAACAAAAAGCCTGACAACTATATATCAAGAGTGCTCTATGGCGTCTCCTGTCTGGCAGGAGGCTGGGCTCATTTGCCCCTCTGGTCTCCTATTGCAATATGACTCTATGAAATAAGAATCTAGCATTTCTTAAATCCTTTGCATAATTACATTTAAGCCAATATATTTAAGCTAATATATTTCATACATTATCATAGGTAGCCTCTTAAAAGAATAAAGCTTCTCAAAGTAAAAAGGAAGGAACTCAGTAAAAAAAAACAGCTTCAAAAGAAGCCTCTTCAGTTTACACCCCTCCTTTCACCCTCCTTTCCAGCCTCAAAATAAAATAGAAAGAAGCTTCTTCTCCAGCCAAGCCAGTTGCCTTTCCCACATTTAACCTTTTTAACTCTCTCAGTTTAAGAAAAAGAAACAGCTTTAAAAGATTTCCTTAAAATGCTCTCTTTTTCTGCCAGCTAGATGCCTCTCCATTGCTCTTGGCCTTTTTAACCTTAGGAAGAAGATATGGCTCATTTTACTGGGAGGCACATGGTATCATTTTACTATTTGCCCATTCCTAATTGTGTTTTGCAATCTGCAAGGTCAGTTGTCTGTAATTCCCCCTTTTTTATGACTTTGAGAATTGTTTTTCTGCTATAAATCAGGGGGCCCCTTTGTCTTAGGAGAATAACATTGCCAAGGCCTTTTCTAAGCAGCTGGTCTTTTGCCTGGCATGAAACATTTGAAAATCTTTTTAAGATACAGGCCCTGATTGAAATATATAAGTTTTGATAAAAAATGCAGGCTTATGATTAGATGCCTCATTCCCCCCTTTCAAGCTCAAGGACCTTCATCCCAAGTGTCCTTGATAGCTTGACCTTCATCATATTCCTGAGGTAAAGCTCTGTATAGGGCCATGATATGAGGTAGAGTTTCATTTGAAACCATCTTGCTAATTGTACTTCTAAAACATGAAATGATACATGGCATCATACATAAAACCAATACTACTACTGTCAAGAAAAACAAGCAAGACAATAGTATCCCTTTGAGTCCTGCGACATTAGGTAACCAATTGGTGAGCCATCCCATATCCCATCCTTCCCATGTTTGTACTGGGACATGTGCTATATTCTCCATCTTTGTGGCCAACACACGGATTGCCTCACCATTATCAGAAATGTTAAAGCAACAGGCATTCCCTGTCAAGTTCAAGACTCCACATAGGCCTCCCTGCCTGGCAAGTACATAATCCATTCCCATTTTCAGCTGCAAAATGGCGGCTCTACTTTCATCCAACTGTTGTGCAATAAGTCTCAAACTCTGGGCCGTTGCATTGGTTACAAGTTCCACTACTGCTTGCAATCGAATTATTCTGTTTAGATTATAAATAGGATCCCGTGCCCCTTGTATGAGCTCACCAGGATTCCAGGAGGCAGGATCATAATAGGCTATAATGCGCTCTGGTGGCCAATCATCAGTATCGCTCCAACTTTGGGTACTTCCTCCTGCTATATGAGAAATATCAGCGTTTCTTCGTGTACGCTTGGCCGAACTAGTGGGCATAATCCACATTGGTGGTAATACCCATCCCAAGAAACAAGTCCCACTCCATTTGGAAGGGAGTTTCTTGTATGCCCATTCTCCACATATCCACCACAACCATCGGGTCTGAGGTTTTTGGTACGTGGAATGCAGAAGGCGAAATATCAAAAGGGGTAGAGAGTTCACAGTGCAGTATGTTAGATTGCCTTTTTCTGTCACAGTTATGTTCCATACCACTTTCCATGCATGAATAAAAGGAGGTGCACAGGGCAAGGTATTCCGAGTTCGATAGGTAGTACCGTTTGCCCAGGTTTGACTATTCTTAATATAATCCCAAGTATGGTGACAATGAGAAGAGCCAATCATGGTAGGATCAGCTGCATCTGATGATTTATGCACACAGATTTCCCCTTGCACAGGTATAACTCGTATTGGTTTAGTTGAGTTCCATCCGGGGAAATTCTGTACTTCTGTTTGGTGTGGCATTTCGCTTACCATACCAATGGCACTTAATGGTATTGGTAATAAGGGCATACCTCCCTCTGAATCATCTGGCCCAAGAGAGCAAACAAGGCAATTAGTCCTATTTGCAACATTGGCTACCATCTCAGCTAAGCCTACCCACATATTGTGGTCATGGCGGAATCCATATTTAGCAAATTTGGTCAGATTCACGGACCCTTCCCCTTCCCAAGGGATCAGGATTAATAATAAAATCATGTTGATGTCTAGCATATGCATTCCTTCCACAAAAGATTACCTTATTGTGATAGCAAATAAATATTAGCCCCAATATAATTCCCCCAGTGACAGAAATGGGGAACCACCAAGACCAAAACATATATCCCGAGGATCCCCAATGAGTAATATCCCTTATAATTGTTCCACAAGGGGGCAGTCAATCAATTGTATAAGAGAATCTTCCCGTTCACAGTCGCTGGTTCAGACGCTCCTCAAGCTTCAGGCGTGCGCAGGTCAGCCAGCTTCCAGGTTGTGGCTGCAGCAGGCCGGTCGTCTAAATGTTGCCCGTGACCTAGCCCGTTCCCGGTAGGGCTAGATACAGGGGTTTTTGGAGAGAGTTAGTTTTAAAGGATTTGAGGGGTCACCTTTGCACGTCCAACTGCCTTCGGACTTCTTCAAACGAGAGTGATGAATCCAGGGGGTCACCTCAGCTACCTTCACCGCTGTTGGAGTAGAGAGCAAGACGGTGTAAGGTCCACGCCACTTAGGTGCAAGTGGATCGCGTTTCCACTCTTTCACCCATACGCTATCGCCAGCCTGGAACTGATGAATCGGCTCGGCAATGCTGCACGGCGTGCGCTCGAGGGCCCACCTGTTAAGAGAAACAAAAACACGGGAGAGAGATTGCACTTGTCCCTGTGTCACATGGTCTCCTATTTGTTTAAGGTCAGCTGGAATATCCTGAACAAAGGAGGGCGGTCTCCCATACAGGAGCTCAAAAGGTGACAACTTAAGTCTTTTTGTGGGTGCACACCGAACACGAAACAGTGTTATGGGTAACACATCTACCCATCCCAATCCCGTTTCCTGGGTTAATTTTGCCAATTGGGTTTTCAGAGTCCGATTCATTCTTTCAGTTTTCCCTGAATTCTGAGGCCTATATGCTGCATGCAGTCTCCATTTTACTTGTAGGACTCGACATACATCTTGTACTACTTGATCAATGAACGCTGGCCCATTATCACTTCCAATGCATCTAGGTAATCCAAACCTCGGGATCAATTCAGTGAGGAGTCTCTTAGTTACCTCTCGTGCTTTTTCAGTTCGGGTGGGAAAAGCTTCAACCCATCCGGTAAGAGTATCTACAAACACAAGGAGATACTTGAATCCCTTAGAAGGGACCAGCTCTGTGAAGTCCACAATTAGGCTTTCCATGGGGACGTATCCCACATGCTGAATTCCAGGAGGTTGTACCGGTCCCTGCCTGGGATTGTTTTTAGCACAAAGAACACATTTCTGTGAAATGCAAGTTGCTAATTGTGATAGATTAATAATATACAACTTCCGACTGAGACTCTCTCTGGTTGCAGTACCGCCAAGGTGAGTAGATTCATGATAATTTCTTACAATTGTGCCTGCTAGATGATGAGGTACATAAATCCTATTATCCGGCAGGATCATCCAACCGTCCTTCATAACCGCTCCTTCCTGTTCAGCCCACTTCCTCTCTTCTGGGGTATAGTGAGGTTTAACTTCTTCTGGAACTATCTCTGGTATGAGGGCTGCTATAAATCCTCCCACAGGCTTTTGGGCTGCCTCTCGGGCTGCTTTGTCAGCAGCATGATTTCCTCTGGTTATTGGATCCCTTCCTCGTCCATGACCTTTGCAGTGCATTACAGCAATCTGTTCTGGAGCCCATACTGCTTCTAACAGGATTTCTACTTCAGGTCCATATTTCAAGGCCTTCCCGTGGGCTCCTATTAGACCTCTTTCTTTCCATAGAGCTCCATGTGCATGCAGGGTTAAGAAGGCATATTTAGAATCAGTATAGATGTTTGCCTTACATCCAGCTGCCAATTGCAGAGCTCTAGTTAAGCCTATAAGTTCAGCTTTTTGTGCTGAGGTGCCAGCAGGCAAAGCTTCAGCTTCCACAACTTCCTCATTGGTGACCACAGCATATCCTGCTCGTCTGGCACCTTCATGCAGGTAACTGCTACCATCAGTATAATATACAACATCTGGATTTTTCAATGGCTCATCTTTCAGATCAGGTCTACTGGAATAAACTTCATCCATTATTTGGAGACAATCATGTGATTCTTCATCATCTACCTCTGGTAGGGGCAGCAAAGTCGCTGGATTGAGCATATTCACTACTCGTAGATGAATCCTGGGATTTTCACACAATAGGCCTTGGTATCTAGCCATCCTTGGGTTCGTTAGCCAATAACTACCCTTATATTCCATGAGTGTCAGAACAGCATGAGGTACATTCACATACATCGTCTGGCCAAAGGTAAATTTATCAGCTTCTTTGACAAGGCTTGCAGTGGCCGCTACTGCCCTTAGGCATGGAGGCCATCCTTTTGCTACTGAGTCTAATTGTTTAGACAAATAAGCTACTGGACGGTTCCAACTTCCTAATCTCTGGGTCAGGACTGCCGCTGCAATCCCATTCTGTTCATGTACATACAGCTGAAAGGGTTTTTCCGAATTAGGCAATCCAAGGGCTGGTGCCTCCATAAGTCGTTGTTTGATAACTAAAAAGGCTTGTTTCTGCTCAGGTCCCCATACGAATGGGTCCTTTTCTGCACCTCGAGTGCTTTCATGTAAGGGCTTGGCCAGACTGCTGAAATCAGGTATCCATAGTCTACAAAACCCTGCTGTTCCCAGGAATCCCCTAAGTTGTTTTCTTGTGGTAGGTTCCTTGATAAGGCAAATAGCTTCTTTCCTCTCTGGTCTCAATGCTCGTTGTTGGTGTGAGATGTCAAAGCCCAAATATTTGACCTTTTCTAAACATAACTGTGCCTTTTTCTGGGAAACTCGGTAGCCAGCTTCCCAGAGCAAGTGGAGCAGTTCCTCTGTCCCTTCTTTACAGGTATTAAAATCCTTTGCCGCTAGTATAAGATCATCTACATATTGCAGAACCACCTTTTCTCCCGGTATTGAGGGGTAACTTGTTAGATCCCTCGCCAAGGCAGTGCCAAATAAAGTTGGGGAATTTTTGAATCCCTGGGGCAATCTTGTCCAGGTTAGCTGGCCTTTTGTTCCTGTCAAAGGGTCTTCCCACTGGAAGGCAAATATAGGTTGGCTCTGTGGTGCCAGCCGGCAACAGAAGAATGCATCTTTCAAGTCCAATACAGTAAAAAATGTTGCTTCTGGTGGGATCAAACTCAGCTAGGTATATGGGTTTGGTACATTTGGGTGCAAGGTCTCGATAGCCTGGTTTACGAGCCTCAAGTCCTGTACTGGCCTGTATTCATCTGTCCCAGGTTTTCGAACAGGCAAAAGGGGTGTGTTCCATTCTGATTGGCAGGGCTTAAGCAGACCATATTTTAATAGGCGGTCCAAATGTTTCTGGATGCCCTCTGCTGCTCGCCGGGGTAAGGGATATTGCTTTACAGATACAGGGGTAGCCATAGGTTTTAGGGTTACTACAATTGGAGCTATATTCTTAGCCATTCCTGGTGGGCTATTTTCGGCCCATACTCCTGGTGGCACCTGTAGAGTTCGGAGGAGCTTGTTTAATTCTGTATCCAATGTGGGTTGGACTTGCAAGGCTGACATTAGGCGCCATGATTGTTCCTTAGGTACTGAGAGGGTAATTATTCCTGCTGCTTTTGATGGCAGTTTCATTTCTGGACCTCGAGGAGTGAAGGTGATTTGGGCCTGCAATTTGGACAGCATATCTCTGCCTAAGAGAGGTATTGGACACTCAGGTATATACAAAAACTGATGGGTTAAACGATGTCCCCCAATCTGGCATTCCAAAGGTTGGAGGAAAGACCTCTTAGCTGACTGTCCAGTGGCACTTTTAATGATTACACTTTTGGATGCCTTTTTCTGCAATAGTTCTGGGAGTACTGAGTATTCAGCCCCAGTATCAATCATAAAGTCTATTAAATGGCTCCCTAATTGAATCGTGACCGTGGGCTCCTGGAAGCCTAACTTTATGGAGTCCGGTCGTTCCTAGTCTTGAGTAAAATCCTCTTCTGCCAGTCCAATGAAATTGTCTCTATTCCGTCCTTGTCCTGGTCTCTGATATCTTCCATCTCGGATCATTCCCCGTCCCCGTCCCTGGTTTCTTGGGCCGGAGCCTGGGCCTGGGCCTGGGCCTGGGCCTGGGCGTACTTCTTCCAACCTCAAGGGTTCAGGACACTCCCGCTTCCAGTGACCCTCCTTCTTGCAATTCGCACATTGATTCCTTCCCAGTGGTGGATTCTTTCCTCGCCCTCTCCCTCCATTTAAGGGGCGGTGGTCTTGCTTCACTGCTGTGGCTAGCATCACCATCTTTTCCTTCTGCCACTTCTTCTTCTCTTGTTTCTCAGCCTCATCCCTATTCCGATAAACTCGGCGTGCAATGGCCATAATTTGGCTCATCAGCATCCCTTCCCATCCTTCTGATTTCTGAATTTTCTTACGAATGTCAGAAGCGCACTGGGCCACAAATGTAGCAGTAATCATTCTGCTGTTTTCAGGGGCTTCAGGGTCAAAAGGAGTCCATATACGATAGGCTTCCTGCAGCCTCTCTAAAAAGTCTCCCGGACTCTCATTTGGTTTCTGTTCTACTTCTGAGACTTTAGACATATTAGTGGGCTTCTGGCATGCCCTGCGGATACCTTGCACAAGTGTCTGGCGGTAGGTGGTAAGTCTGGCTAGGTGAATTGCATTGTTTGGATCCCAATTAGGATCTTCCAAGGGAAAGTTGTCTTGGAGATGACGGTCAATATTAAAAATATTTCCCACTCTGGCCTGCTCACGCAAATATATCTGTGCCTTTTCAATTATGTCTCTCCTTTCCTCAGTGGTGAAAAGAGTATTTAGGAGCTGGCGACAATCTGTCCAAGTAGGGCTATGAGTATTTACTATTGAAGTCACCAAGTCCATCATAGCCTGAGGTTTTTCTGCAAAAGATGGGGTGTGTGTTTTCCAATTCATCAGATCTGTAGTTGTGAATGGAATATATTGCAGGGTCGAAGTTCGAGGTGGCCGTGGTCCGGGTTGCCCGTTAACCAGCACAGGCTCCTCAAGTGCATCAAATACTCTTCTAAGAGGGGCTACTACGTGACCTTTCTCTTCACTTTGCTCTAGGGGCCTCAAATCATAGGGGATGGTATCTGTCCCAAGGCGTTCTTTTAGCAGCTTTATACGCCTGGCTGTATTGCTTGCTGACCGATCAAGGTCTCCCTGTAACTTCTGTAATATTTCTCTGGGACTTGGATGTACAGGGGTTTGGGGTGGGCAATCAGTTGTTCCACTAAAGGAGACTGTAGATGGAGGTCTATTAGGAGTCACAGGTGGAATAACCACTTCTGCTTGGGCTTTATTATAGGACTCCAATGCCTCCTGAAGATATTTATCATAATCTATCAAGGAATCAAGCTCTATGACTCCACTCCCATTATTCATTCCAGTTTCTTGCCTTGGGGTTACAACTGGTGGAGTGTTTGGATTAGGCTCCCTTCGATGTGGAGCATAGGGTGGAGGTGGAAGCACCTCTTCCTCTGGTCCCTCAAAAATGGGTTTGAGTTTATTTGGCAAGATTCCTTTCCTAGCTTCAGCTTTTACAGCCAATAATTTGCATCGTTTGACTTTGCATTTCCTTATCCATGGAGGATTTTTATTTAATGTGCTCAGCCAGGAATCTATATATGAAAATTGTTCTGGGCACCCTCCAGTTTCTTTGGCGATATCAGTCCAAAGTTTGCTTACTAAATTTATATCAAAGGTTCCCTGAGATGGCCATCCAGTAATTTGTTTTGGCCATTCTAGTTCACATAACGTTCTCAAGCGCTCTGGCGTCATTTTGACTCCATATGCCCCTGAGAAGGCTTTCTTAAAATTATTTAACATACATCCAAGAGGTGTATTTTCCCCCTTTGAACCCCCAACTCCCATTGTATGGCCCTGTGAAGTATCCACTCAGTCACTCACAGACGCGCTTTGTGGGTTTCCTTGCCTAGTGAAGTCGCCTTACTAGGAACCGAAGTACTGCCCACTCCACACTCAGGTCAGCTACAGATTGCTCTGTACTTTCTCACACATACAATGCGCTAGATACTTCACCACACTCTACCTCCCAATTTTCCCTTTTCCTCCACCAGACCAACATCTGATGTACCCAACCACCTAGCGTACTCAGTTTCCCCTTACTGAGACGCAGAAGTTTGATCAAGACTTCTCTTCCTCCCAATTAATTGGAGGGCCAAAAATCCCTTTGTGCACTTACCCTTGGTTGGTTCCCTGTTTCCCCCCGGTCCGTCGCCGCCAGTGAGCAGGGTATCAGACAGACGAGTCTTCTGCGTTCCCCCTGGAAAAATTTACCAGTGCGCGCTTTGGGTAAGCAGTGGTCCTCTCTCTTGTACCCTGCCCAGTAGGGCGAAGGGGCTGCGTTCCAGCAGACCACTTATCCGAGTCACAGAGGCACCATAAAATGTAGCACCCTGCTTGTGGTTAACGCTTAGCTGGAATGAAATATTCAACGCAGCAATAGAGAAATTAAAATAATAATTTATTTGTCAGACAAATAAATGAGAGGCACAGTGGTATATGGTTACCAAGCTCTGGCCTGGCCTCCTGCCATCCTGGCCAGCACTTATATTTCCTTAATCCAGCCCCCTTTGCTCCTCCTGTGGCTGCCTCTGTCCAATCAGCCTGGTTGAAATTCCTATTGGCTGTTTGCTAGAACCAATCACAAAAGATACACCCACTTCCTTCTGTCCTTATAAGGGAGACAAAGAGCTATATATAAATGACAAATAAGTAATAATATATCTTACATGGAATCTTAATTACCAGCTCACCTCTTGCCCTCCTTGCCCTATTGCCTTCTAAAACAAATGGTTAATCTTACATTTTTATCTTCAACAGATGTCAAGGATCTTGAGTTCACATCAACATTGAAAGATCTCCTTCTTTTGAAGGTTTCTAAACAAAAAGCCTGACAACTATATATCAAGAGTGCTCTATGGCGTCTCCTGTCTGGCAGGAGGCTGGGCTCATTTGCCCCTCTGGTCTCCTATTGCAATATGACTCTATGAAATAAGAATCTAGCATTTCTTAAATCCTTTGCATAATTACATTTAAGCCAATATATTTAAGCTAATATATTTCATACATTATCATAGGTAGCCTCTTAAAAGAATAAAGCTTCTCAAAGTAAAAAGGAAGGAACTCAGTAAAAAAAACAGCTTCAAAAGAAGCCTCTTCAGTTTACACCCCTCCTTTCACCCTCCTTTCCAGCCTCAAAATAAAATAGAAAGAAGCTTCTTCTCCAGCCAAGCCAGTTGCCTTTCCCACATTTAACCTTTTTAACTCTCTCAGTTTAAGAAAAAGAAACAGCTTTAAAAGATTTCCTTAAAATGCTCTCTTTTTCTGCCAGCTAGATGCCTCTCCATTGCTCTTGGCCTTTTTAACCTTAGGAAGAAGATATGGCTCATTTTACTGGGAGGCACATGGTATCATTTTACTATTTGCCCATTCCTAATTGTGTTTTGCAATCTGCAAGGTCAGTTGTCTGTAATTCCCCCTTTTTTATGACTTTGAGAATTGTTTTTCTGCTATAAATCAGGGGGCCCCTTTGTCTTAGGAGAATAACATTGCCAAGGCCTTTTCTAAGCAGCTGGTCTTTTGCCTGGCATGAAACATTTGAAAATCTTTTTAAGATACAGGCCCTGATTGAAATATATAAGTTTTGATAAAAAATGCAGGCTTATGATTAGATGCCTCATGAGGACTAACATCGCAGTCCTGATATTTCAACAGTTGATGCTTTTCATCAATGTCAAAGGTAAAACTCATACCTTAGGCTATGTACATATTAGGGACTTAAAATGCAGCCCATTTCTGCCCATTGTGTTTCAAGTCCCTGTTGTGATATCCAGTGTGGTGTAGGGGTTAGAGTTGCTGGAGTACAATCTAGGGGCCAGGGTTCAAACCCTGATGTGTACAAGTTGTACAAGTGACAATAAAGTATTTCAATCATTTCAATATTTCAATTGCATCAGCTTAACCACAGCTTGAATTTTCAAATATATTGGAAGCTGATCTGAGTGGAAACACATCAAGCAGGAGTATTTCTCAAAAAACTAGAAGATAAAAGCATCAGCAGCACACTGGATCCTGAATAAGCAGTAAGGTGTACACCATGGGTAGGCATTCTAAGGCCCGGGGGCTGGATGCGGCCCAATTGCCTTCTAAATCCAGCCCACAGACAGTCCAGTAATCAGCGTGTTTTTACATGAGCAGAATGTGCCCTTTTATTTAAAATGCATCTCTGGGTTATTTGTGGGGCCTGCCTGGTGTTTTTACATGAGCAGAATGTGTGCTTTTATTTAAAATCCACCTCTGGGTTATTTGTGGGGCATAGGAATTCATTTATTTCCCCCCCCCCCCCCAAAATACAGTCCGGCTCCCCACAAGGTCTGAGGAACGGTGGACCGGCCCCCTGCTGAAGGTTTTCTGATCCCTGGTGTACACAGTCCAAAATGGCCACACAGAAAACCCTAATGGCTAAAAATACCCTGTGAAAACTTCCTTATGAATGCGATCAAGTTAAGCTCCTTGGAACATGTGGATGGGAAATGGAGGTCTAGTTGGCTGATTTGGGGTGGCAATTGATTTATCAATAATGGCAAGAGAATGACACAGGCTACAACCATCCTCAGCCTTTCATAAGTCAGGCAGTGACTGTTCTTGATGCTTTTCTAGTTCCAAATCAAACTGCAGTTCTAATTAAGATTCATATGCTTAGCTGCACCCACATGTTACCTGGCCTTCTTCAGCCACTGTCACTCAACAAGCCCTGGAAGTCAACCAGAACTTAATGAGGAGGTACCGCAGGGAGAAGATACTAATCTTGCCAGCAGGGGTTGAATGAGCATTCCATTTTTCATTCAAAAAAGGTGCAGGGTTAACTATGTTCCACTGTACTAGAGGCAGCTTACCCTTACCTGACCTTACAACAGGGTTTTCCAATTGAGGACTCTGTATAATGGCTCTAATTCAGAGATACATATCTGCAGCAGCAGGCTTTGTGTACAGTGCTGCAGGTGAGGTGCTAATTGCCAAACAGATTATTAGTGCTGCTGATCACCTCTTAGAGAAGAGGAGGAGGTGCCTGGAATTAACCTCTCCTTTCACACAGGCTTTTTATACAGCTGATTGGTGCTTTCAAACTGATAATGCTGTTTGTTAGGGCATATGCTGTGCAGGATCATTACTCTTCAATGTGAGAACTTTCTCCCAGGCAACACCCATTTGCATGTCAGTTGTAGGGATGGCAATCTGTCAATTTCACTTTCTCTGTTCCTCATTTTTCCCATTTTATGTTCAGTTCTCCACATTGCCACATCAGTTTGCATTTGAAAAAGTCCTAAAAAGATAAATCAGCAGCATTTTAGTGCAAATTTGTCGTAATATGCAAATTTTTGTAGGCAACTTTGACTTATACACACTTTCCTCATGTTCGGATAAGTGGATTTTCGCATAATGAGCAGATAGCAGAACCTGCATATAATTCTAGGAATGGGGGGAGGGAGATCTGCAGCTATTTACAGGTCTCCATTTGTAATGTACATGAAGCAGATAAAATTCCAAAAGGGAGTATCTAATTCTAAAAGGTGACAGCAAAGCAATCTTGATTGAACAAACTCTGCAGCCTGTAAATTGGTTTAGCTGCTTTTGTGACAAAACCCACAATGGAAATGTTGGCGCAAGGACTGTCACAGGTGACTTGTCTTTTGGAGAATCTACACATATCTGATCATTTACCATTTGATACCAAAAAGCACGTTTTAGGAATAATTCTAATTACCTGACATGGGGCAGTGGATATAGGAGGCCTAGATGACACAATGTTGTTCTCAACTCTAATGAATTAGATTCCAGCAATGACAGAATGATAGAGCTGCCCACTGCTGAATGATTAGAAGAATATGACAGCAGTGCTTCCAGAATTCAGACAACATGTGGGTAAAAGGTATATTTGAAGGAAAGAGGTGATAGGATACCAGCAGGCAGCCATACAAATTGGATCGTTTAATCCCAGCAAATACTTCCCCCCTGAGGACTCCTATTTTGGGGTTTCTGAGCTGCAGGGGATTTGGCCAAAGTATTTGATTTAAACTAAAGGAAGTCAAAGATTGAGTGCTGAGCATCAAAGGAGATGTTATTTTGAAAGGTCAGAAAGGTTACAGACGACTTGCAGGGGAGCTGGATGAGGCAAGAGGAGGAGATGCAAGAAGAATGTCATCCAGAAGTAAAGGTGAGACAAGGAACTTGATGCCAGAAAGACACTTGCAATGAAGGAAGTCCTGGCTGCTCTGTCCCAGTTGGGGAACACACCCTCACAACAGTAATAGTAATAGTAATAGTAGTAAAAGTAATAATACCCTGCCCATCTGGCAGGGTTGCCCCAACCACTCTGAGTGGCTTCCAACACAGAGAAAAACAGAATATGACACCAAGTATTAAACGCTTCCTGTTACAGGGCTGCCTCCATAATACCCTTGATTCAGTCCTTAGCATTTCCACATTCAAGGAATCTCAGGAAGCAAGGCTAGAAAACCCTTCTCTGAGAACAGTTGTCATTCACAGTAGGCAATATTGGGCTAGATCAGGCATAGCCAAACTTGTCCCTCCAGCTCTTTTGGGACTACAACTCCCATCATCCCTAGCTAACAGGACCAGTGGTCAGGGATGATGGGAATTGTAGTCCCAAAAGAGCTGGAGAGACAAGTTTTGACATGCCTGGGCTAGATGGACTGAACTTACCAAAGCAGACCCACAACCACCACGTTTTTCTTCAGTTGAAGTTCAACAACATCTAGAGGGCCCACAGGTCCACCATCCCTGTTCCAGGCTTTTTACCAACACGGGGTTCCATTAGCCTCAGCAGTACTCTACACATGTGGATAAAGAAAATCTCAGGTCATGTATTGTTCTGCTAGTGCAGCACTTGCGCCTGCACAAGCACCTCTGCGTCTCCCCTGAGCACCCTCAAAATCTGCTCCCGGGGGTTGGAAGACCCTCTAGGGTAGATGTTGAGGGCGTGCCAGGAGAGAGGAAGGGGAAGCCCTGGTGCAGGAGGGGAAATCTGCACATGCAGAGTTGGATGCAGCCCCTTGTCTCTTTCTGCTGTTGGCACTGCACCACAAGCTCTGTATTCTCTCTTGTGCTTAAGTTTTGAATTGTTGTGATCCATCCTGCAATCTCATACAATGAGAGGAGGGCTAGAAATCTTCAAAACAAGCAAAACTAGTGCCATGGGCAGCAAGTGCTGGAGTGAGGTACTAGGGCCAGCATAAAACCATCAGTTAGACCCTTTTGTTGTTGTAAAACTGTGGCTGTCCAGGTATCGTTGGACCACTTTGATCAGCCCTGACCGCTTGCTCTGCTGTTTGGAGCTGAGATGGTTGTTGGGAGTTGAAGCACCAAAGCATCTGGAAGACGCCATGTTATCTCATCTGAAGGCAGCCCTGTATAGGGAAGCTTTTTAATGTGCAATATTTTATTATGCTTTTATATGTTGGAAGCCACCCAGTGTGGCTGGGGCAACCCAGTCAGATGGGTGGGGTACTAATATACTAATACTAATATTTATTAGATTTATATACCACCCTTCATCTGAAGATCTCAGGGTTGTTCAGGGCTACCGCTGAGATAAGAACGCTAAATGGGTTGCTTGTTACATTCTTTTTTTTAGTTTTTTAATCCACTGTCTTTAGTTTTTTAACCCACTCAGATGTTTTGATTATATTATTTTTTCATTGCATGCAATTGTGCTTATCTCTGATTTTAAGTCTCTTTTGATGTTTTCTTTTTGTCAGGTTATACACGTTTAAAATGCATTAAAATAAGAGAGCTTCACATTTGTACATTGTGCTTACCCAAACCAACCTGTCTGAGCACCATAAAGTTTTTGTGTGGGAAGAAAGCAGATACACCTTGGCTACTTGACCACCTCTTTCAATCATCTGAACTAGTTTGAGAGCATTCCTCTTCCCTCAGTCCCCAAGCAGTCCCCAAGTGTTCTAACATAGCTTCCTCAACAGAGGTTACTTTTGAGCTGGAGGCAAAAGGGGGTTATCTTGTGTGCCTTGTCATTTCCTATTAGCAATTTTCCAATAGCCCTGAGACACTTCTATCCACCTCATTTCAATTGCTCAATAGGGGAAACAAAGATTAAAAATTAGTGGTAGTGCTGTTTTAAGTGTGGTGCTTTCCTGACCTTCCCTCAAATCTGCATGTCTGAGACTTTCTACATAGTACATACTCTTTATCCCCCACACCTAGCATTATATATGCCCATGCTTGAGATCTCTTATCGCATCTCCACACACAACTCAATATGGACATGCTATGGACCAACTTCATGTCCCCCGAGATTTCCAGTTGGTGGCAGCTCTCATACAGGAATCCATCTTTAAGAAATAAAACCATGATGTATCTCTCAACTCCCTGCTCAGTTGTAGATCTGCAATGCAGGATGCCTCCAGACTCTACTAAAATACCTCCAGTGAATGAGAACCCACCACCTCATGACACGGTTGTTTGTTCCACTGTAAAGCCTGTCTTATATTTAGGTGGTTTTGCCATTTCCACATATTTTTCTAGACCTGCGCGCTGGAGTCTAGAGCAACAGAGCACAAGACTTCAGAATGGGAATTTTAAGCCCACTATCATGTCTCCCCTTAATAATCTCTTCAGCCTAAAACAGAGACTCCTGCACATACAGGCTTCAGGCAGGAAATCAGATAGCTTTCAATGATAAGAGTCACTTCTAATGATAAGATTCACTTCTAAACTTGGAAGTAAGCCTCCCTAGGCTCAATAGGATTTAGTCCCACGTAAGTTGTGCATAGGACTGTGGTCTTAAAATAGCATGAGCCTTCATTTCACAAATAATTCTAGACTTTACACCTATAGCGGCTAAAGTGGAGGACAGACTTTCCTATTTTTGTATTTCACAAAGGATACCATTTCCTCATTCAGCAGCTAGGAGGGGGGCTTTGGAAATTGTCCGTTTGATGTCTTAACTTAAGATGTTTAAAACATGACTGGTACAGCAGGGGAAAGATGGGCTACAAAACCAGTTTGATTAGAATAGTGAACATTCAGAGGACACTTTGAAGCTTCATTATGAGAGAAATTGAAGACTGTGTTGAAGGGCGATAGGGTCTTGTAGGATGCTCTTTGAAGTTACTCTTTAAGTGGAACTCTGCATTCTCCACTCACTGCACTGAATTACTCAAGAGTGCAAAGTAGGGCCAATAGACTTTGCTTAAACTTCTGAAAGCTCCCTTGCTTAATATTATATGAATTCACCTCAACACTTCCACCCCCACCTTGAGTTTAATGGTAGACAGAGCCAGCCCACCTATGAAATGGGCCTCAGGTAGTGGAAATGCAAGAGGCAGCACCCTCAGGCACCCCACCACTTCTGCTACCACTGGAGAAGCAACCCGGGCAAGGGAGACTTTGGCAGCAGCTCAGCATTCCCATGGTCTTTCTTATTTCTAGAACACTGTTAAAGGAGTATTATCCAATACAGCAATACAGTGCAGATGGGGAGCCTCTGTCCCTCCAGAAGTTACTGGATTAAAACTCTCACCACCACCACCACCACCACCACCCCCGACCATGCTGGCTAAGGCTGGTAGGAGCTGGAGATCAGCCACATGTAAACACCCAAAGGTTCTGCATCCTGCAATACAGCCCCCTAAAATTAAAGTACCACCACATTAGGCATCAACTCTGCTTTCAGCTTTTATTTTGGGGGGAAAAAGAACCCACACCTTAAAAACTGCCATCTTACATTTCAGAATAGAAATCTGAAAAAAGCTATAAAAACTAAGACAAGACTTCAGCCTAGTAGACAGCTCCTTATTGCTGTGTTTTTAAACTCAAGTCTACATCAAACATTATATTTTGGTCATTTGGTCTAAGTATTCAAGGGTGTTTGAACAACAGTTACAATACAGGGTTCACAATACAGACATGATTATATTATAGCCAACTGCCATAGACATGGTCTTTGAACTAAGTCAATATTAAAATATGCTCCTTGGGAAATAAACAAACAAAAGTATAGTACAGTTACAAGCTATAATAGCAGCTTTATGATGTTATCACAAAACTCCAGATGACATGCATAAAATTAAATTAAGGTTTTATGTTCAGACAGGAGTTGGGCCCCGCACTTTCCCCTTACGAAGTAGTTCCATACATGCAGTGCCAAGTGGTCTTACTCTTCTCCAAATGGAACAAAACATTTCCATTTATTCCTAAAGCAAAATAGAATGATACAAGTATTCTGTTGAACAGTCCAGATAGCAGTTAAAGCACCTGAGTTAGGTCTTACAAACAAGGTTTTGTAGGATTCCATGAATATATCCACATCTCCATATGAATCTAAACATTTTTTTCTTACAAAATGTTAGCTAGAAATATACCCAGTTGCACATATAACCCATACAATAGCAAAAGCTCTAAGCCCCATTTAATAAGATGATTTTTGATTAAAAATAGAAGGCAAAATGCACTCAAAGTTACAGTAAGAAAAGCTTTCACAGTGTAATACTGAGACTGTCACAAAGTTAAGAAAATACTGATATCAAAGGTACAAACAATCACAATGTTAATAGATAAATTGCTATACAAGGAATTTTTTGTTAAGAAAGAAAATGCCACCAAAACGTAGGGCATACTGCATCCCTTAGTGGTGACTATCAGCTCTGTACACAATCATGTCTTGCTTGTCTCGTCATCTGTAGAACTCCTTAATTGTAGATGGTCAGTTCTTCAGCTTCTGACTGGTCACTGCTTGATACATTCTTCATCATTGCACAATTTCAAAATAGTGCAATATTGCCATAATATGCTGAGGCATGAAAACATAGCCAGTGTAAAGTGCCATTCCAAGGATTGATACTAACATGGAATCTGAATGGCAGTAAAGGAAAACCACATATTGACAATGTATTAAAACCACACTGCAAGAATGCTATAAAGCCAGGTCTCAAGCCATACGAACATTTAAGTCTTGTACATAGACAACTGAACTAATGCAGAATATTAACTGGCAGCAACTCAGCGCAACAGCGTAGTAACGAAGACTATACTAATTAAGAGTGCTGCTCTGGACTTCTTCAGAAGGTCACACTGAAAGTTGAATAAACAGTAATAACTACCTTTGGAAACTCAACCTAAGCACTGAACCCGTTAAGTTGAAGTATTTAGACTTAATTATGCCTCACTAATAAATCTAGCTTTTTAGTTAGGCCAAAAATATACAAAACCTGATTTGCTTACTACTAGCAATAGAGGAAATTACACAATATATATTTCTATTTCTCATCAGTTGCTTTTCCTTTTGCATCACTGAAGAGGCTGAACAAACCAACTCTCAGGGAGAACTCAAGTTGGTACAAGGCCTAAGTTCAAAATCCCCAGGGGCCAATGTAACAAAAGTTACATTTATCTTGTGAACTGTCCTAGGAGCTTAAGGGCAGTATACAAATTTAATACAGCCTCCCACTCCCGCCACAACTGACTCAAACGCAACTGCATAGTGTGTGGTGTGGGAAGTAAATAAATAATTCAATTCAAACCAAGAAACGGTGAGATAGGTGGAGAGTCCTTGTGGCTCGTGAAGAGATGCTCTCCGGAGCCCAAAGAGGACTTCAGTGAGAGCAGAGGAAGCCCCAAAGAGACCAGCTAACAGCTGATGTGGGGTCTAGTGCCACAGCAGAAGCTGCTTTCCCATGTGTCCTCCAGCCTCCTGCTGTCCCCAGAGCTTCAATTCTAGTTGTGGATATTTTTGGATATGGTATTTTTGGTATGGATTGAAGAGAGAGTGGCAGAGAGGGAGTTCAAAGGGTCTATAGAGGGTGTTCCCCACTTTACGCAATTTCACTTACACACGCGAGGGCCCAGAACGTAACCCATGTAAATAGGGGGTGATGCCTGAAAATAATAATATCAATAGTGCAGAGTGTTTGGAATCCAGTACATAATAGCTTAGTCAGTATGCAAGTTCCTTCATGAAAGGAACTGAATGAAGCATAACATAACACATGGGTGAGTTCTGCAAGTAGATAGGAGTTACCGGTATGTCACATTGGCAGTTAAAACGTATTTCACAAAGTACAGAAGATGATCAAGGTGTGCATACAAACACAATGGAAGGAACCGCTTTTCCTATCCCCACCCATGCCGACTTCAGGAAAGAGGGGGAAATATGAACAAGCAGGACAGCTCTTCACTACAGGGCCCTCCAAGCCACTTGGTAAAGAAAAGGAGGAGATTTAGCATCTGGAATGGGGAGCAGGTGTCACTTACCAAGACACCAATTTGATCTGGGACAACCACCAGTTGCTGATCAATACACTAATTCCAAAGAGTAAACATTGACAATATAGTGAGTCTCCTCATTTGCCAATTACCAGAAGCAAGCTGTAACTTTTCTTTATGACCAAAAATGGCTTGTCCAGCAATGCACCGTGTGGACATATGAGTTGCACACAACTCACTTTTGTCTGGGTAACTTATGAACCAACAGCAGAATAGTATGTATATATCATATCATGATTATTTTTGCAGATATATTATCAATCAGTATGACAAAGTAAGCCAGTAGCAAAATAATGACCATAAGGGTCAACAGGTTTGAGGGAACTCTGAGGTTAAAGAGCCAAAATCATGTGGTATTCACCTTCCAGCAAAGCCAGCTGATGAAAGCATAAGAGACTTTTAAAAATGAAGACTATGCTGTGTTAATGCCAATGGCAAAGTAGTCTGTAGACCAAAACTAGTGGAGCTATTTTACATGGGAAATTGGCTAGTGAGCCTAGACTGTATATCTAACATTTTATACAGAATACTGTATACTTTCATAACTGAAATTAGTGGTAAACTATCATCTGTTATTTGAACTAATGGACCATTTGAAAATTTGTTAGTAAAAAAAGTAAAGCAACAAACGATAAGCACAAATATGTAGCTGGAATGGTGTGATGTTGGAAAGCTCGCATCACTCCTTCACCTTTTGCCTTCCAGTCCTATTCACCCTCAACACACCCCAGAACAACTAGGAAGTTATTTTCCCTCCCACTAGAGTTAATCAGAAAGTTATCATGAAAGACAACAGCTTTTCTTCACAACAAATTCTCAACCTCCCTTTGAAATGAAACTCGTACAGGAAACCATGATCCTACAGCCCCAATTGCCCACCACACTTATGTGATAAACCACCCTCAAATTCATTCACAAGCAGCTACAACAAGCAGTGTGTCTTGTTTTTCATTTTTCCCTAGCTCTGAAACACAATTGCCCAGACCCAAATGCTTTATACTCCCAAGCCACAGTTACATAAACAGCCATCCACCCAGTGACCTAACACCACCTTCTAAACAGCTCCCCAAAGAGGTTTAACACGGCACCCCAAGCTACATGAAGCCTCTTCCCTTCCAAAAAAACCAACCAACAACCCAACCCACTCTGTTTAAATCCCTTCACTCAAGTCACTGACAAATTTAAGGGGTCGTGCAGAACCACTTCAGTTACTTAAGTCCTCACTTCTCCAGAGCACACCTGGCTAAGGTGGATCCCAAGGATCCGTTGACCAGAACTGCCTTTTCTCCATCATTTTAGGTGAAACTCGCACAACTCCTTTAAAACAGCAGCAAGACCGCAAGTACACAATGCAAAACGGCGAGCCTTAGATGAATCCATCCTAAACAGAGCTTGGCGAAAAAGACGTCAGCAGTCACTTGTTGGCTGCAGCAGCAGCGCCTGCAAAAAAACAAAACCCAGAGCAACGGCGAAGTAAAAAGTGCACTGAAAGGGGGCAAATGGGGAGCTACAAGCGTAGGGCGAAGAGAAAGAGGAGCGAGAGAAAGAGATTGATTGATACACGCGCCTTCAGGTTTGCTACGACCTTCCACCCAGGAAGGAACAGGCCTGGCCGACATTCCCAGAAATAGACATACATTTATTCCCGCCAACCTGAATTGTGCAGGACGACTCCGACCACTACACCCTCAGGCCCAAGTCCCTCCCGGCTCGGGAGCCCAGCGGCCTTCCCTCTCGGCCGAAGCCAGGAGGTCACCGCCGTTCCCTGCCCCGGGCCGTCCTTTACCTTGCCCTCCCGCCGGCGCCCTGCCCAGCCCGCGCCGCGCCCAGTTCACCGCGAACTTTCCCGGCGGCGGCGGCGGCGGCGCCCTTTCCCCTCACGGCTCCCCCTTCAACCGCACCAGAAAGGATACTGAACACCGTCCGTTCCCAAGGCTCCAGCATGTAGAGCGCGGTGACCAGCAGGTACTGGTAATAGAGCCACGACATCTGCTTCCAGGCCGAGCTCAGCGCCATCTCGCCGGCAGCAGCGCCTCCGCGCGTCAGAGTGCGCCGCCCGGAGAGAGAGACGCACCCGCTCGAAAGGCGAGGCGGAAAGGCGACCGAGGGGAGGCAGGGAAGCCTAGTTTCCTCCGCCGATTGGCTCAGCCGCTCCTCGCCCCGCCCCGCCCCGCCAGGCCTGGCCTAACCCCCCTGCCACCGCTCTGGCGCCCGGGGCGACCTACGCAAAGTCCCGCCTCCGCCGATTCGCCGCCCTTGAGGCCGCCGCTTGCAGCTGCCTTTTGCAATAGCGCGCCTCGCCTTACCTAAGCAGGAGGCCTGCTTCTGAGGCAGGGTTGCGGCGGAACGCGGGGGAAGAAAGCGCCTGTTGCGCTTGAGGTTTCGGCTCTGCAAACTTGCGCAACTTTCGTGGAGCTCCGAGGTTCGAAACTTCTCCAAGAGCCTCCTGGATTAGGCCAATAGCCCACCTGTGTCACGGAATCTTAAAAGACTCGGAAGGGACTCCAAGGGGCATCTGGTCCCAACCTCTTGCAAGGCAGGAATCTCAACCAGATCATACATGGAAGGAAGGTCCACCTTTCTTGGGAGTCTCTTCCACTGTCAAACAGCTCTTACCATCAGAGTTCTTCCGGATGTTTAGTCAGAATTGCCTTTCTTCTCACTTGAATCCATTGGTTTTGGTCCAATGGAGTAGGAGGAAATAAGCTTGTTCCACCTTCCAAACAATGGATAACTTAATTCCAAAATCTATTAAAACCTTCAATTACTAATTTCCAAGGCAGTTCATAAAAGATCATAAAGGAAACTACTCGATAAACAGATAGATCCTTAAAAAGCTGAGGTGAATTTTAATGTTTTAGTAGTTTGGCTCCAATACTTTGGCCACCTCATGAGAAGACTCCCTGAAAAAGACCCTGATGGGAAAGATGGAGGGCACAAGGAGAAGGGGACGACAGAGGACAAGATGGTTGGACAGTGTTCTCGAAGCTACCAGCATGAGTTTGACTAAACTGCAGGAGGCAGTGGAAGACAGAAGTGCCTGGCGTGCTCTTGTTCATGGGGTCACAAAGAGTTGGACACGACTAAACAACTACAAGTTTCACTTTTTGTTATGTTTTAAAGTATTGTAATTTTTTCTTGATTCTGTCGTTTTTATCTTTTTGTAAACTACTTTGAGGGCTTGTTACAATCAAACAGTGTATAAATTTTATGAAATAAATAAAAGAGGCTGCACTAACTCAATCACAGCCGAAATAAACATACAGCTGAAGTATACAGTCAAGAATAAAAATTTTCACCTGGAACCTAAAAGACGGTAATACTTCTATCGCTTCTACATATTCCAGGGAAAGCTGCATTTTTATTTTTTTTACAATAGCATTTCAGCAATAAATTCTACCAACTAGTCTGCATTTTGTAACACATTGAAAGGTGTTTAAATTATAGTTTTTACAGAGCCTATAGAAAAGGACTTAAATGACAAGAGTTTGATAGGTAAGAAACCAAGAACACATCTGTGATTGTTTTTACTTGATATACGGATGCCGCTTTTAGGAAGGTGTTTGATGTTAGAGAAGGCAGTCTTGCTATGAGAACAAGATGGCAAACCTTAAATTATAGCAAGAAATTGTAGCAAGTACACAGGGTTTCCAAAATATTGGGGTGAATAAAGAATGGAAAACAAAAAACAAGTCTTGAACAGAGTTTAGTGCTACCAATATCTAATTTACACAAACTAAAGCTCAACTCTTACAGTAATGCTTATAGCAACATTATCAGGCAACCACGCCACAGACTATGGTCTAAATTCCCCCAAGATCAGAACATTTTAATTCTAAATAGCAGGATAAAAATATTTATATACATAAGAAACTGTTCTAAAAACATGAACTATATACATAACTAAAGTTCATTTGCTTTACCAATACAGGATGTGTGGCAAGGATACAATTTTTACATCAGATTAATAGACGATACAAATGAAACAGAACAGTCCTTGGATTTTGAATTTTTATGCAAACTTAACCCAATGCAAAATGCTGAATCTTAGCAGTGGCTTGCTAGAACATTGAAAAAATGAAAGACTTCATCCTTATCTAAGACAGCCACTTCTGTTGAACATTCAGTACATTTTACTGGATGATATATCTCCTCCTCTTCCTGTTTTTCCTGACTAGCAATGGATTCACTACTCTGTTTAATTTTCTTGTGCCCTCTCTTTGTCTTTTTGTTCAATGGACCTTTGTATTTCAGAATCTCTTCTTTGATAACGGTGCAATTCATGACAAACATTGCTCTGTACTGAGTTCTGTATGATTCGTGCCTGAAAAAAAGAAGAAAAGAAATGGGAATGCAATAATCTGTTGCTGATAAAAATATTACAAAATTGGTAACCCTACATGTCCTGAATCCAAGAGATCTGCAAATTTAAGAAGCAAAGATGAAATAGATATGTCTGAATTCCAGTAGAATAACCATGATAGCATAGCCAGAAAAAGATAAGAGTATGAAGCTTGTTAAAAACTATCTGGCTTATTTGACAAGGCCTTTAGTAGTCAACAAACTGTTCTATCTGATGAAGCAGACTGTTACCACTGAAAGTTTGTGTCATAATAATAACAACCATTTTGTCACTGTCTCCCTATAGTTTTCTAGTGGTTTTCCAGAATAACCTCTGTGACATTTAGCAATGGATGGGCCTATTCTACCTCACCCCCCCAAAAAAAAATCCCAACCAAAGTGCCTCAAATTAATCTGGTCCCAATGAGCAACAACAAGCCAAAATTAAAGCTCTTAGCTTTACTTATTGCAGGAGTGGCTAACCTGTGGGCATCCAAACATTGTTGGACTTCAACTCCCATCATCCCTCATACCTGATCAGGCTGGCTGAGGCCAATGGGCACTGGAGTCCCAACAACACCTGGTTATAGCTACAATAGAATGAAGTTGCTTTTTCAAATTCAGAAATCTGTTTAAAGCTGGCTTTTATTATTAAATTTAAAAAAGAGAAGCACAAAAAATGAAGCACTTCATGCTGGAAGTCAATTTTTCGCCGAGACAAGGTAAATCTACTGAACAAAAACTACATGTATTTCCAAGGGGGGGAAATCCTTTCCCTCTTCCCCAATGTTTGACAACCAATGCCAGATTTACATATAAGCTAAACAAGCTATAACTTAGGGCCCCACTCTCTTGGGGTCCCCCAAAAAATTTAAAGGAAAAAAACCCTGGACGTACATTTCCAAAATAGAAGATAAAAAACAAATAAATTAAAACCTACATACAGCAACAGTGTTTTGTGTCGTGTAGGCTCCTATTTGTTATGTGCAAATGGTTTTAGATACCTATTAGATCCATAAACTACCATATAGCATATATTCAACACAAAAAACAGCAACAATGGACGGATGGACATATAAAGGGCCCCATTACCTTCAGTAGCTTAGGGCCTTATCAAACCTAAATCCAGCCCTGAGTTTACCTCTCTTTAAACATGGAGACAATATTATGACCAACATCCTAGTTAATGAAAGGCAAGTTCATGAAAACCGGACAGAGACGGTTGAAATTACAGGGTTGCTGTATGAACAAACACTAGCTTATCTCATCTGTGATTGCTGTACCTAAATCACAAGTTTCTTAAGGCTGAAATATTACCTCTGGCAGTCAAGGCACAGTGTGGTCATGCATGCAGGACAATTCAGAACAGCGTCACTGCTGGGAATGGCAGGAAGTTTGGCTTGTGGCTGTTGTGAGTGAAGACTTCTTAACCTATGATACCTACAAGACAGTATATTATAGGTCAGGAGAAGCATTCTTACTGGTTAAGCATCTTTATTGAAACTGGTGTATATCAAAACTGCATGCCAAGAGCATGACAGTTGCAAGCACTGCATGTTCTCAGTCCCAACACATTAAAAAATTTTTTTCCTCTTTTTGAATTTTTTTTTAAAAAACCACCACAAAAGGGGAAGAAAACAAAACAAAGTTGCTAGTTCAGATTCACTGTGGTAAACATCAATACATGCATCTTAATTCAGACAAACAGATCAGTATACTCCCTCCAATTGTCAGAATAGGTATCCAAATGAAGTTGATGTTTACAGAAAGTGTGTTCAAATGTAGTCAGAACATTAAGGTCTTCAAACTACCACGTAATAGCTGATAGTCCATTTTTGTTGTCAATCCTACTCATGATTACAAGACCCTGCTCCAAAATGACAACCCCCAAATTAAAAGCTTGCATGCATTATCCCTCTAGACCTGTATCTCTCCCTATTTTAACAACACTGCTAATACAATGGATGCTTGGGTTGCGAATGTGATCCATGTGGGATGCATGTTTACAACCTGCAGCGTTCGCAACCCGCAGCGGCGCATCTGCGCACGCACAGGTTGCAATTCAGCACTTCTGCACATGCGCGACCGCCGAAACCCAGAAGTAATCTGTTCTGGTACTTCTGGGTTTCGGCAGGTCCGTAACCCGAAAAAACACAACCTGAAGCATCTGTAACCCGAGGTATGACTGTATTTCAAATTATTTTACGCACACAGGGACAAACTGGTATGTGTGGTGTAGTGGTTAAGAGCGGTAGTCTCGTAATCCTGGGGAACCAGGTTCGCGTCTCCGCTCCTCCACATGCAGCTGCTGGGTGACCTTGGGTTAGTCACACTTCTCTGAAGTCTCTCAGCCCCACTCACCTCACAGAGTGTTTGTTGTGGGGGAGGAAGGAAAAGGAGAATGTTAGCCGCTTTGAGACTCCTTAAAGGGAGTGAAAGGCGGGATATCAAATCCAAACTCTTCTACTCTTCTTCTTCTAATGCCAAATACAGGGCAACTCCACATTACTCCATGAACATATATAGACACCACCATGAAAAAAGTGCTGACATGGGTGGTGCCCACACAGGGAGAGCCAATGACCACGTTCCTTGCTTGTTCAAAAGGAAAGCCAATGCTTACACTTGAAGGGCCCCAGAAGAAAAAGCTCCCACCAAGCTGCAGGTAAATGCTAATCAGACTTACGTCCCCCATACATGTCTGGCAGATTGATATGTAGCTATATAATATGATGTAGCTAATGTTATTCTGTAGTGTATGCTTTGAATAATTTGAATAATATATATATATTTGACAGATAAGAGAATTGGAAGCTCCTCTTTCTTCTTCTCTTCTCTTTTTTAAATTTAGTTTGTTTTTATTTTTAACTTTTAGAAGTTGAGGGGCCCTGGGAGGCGGGTAGAAAGGGTCTCCCAGAGCAGGAGGCTGGGAGAAGAAATAGAAGCTCCCGGGAGAGAGCTGGGAACATCTACTTTTCTCTGTATGGATGAAGGGATATGATGTAATTGTGATAGACGACTTTTGTATTCATCCCCCCTTGCCAGTGTGGTGTAGTGGTTAAGAGCGGTAGTCTTGTAATCTGGGGAACCGGGTTCGCGTCTCCGCTCCTCCACATGCAGCTGCTGGGTGACCTTGGGCCAGTCACACTTCTGTGAAGTCTCTCAGCCCCACTCACCTCACAGAGTGTTTGTTGTGGGGGAGGAAGGGAAAGGAGAGTATTAGCCGCTTTGAGACTCCTTCGGGTAGTGATAAAGCGGGATATCAAATCCAAACTCTTCTTCTTCTTCTTTCTATCTCTTGATCTTTCTTTTTATTTTGCTTTCTTATTATTTTATGTTATTTTCCTTCAGATTAGTTTGACTTTTATTGTATTCTACATTGAAATTTTTCAATAAAAATATTTATTTTTTTTAAAGTCTTAAGTTCCTCATGATCCCATCCCATCAAATGTTTGAGTGGAATTTTATCATAGAGTGCCTTGCAGGAGTACCATTTGTTCAATTACTAAACAATCTAACAACAGTCAATAAATGATTTTTATTTCCAACATAGTATCAGAATGTGATAAATCCCACTCACTTTAGAGAAATGTGCAGGTGGGAAACTGAGCATTAAGGCTCATTTGATATCCGTATACAGTGGTACCTTGGGTTACATACACTTCAGGTTACAGACTCTGCTAGCCCAGAAATAGTGCTTCAGGTTAAGAACTTTGCTTCAGGATGAGAACAGAAATCAGGCTCCGACGGCGTGGCGGCGGCAGGAGGCCCCATTAGCTAAAGTGGTGCTTCAGGTTAAGAACAGTTTCAGGTTAAGAATGGACCTCCGGAACAAATTAAGTACAGTGGTGCCTCGCAAGACGAAATTAATTCATTCCGCAAGTTTTTTCTTCTTGCGAGTTTTTCGTCTTGCGAAGCACGGTTTCCCATAGGAATGCATTGAAAATCAATCAATGCGTTCCTATGGAGACCGTTGCGCTTCCCCGCTATCCCCGGAGCTTGCGGGGCAAGCTTCGTTTTGCGAAGCAAGCCCACAGGGAAATGTGTCTTGCGAAGCGGCTAAGAAAACAAAAAACTCCTTCGTCTAGTGAGTTTTTCATCTTCCGAGGCGTTCGTCTTGCGGGGTACCACTGTACTTAACCCGAGGTACCACTGTAATAAGAAACAAAGCTGCAACAATGTCAGAAAATCAGGAATGTGTAGAGTTAACGTTAAAGGCAGCCTCCTGGATCAGACCAAAGGCCTATCTGAGGACACTGAGGTCCAGCTCTGAGGGCCTTCTGGTGGTTCCCTCGCTGCGAGAAGCCAAGTTACAGGGAACCAGGCAGAGGGCCTTCTCGGTAGTGGCACCCGCCCTGTGGAACACCATCCCACCAGATGTCAAAGAGAAAAACTACTAGCAGACTTTTAGAAGACATCTGAAGGCAGCCCTGTTTAGGGAAGCTTTTGATGTTTAATAGGTTATTGTATTTTAGTGTTTTGTTGGAAGCCGCCCAGAGTGGCTGGGGAAACCCAGCCAGATAAAAGGTAAAGGTAAAGGTACCCCTGCCCGTACGGGCCAGTCTTGCCAGACTCTGGGGTTGTGCGCCCATCTCACTTAAGAGGCCAGGGGCCAGCGCTGTCCGGAGACACTTCCGGGTCACGTGGCCAGTGTGACATCGCTGCTCTGGTGAGCCAGAGCCGCACACGGAAACGCCGTTTACCTTCCCGCTGGTAAGCGGTCCCTATTTATCTACTTGCACCCGGAGGTGCTTTCGAACTGCTAGGTTGGCAGGCGCTGGGACCGAGCAGCGGGAGCGCACCCCGCCGCAGGGATTCGAACCGCCGACCTCTCGATCGGCAAGTCCTAGGCGCTGAGGCTTTAACCCACAGCGCCACCTGCGTCCCCTCAACCCAGCCAGATGGATGGGGTATAAATAATAAATTATTATTATTACTATCTAGTCCAACATCCTGTTGCCACAGTGGCCAACCAGATGCCTATGGGAAGGCCAGAAGCAGAACCTGAGTGCAGGACCACAAACACGAGTATTCTCATGACTCAAATTAAATGTTCAATTTCTTACCCCCGTCTCTTCCTGTCCACCCACGCCTGGTCTCTGTTGTCTTCTTCTGGGTCATAGAACAACTCATCATTAGTTGGAATTCGGCGCTGCTGATGTTTCCTTTTTTTCCTGGTTTCTGGAGCAACTGTTCAAGTTCACACAGATACAGTTAGAACACACACCCCAAATAATGTGACTCAGAAGCCTATTTGGTAATGAGCCTCCCTTGCAAAAGTTGCATGCTAATATGGTGAATGGTATTGCCATGAGTTGGGCGAATGAAACCCGAAGCTGTTACAAGACGTGCATCTGAACCCACGTGTGTGTATCTTCCTATGCACACTCCCAATATTAAGCTGAGAGGTTTTAGGTTTTTTCGACAGAGTTATAACGTTTGTTTGTTACAAATATGCGTTTACCCTTAACCTTGTGCCCAGAAGAAATTCACATACAAGAGGAATAAAGAATGATTGGTTTATTACTTGAAATGAAAGTGGCAGAACCTATGGTTGCTGCTTCAGACAGCAAAAGTGCAATATAAACAGGCAGCAAATCTCACTGCTCTAAAGAGTAAAAGGATCCGTAAATTTTCCAAAAGCCTGAAGAAAGTAAGCATGACAATTTGGTCACAATACCCACACTAAAAGGAAAGGGAGGCAGGGAAAGTATACCTGTCTGGAAGCAAAATGTGATGTACAGTGAAATTGAGTTCCTTGAGTTCCCTTTAGTGCTAACAAAGCTATGAAGTCAGGAGTTTTTGTACTATTTTGAGCCAATGCGTTCTAATGAAGTGGGGTGTATTTTAGATGAGTGAACTGTCACAATACCTTTATTTCTTAGTTCCATTTTTTATTTTATATAAGTTCGTGTTTACCGGTTAAAAGTTTTACTTCACTTATTTGTAACTGAAATGATGTGTCCTTGATAAACACAACTAAAATGGTTATGCTTTTTGGCAATAACTGTTAATTAGCTTCCAACAAAAATTAAAAACACAAAATAGGCCATACTGGGCATCTCTTTTTATTATCACATTTATTACCACAGGAGTTAGTTCAGTCCATAGAGCATGAGATTCAATCTCAAGGTCATGGGTTTGAGCCCCACTCCGGGTAAAAGATTCCTCTATTGCAGGTGGTTGGGCTAGATGACCCCCTCATGGTCCCTTCCAACACTACAATTCTAAGAAATGTGGAATACTTCTGAAATTATGCCATTTATGCAGAATGTAAAGATTTGGTAGAGGCATTTGTCAAGAATCTAAAAATAATCATAATCCTGCCACAACAATGAATGCAATATTGCAGATAAATATTTTATTACAACCCATTCTACATTTCTAAATATATTATCTTATCCAGCTGTAGTCAGATAATCATATACTGGCCTTAAAAGACAATAATAATAATAATAATAATAATAATAATAATAATAATAATAATAATAATAATTTATTATTTGTACCCCGCCCATCTGGCTGGGTTTCCCCAGCCACTCTGGGCGGCTTCCAACAGAGATGAGAGATACACTAAAATGTCACATATTAAAAACTTCCCTGAACAGGGCTGCCTTCAGATGTCTTCTGAATGTCAGGTAGTTGTTTATCGCTTTGACATCTGATGGGAGGGCATTCCACAGGGCGGGCGCCACTACCAAGAAGGCCCTCTGCCTGGTTCCCTGTAACTTGGCTTCTCGCAGTGAGGGAACCGCCAGAAGGCCCTCGGAGCTGGACCTCAGTGTCCGGGCAGAACGATGGGGGAGGAGACGCTCCTTCAGATATACTGGACCGAGGCCATTTAGGGCTTTAAAGGTCAGCACAAACACTTTGAATTGTGCTCAGAAACGTACTGGGAGCGTACTGGGACAAAGTATGAAAAAGCCTTTTGTCCACGCACACAATCCCTTTTGCTTCTTGAGATATAAACCCAAGAATCCTCTAATTAACTAGATTCCCTTTTTACTTTAACTGGGAAATGTTAATTAGAGGTGCCTTGAGTTCATTGCTTGTACGACGAGAGAAAGAGCAAAGTGGTCATGTGTCAGGACAAAAAGCTCATCTTTATCTCTTCTTATTAAGCTGAGGTGATTATGTGACTTGGGATAAAGTACAATTGATTTCCAGAGACCAATGACTAAGCGAACTCAAGGAGGACATTTACCATGGTGTGTGAGGATGCAGGAAATTCATTCATCTTTCTAGAAGAATGAAGGCATTTAGTAGTCTCAATCACAAGGTCAGCTGCCTTGACACCAAATAGCATCCGTGATGCGAGGCATTAGCTTATTTAGCAGCTTCATGTACAGTTAGTTTACTACAGCAGGAGGAACTCCTTCATTTGCCCGAAGATCTCTTTAAGGCAGTGGTTCTCAACCTTCCTAATGCTGCGACCCTTTAATACAGTTCCTCATATTGTGGTGACCCCCAACCATCAAATTATTTTCATTGCTACTTCATAACTATAATTTTGCTACTATTACGAATCATAATGCAAATATCTGATATGCAGGATATATTTTCATTGTTACAAATTGAACATAATTAAAGCATAGTGTTTAATCACAAAAACAACATGTAATTATATATTGTGAAATATTTCTTTCTGATTACAAATAAATGAAATTTTGTCTTATAGCATGATGTAGCATGGGTAACAGTCTTAATATAACAACAGTAAACTACATTGCTACATTTTGCGACAGTATGCATAAAAAGCCAAGGTTGAGGCTGAAGGTTGAGACTGCTTCGTTCTCTGTGGTAGCAACTTCAGAGAACGAATGTGGAATATTCCCTGTGCAGATAAGACAGGCACTGACAGTTAAATGCTTCTGCCAGCAATTAAAAATATATCATATTTTTTTGTCTATAGGACACCCCCGTGTCCTACAAGACAACCCCTATTTTTGGGGACTCAGATTTAAGAAAATGGGGGGAGATGGCCCCATGTATAAGATGCCCCCTAATTTTTGACATTATTTTTAGGGGGGGAACCTAGTCTTATATGGTACGTTACAAACAAGTCAAAGCTTCAGCATATTATTACCTTTTGAGAGCTCATTCATTGGAAGTCTTGTGGATAAAGGAAATACACCAAAAGCAGAAGTGAATTTTGATGCAGGAAGCAATAGTAATTGCAGTAAATAACCAGTTATTTACCTACTTTGTCTTCATCCTCTGAATCAGAATCAAAATAAATATCATCGTAGTACTTTGCAGGGGAACCTGTTCCAGACTGTCCAGCATTAGACGTACTGCCTGAGTCACAAAACATAACACAAAATACGTAGTCAACATGGGATCACTATACAGAAAGAGATCTATGTTTTCTCTTAGGGTGCAGGCCTGCACACACTTACCTGGGAGTAAATTCCTTGCATACAAGAGCCCTGCAGTTCTGCTTCAGAGATGAGTAGAAATTTATAGCTTGCATTCTGATATTAGCCACTGCACTCCAATGAGACTCTGACTACACTACGTGACGACTCTGGGGTTGTGGCGCTCATCTCGCTTTATTGGCCAAGGGAGCCGGCGTACAGCTCCCGGGTCATGTGGTCAGCATGACTAAGCTGCTTCTGGCGAACCAGAGCAGCGCACGGAAACGCCGTTTACCTTCCCGAAGGAGTGGTACCTATTTATCTACTTGCACTTTGACGTGCTTTCGAACTGCTAGGTTGGCAGGAGCTGGGACTGAGCAACGGGAGCTCACCCCGTCACGGGGATTCGAACCACCAGCCTTCTGATCAGCAAGTCCTAGGCTCCGTGGTTTAACCCACAGCACCACCCGCGTCCCTTAAACTTCTTTATACCTCACTCAAAATGAGAAAACCCTCCTCTTTGAAACTAGGCATGAGGTGCTTTATCTCTCATCAGAAGCACCTCACACATCCTGAATTAAGTGCTGTAAGGCAACCTTCTCCAACCTGTTGTCCACCTCCAGGTCTTTGGACCACAACTCCCATCAGCCCTTAGCCAGCATGGTCAATGGTAAGGGATAATGGGAATTGTAGTGCAAAACATCTGGAGGGCACCAGGCTGGAGAAGGTAGCCTGAAGGGGACGGATTTGTCTGCAAAGCCTCTAAATGGGGAGGGGAGTGAACTGAAGCAGCAGCACAAAATTGACAACAGTCCAACATAAGATGTGCAGGAAGATAGGTGTCAGCAAGTTCATATTGTCCCACAGTTTAGAGATTTACCTGTTAGCTGCGATTTCCACTTGCCCTCTATATTTTTCATGGTGGAGTCCAGTTCTGCTTCCATTTCCTTTTGGAATTCATCTTCACTTGAAGATTCACTTTCTCCAGTCAGACATTCCCTTATTAGTTTGCGCTTCTGATCAGGGGTGCCATGCAAGAGCACATCTACTTCATCCTCAGAGCTAAGAGATGATAAAACATTGAAGACTGTCATTTCAAGATCAATGTGGCAAGTCTATTACAGACACAACAAAAGCAGGGTTCTTTTTAAATACTGAGAATTTTTTTTTAAAAAAACTTAGAACTGAATAAATTTACTGATACTAACTCTACAGCAAAAAAAGTTAGGTGTGTGTACTATACACTGTACACAGTGACAACTGGGATGTATAGAGTGCTGGGGGGTTACATCTGGTGGGGGACACCTTTGGTCCTCCACCCTGCACTCAGCTCTCACCTGAGCCTCCTAGAAGCTGTCAGCATGCAACAGCAGCCACACTTCAGGAATGGCTTCAATTGGCTGGCTAAACCAAGTGCGGGTAAGCAATCTCAAACTCTCAGTAAGTTAGGGCCTTCCCCTGCATGTGAAGACAGGCTCCAGCAGATTGATGAAGGTAAACAGGGAGTGTGATACAGGTAAATTGCTTTGTATATTAACAACAAACCACAATCCAGCATAGAGTTGTTTTTAAGCTCATTAATATCAGTGGCCAAATCTGGCATCTGGTTTATTATTAGGAAAGTAAAGAAGGCTAAGGCCAGGCATAGGCAAACTTGGCCCTCCAGATGTTTTGGGACTACAACTTCCATGATCCCTAGCTAACAGGACCAGTGGCCAGGGATGATGGGAATTGTAGTCCCAAAACATCTGGAGGGCCGAGTCTGCCTATGTCTGTACTAGACCTTGCCAATTAAAGTCTTCAAAGTCGTTGTTCCTGTTTGTCTGCAATAATCTCATCACCTCCACCTCTGAGTTTGTTCAGTTGCCTTCCTCCCAACACACACAAAATAATATTTTAGGACCTAAGACAAAGTGCTCCTGAGCACACAGTAGATCTCCTTTACACTTTCCTATCTATCTGTCTAGATGTGGTCTAGAATCTGGTGTCTGGCACCTCAGTCTGCCTACCCATCTAGGTTAGCTGCATCCCCAGATACATTTTACAGCATTGTAAAGGTTGCTTGTATGTCAGGTACCCAGCTGATTCCATAGTCTCAGCTCTATTTTAAGTTGCTTCACCTAGCAGCTGGGAAGCACACACCCCTCCTCTTATTAAGGGATAAAAGCTCCACACAGTGCATTCGCTCACAGTCTAGGTTAAATGGCTACTAAATGGAAAAATAATAGTTATGGAGCCATGGAAACACCCATGTTTCGCTATTTCTACAGGGGGAAACAGAACATGGAAGTCACTGTAGAAATGTGTGTGTGTACATGTAAATTTGATAATACCGAAGACTCTACCTACTCATTTTTGTAAATTTAATAAACACTAATCTTTATTTAAGTGAATACAAAGCTGACCCTGAGAACTGTTACAACCAGTGTTTTTTTTCTGGGGGGATGCAGGGGTACGCATACGGCCTAAACATTTTGTGACTCTAAGTTTGGCCTCATTGAGGGGTAGTATTTCAATATGAGTAGGAAAATGAGAGTACCCCTAAACATTTTTTTTAGAAAAAAGCGCTGGTTACAACAGAAGGAAAGAATAGCGTGCCGATTTCCCCAAAATAACACCGAGGGTTGATTCCTGAAACTTGAAGCCCCTGTTTCAATTTTTTAAAAAATAGAACCATAAAGAAATATTTGGAGATCTCAAGCAGAGGGGAGTTTTACCAAACCAAAATGCAGGTGAAGATAGAACATCCCGACCATTTCTTTCTGAGCGATTTCAGAGATATTATCCATGTTAACATACCGAGAGAGCAGGAGGAAACTCCACCCCCCCTTCACACGTCTATTTACGTCCACACTAATCCCCACCCCCGCAAACACAGAGCGGAAAAGGAGAACCCGCCTTCCCTATATATATATATCTTTAGACCTGCTCTGCGCCGGCTCCTCATCGCTGGGCTCCTCGATCACATAAGGGTCATCCTCCTCCCGCAGTCGGCTCATGGCGGCCCCTTCCTAACAAGCGATCCCTACCCGCTTCCTGCCACCTCGGTCCATCAGGAAATGCTTTCCCCGTCTCTTCCGGTTCCGGCAAGCTAGAAGCTGGTTCTTCGTCCGACCTCCTACAACGCTTACAGCGAGCGTTCCAGGGGGACCCCGGCCAGCACCACTGGGCGTTCCGGCGTCCCGTTTTGTGCCACCTGATCTGCTCAAAGGGTGATCGTCGCATGACACGTGCTGTCGGCAGGATTCATCTATCCACGACAAGTTCCAAACGCTGGCTCTTCGAAGGCTAAGGAATCGGCTTTCCCCGCTCCTGTGGTTACCAATGTAAAAGAGGACGGGACTGCTGTGAACTTCCATCGTTTGATAGAAGAGAGGATTGCAGCAAGCTCAGTTTTTCCTCTCCGAGCGCAGTATCTTCTCCGGTGCTTTATGGGATAGGACGCCCACGTTCATATCTTGACAGATGCATCGTTTGGAGATAAACATTGATATGCAACTTAAGCATTTTATTTTTATTGCAGTGTGCTGCTCCTAGCCCACTAGAAAGGTTCACTTTCCATACACCATATACAGTATGTAAATGGTTTCTCACTTGTGCGGGTTGTTTCATGTTGAGTAAGCGTTCTTCTATGAGTGAAACACTACGCTCCCTGTGTGGATATCGTGACGTATATTTAATTGTGACTGATACCTATATGCTTCACCGTGCACTAGTCATGTTTTCTTGCTATTGCTTTGCGATCTTTCTGCGAATTCCGAGGTACATAGACATCAATGTTCTGAGTAATGGAGAATTTCATTTTCCCATTTTTCAACATGCTTTTGGGATTTACAAACGTCTCTTTGTGTGCTCCATGCTGCACATTTTCTGAATGCACCACAGATGGGTCCTCCCATAGTTCCTTACTGTTCCGCCTGTTACCTGCTTTGTGGACTGACCTAGACCTCAGTGTCTAGGACTGCCTTTTATGAGCTTTGGTTGGTAAGAGTTATGGCTGTTCCTAGACTGAGACTGCTTGGCCACCATGGTGTTGACATTGGTAATCTCAACATTGGATTACTGCAATGAACTGTCTCTGGGGCTTCTCTTGGGCTCAAGCCACAAGGTGCATCAGATAAGTTGTTGACTAAGGTACCCCATTCACATCCTATAACAGCTCTGCTGAGGGAACTGCACTGTGATACCAGGTGCAAGTTCCAAGGTTTCGCTTTTAGTATTGCAAAATAATAAGGAAGACACAGTATAATATCAATTTTTTATTATTTTGTTCACAGAAGATTGAGACAGGGAATTCTTTGCTGCTGCTTTATAAGTTCTAGGCCTCAGCCAGAAAACATGTAGCTGTCTTATACCAATTACAGTTTATTCTGACTGGCAGGAGTTCTTCAGGATCTTGGGCAGAGAGTTTCCAGATCACCTCCTAATCCAGGCTTCCTCAACCTCGGCCCTCCAGATGTTTTTGGCCTACAACTCCTATGATCCCTAGCCAGCAGGACCAGTGGTCAGGGATGGGAATTGTAGTCTCAAAACACCTGGAGGGCTGAGGCTGAGGAAGCCTGTCCTAATCCTTCTAACTAAAAATGGCAGGAATTGAAGCTAGAATATTCTTGCATGGAAAGCATGTGCTCTGTTCTGGGGCATGTGCCTTCACCAGAGGGTGGATGTTAGCAGGCTATGATAAGTAGGGTGCCAGGAGATTCAAGCTTCTGTCTTCAGAGGAGACACATAACCTCCTCCTCCTGCACCATGCCACTTGTGGAAATGCTTTTTTGGCTTTAGCCTTCATCTAGGTAGAATGAGAGGGCTCCAGTAATTTTAAGAATCCTTACAGAAGGGTGAATTTCGCCTTGTATGGGCTTTTCCCATCACTGCTGCAGCAATGAGGGAAACAGGATTTGGTTAACAACAACAAAATCTTCCTGTTCACCCCTTTAGAAATTTACAATAGATTCAAAATCTAGGCCTGGCAATCACAAGCTGAAGTTTTCACACAGCTTTTGATACACAACTCTTCACTTTCAAGCTGAAATCTAAGCCTGACAGAGCTATACTGTAAGGAAGGAAGTCCTCAATGGAAAGTGTCAGGTTGCAGCTGTAACCTGTATTCCTACAAAACAGTAATCATGTATGAAACAGTATCTGTCATTGAAATTCTACAAACTTGCTTATTCATTTCAGTGGAAGAGGTTTCAAACATTCCTTCTTTTGTTCATGCAGAGCTGCTCTTTCCATAAAGAATGGAGAAACTCAAATAGGGTTTCCGTGTGTGCTTGTTATATTTTATGGTATTTAGGAGGGAACCGACAAAATTAACACCTGAGTATGACGTGGAGAAAATTGTAAATTCACAAGACAATGACTACAAAATTTTAGAAAAAAAATCACTGATTTCACAGTTTATTTTACAATAATTGGGATTAGTCTACAAGTTAAGGCAAACATACTAATGCATTTGCTTTATTTTGAAGTCCCATTATAAAGATTACATAAAGATTGCTCCAAAATTTCTAGGAAATGTTTGTTATTTGAAAAAAGTTAAGATGCTTGATAACATTATGTGGAATAACCAAGACAATGCTTATAGCAACAATATTCAAACACCTAGTGGCAATATTTAATCCATTTGAAAACCAATTGTTTCAAATCCTCAACTTCAGAAGTTACAAAGGTAGTAAGAGTGGCAGCAATATTTAATACTAGCTTTAACATGAACATAATTCTATTGGCTACTTTCACAAAAGAAAAAAGACCCAGAATTTGGTTTTCTGAACAATATGAACATACAATGATTAAATTAATGTGTAAATATTTGTGTATAACAACAAGTATGCTGTTGCTTCATATGATCTGGAATTATTCTGGTGGGCTTAATGCTTTTGGGCAGAGGGGGAGCTTGTTTATGTGTCCTTTGTCAATCAATTTCTCCAGCAAGTTGTAAATGTCAA